>NC_052019.1:14409845-14710679 GCF_015832195.1 Motacilla alba alba | reverse complement strand
GGGAACATTGACAAATAAATTAGTAAAAAGCTCTTCTTAAAACAGCATCAACTTTAAACATTAAAAACTTGAACCACAGCCACAATAAAACAGCAGTTAGACATGAACCACATATTGTACAGTACAAAAAAGCACACTGTAGACAACCAACATAAGATCAACACTTTGCTTACATGAAGGATTGTCCCAAGGGATTGCAAAGAACAACACCCTTGTAATTTCAACTCTAGCATCAATCTCTTATTTCTGCATTACAGCATTTACTGCTGAGTGTTTGCTTAGGCTGCAGAATAACTGTTTGTTCCTTTAAAAAGTAGGGGCTAGTTGCATTAAAAATGCTCTGAGATAGACAAAAGCACTGCTAAGATTTTCTTTTAGTGTTCAGTTAAATATTGCCTCTGTCCTAACTACATTTGTTTTTCAAAATCTGCAAGCAATGTCGTTAGTAGAACTCCTTCATTAAAATAAAAAGACTATCCTTGACTGTCAAGTAGCTACTTCTCATGCAACAGTGACCCCGGTTTGACAGAAGACCACAACGCACACAGGTCAAACATGTAAGCAAGGCTTTTCTCAGCCAAATTTCACTGTTGTCTTAAAGGTAAAGTTTAGTTTGTTATGCAACTAGCCGTCTGTATATTACACCTTCTCCATTTTGACTTTACTTAGGATTTAATTTCTAAAGCATTATGCATTCTCACGTATGTCGATTTTTGTATGCCTTTGTCATGGGTTTCACATTTGGTGACTGGTTAGCAGTGTGCTGGCCATCTTTGGTTTGTAGAGGAAATCTTAACCATGAACAATCAAGGGGACTGAAAAGAACTTTTTAAATGCTAGCTTTTTACTCAAACTTGTATCTATACTACATCACGCCACATTAAGTAGAAGCACACATCACAAAATTGCACAGGGATTACAATATTACATCCAGTCTGCATAAAATTGAATTCCACTACTGACCAGGTCACAAAATGGCTGCACTTTCTAGTCTAAAACTAATTTGCATATTGTACACATGTAGGACATTTTTTTACTTCAGTCACAATAATGCATGCAAGTTTGTTTTTTGTAAGAAATTTTGTAAATTTGCTCATGCTACCTAGTTTCAAGAGAGCCTTTTTTTGAACATTTGCAATAACTCACCTCTTGTTAATTAATAGTTCTAGTGCATGCATATGGTGTATACAGGTAAGTAAACATGCAATTTTTTCACATTCTAAAACTATGGCAGTTTAGGCCATATTGTGCTGCCTGCATTTAATCTGTAATGCAGTGTGTCTTAAACGTTTCAATCCCGTATTAATAGGTGGCATTACACATAACACCTATATAGCAGCAAAGCTAATACAGCTTGTGATTAAAAATGTTTAAAAATAGCTAATAAATCAGATTATCTTGAGGTATTATTTCTTGCAAGTCAAAATGGAGAGCAAAAAATCAACCCTAATTTTTAGTTTATGTATACACTGAAAATAGCAACAACAATAAAAATAAGCTTTTGTAGCAGACATATTCCATCTTCACTATTTTGCTACCTTTGGTAAATTACTGGGGCAGATCTTGAAGTTAAAAACCCATGTTTAGAAATAAGTGCACGCTTCACCCACTAAATATAGCAGCAGACTGTGTGCCCCTACGCAAAAACATTCTCATATCTAGTTTTAACTTTACATATAAAAATAACTTGGAGAAAATACAAAAAAACATTTTATTTTAACATGAAAATATCACAAAAATTAGTAAGCCTGAGATGTAGGGTTTTGGTGAAAAACAAGAGGCTTGTAGTGTTTTGGCTGCTGATAAAGATGCATGTATTGATAGCTGGGGTGAAAAGCAGAAGAATGCACTTATTTCTTCTGCATGTCAGTATCTTCAAACACAGTAAGCCACATGCACCCTTCTCTCCTTATGTAGATGCTGGTTCACCATGTTTAATTCCAGCGGAAGTGGATCTGACGTGGGCGGTCAGCCCCCTCCTTTACCAATGGCTTATGGAATTCACGTCCTGCACGAGAGTGGATATTTGCCCAACAAAACTCACAGTAATACTGCAGGCAAGTGACATTGGCACAAAAGAAAGGAGCAAACTTCCCACCGCATCGCGCACCCTGGCACTCGTCACACATCTGGTCATCCAACACGTATGGCTTTACCTCCACCTGTTGGAGCCAAACAGAAACAAGTCCCATTAATAACTGTTTCTACTCGAAGTTGTATGAAGGTATTCATTTTTCTGTGGTTCAAAAAAGACCCCCCAAAAAATCCCCTGAAATCTGCACTCAGTCACATTAGCGCCTTTATATAACTGATCAGTTTTTCCTTGTTATCATTTATCACCTTCAGACCCATCCATACTGCAGAATACCTCAAGGCAGATCTTTAGAAGTACATTGTGCATATAATGAACAGCTGCATCAGGAACTTGTCCTATTTACCCTGGGAGAGTGTTCTTTGCAAACAATATTATGAATGTAAGCATAGAAGAAAACCCAATCACTCAAAGGTCTCCTAACTGGATGTCAACATGACAATTCTACACAGTTAAGCAAAAAAAAAAAAAAACCTGAATGTATGACACTACCCTTTAACGTAGAATTCTTTTTTATTTGAAGTACAAATGTTTCTGCATATACTACATTTGTGTGCAAATTAAAAGTACTTTCTGCAAGCTGTAATGCAGATCTTTTAGCAGAGCTGTTCACTGTAAACTCACTCCCTATTTTTAAAATATGGTTGAATTTGGTGCTGCCAATTTTGGTAATCTATTACTTTCTCTTTCTGTGGCTTTGAAATGTAGAGGAATTTGTATTCAATACAATTCTGAAAATATTTTTTTAAAGACCATTTTGCAAGTCTACAGACAGCTACAAACACCTGTCTTACACAGCTTCTCTCTCCCAAACTCATCTGACTGCCAGAATGGAAAAGTGGCAGGAGTCCAGTGGTAAATATGCATTATGTCTTTGCATAACTGCACTGCTACAGTCTGCAATCAGACAGGAAGAAGACTTCATAATAAAACACAAAATGAGTTGATGCAATCATTAAGGAATGTATTGTTGTATCCCACATTTTCCTCACTGCTGCGTGAGATTTTTATCCTTAGATACCAATACTTCAGAAGATCACTACATATAGGCACTGACTGCTCTATTCTCAGACAGAACATGCCTCAAACACTAAGAACTTTAAAATGGTACTTTTTTCAGTGTATTTCCAGAGGAAAAAAATTTACACATCCAGCTCCCTGCCCTGAAGTTTTACAGCTGAATAGGCTTCACGTTCTTAGCTTCAGAAGTAGAGGCCATCCTAGAAACGTCAGAGTGTCTTCCAGTAATCTATATTCAGTACGAGCTCTACATCTTATTTCACTACAATGACCTGCCTTATCACCAATTACACTCACAGCTTCCAATAAACAGGTACCTTATGCAGTAACTGTGTTCGTGGCTCAGAAATACTCAAAGCATGAAGCAGCATTTATTTCAAGCTTCAGTGCACTAATGCACCAAGATCAGTATGAAGATGATTTCAGAAATATTAGAAAAGCACTTTGCGGAATGGAAATATGACATGACATGGATGCAGGCTGCTGGCATATGGAAGTTAACAGTACTTTAATGAATTGTTTGGAGTTGAAGCTCCAAAGAAATGTTTGGAGCTGAGCTTTCATACATGATAAAACAGGATGAGGAGTACTTTGCTGAAGAAAAACATCTGTTAGACCAACTAAATATACCTACACATCAAAAGAAGTGGAAAGAAACTACAGAGAACTTAGTTAAGAAAGAAGTTAAGATCACAGACAATGTTTGTCAAGTGACTGTGGCACTAAGATTTCCAATTAAGGTCAGAAGGGGTATGAGCAAAAAAAATGCTATAAATACTTTGAACTGAAGTTCGGAAGGATAAACAGGTGAGCTGCAAAATTTAGCAATGGAAAGACTTCTACACAGACAAAACTGGTTATGAAAAGAATGTGAAAGGATAGCAGACCTACAGAAACTGGATATAACTGGAATGGAAAGGCAATGCTGAGGTAAAGGGCAGAACAGGCTCTGCCTCGAGGACTTCAGTGAGATACAGACTGTATCACCGTCCTGGCCAACATACACAAACACCTCAGGTGAAGGAAGTACCCAAAGCAGGACTATCTTCCTCACTTACAAAACTAGTGGTTTATAGATTTATACTCACTGCTTGCTCATGTATAAATCAGCAGTAGTGCTGATTTCAGAGTATTTTCAGAGCCTGAAAAGGCTTTAGTGTAAAAGCTCTGTGGAGGTAAAGAAGTATTTCTGAATATAGCCTTTTTCATACTTTCAGCTAAGATTCAAGATGTTCCCTAAAATGATGCTCTTCTCTGTGACTCCTCAGTAATGCAAATAACTGGGTGGTAATAAATATATGTAATTATATAAATAAGGATTGGTCTTATGGTTTAATTAAAGAAGGTGATTTAAAAAAACATAGATTAACCCTCCTCTCAGGTAAACAAAGAAGTTCATAAACCATCCCCATCATGGGACTTAAAGACAAATTCATTAAGATAGCCAAGATTTGGGACTGCTGTATTTTACCAGTGAAACACCTCAGGAGTAGCACACATTTTTTAAAATAAGAAAAAAAAATAGGATGGTAATAAAAATGTGGAAATTCCAAATTTAGGAGAACATCCGAGTCAAGAGATTAATTTTTCAAGTGTTAGAAAAGCAACATTAAAGAAAGAACAAATTATTTCAAAAAAGAAACTTTAAGAATTCAGATATTTAAAGAGAAAACTGTAATCTTCCTGCCTTTCCCCCTCAACATCTCCAACCCATGAACAGCTATCTCTAGATTCTAACTATGCTTGGTGAGGGTTGGTTTTTTGTTTTTTTTTTCCCCTTTGGTAACTTGTGATTGTAGAAAGCACTGAGTACTGTTTTAATAAATTAAGTTTCAATGGATGTAGGTCAATACTGTCCTTCTCAGATCCAGCATTTGCAGTAGATTTTGCGTTGGTTTTTCTTTTCCCCCAAGCTCCAAGAGGCCTGCAGTGTTCCATCACCCATTAACAACCTACATCCTTTCCTCTGCAAACAGCAAGCAGTGCCATTTCAGATGCCTGCTTGGCATCTAAACAGCCCTTTAGATCTTGGTAACCTATCACAAAAACCAAAAACCAGCAAAACAACCTATGTGCAACTGCAGCCTTCAAAGCCGGGATCATGCCTTTTCTTACAAGATAGCACTGCCAGTCTACCATACACCTCTCTACTGCAAAGGACACACTTCCCATGGGAAGAGGAGGACCAAGATCAAAGTTCCCCATGGTTTACAAGGTACAAGTCCATGTCTCCCACTTTTGAGGGAGACATAATTTGGATTGCAACCAACTCCATGTATCAATTTTTGTGTCAGGTGACTTTGCAGACAAATGCACGTTAGACAGTTCCCCAAAGAAACTTAGGAATACTCAATTCTGAAGCTAAATGACTCATTTAGCATTTCTTTAGAGGAAATTCTGGATTCTGGTCCTTACTCCCATTTTGTCCAAATACTCAAATGCAAGATGATTAACAGTTTTATATTCCCTTACCCAATCTCAAGGCCATTTTTTCTGTTACATAAGTATCCAAAAAGCAGTTATAAGTCAACAACAGCTGCAAATCACAAGGATAGCAATCCCATGACCAAAATGTAGCCATCACATCTAATCTGAAGCCTAGATGACTACCCACATCCACACCCACTCATCCTCTGGGAAGGTCCATGTTTGGGGATTTCAGCTCATAAGGCAAGCGGTATTTGAGACACATACATAAAGCTGACTCTGCCTGTTTGAAAGCAGAGAAGCACATGCTGCCTCCTTAGAGCAGACTTCTGTTAACTGTACTACTTTCTTTTTCCTGTGTCTTTGATCTGTAGTAGAGACTGGACCTTGAACTACTTTACTTACTTGACCCTTCTTCCTGTAAGACCTTAATTTTTTTATTTTTTTAAGAACACCTATTAATGCCAGACTATCTCTGCAGCTCTTGACATCGAAACTAGTGACCCTTAAAACTGACATAATTTAGATGCCAGTTTTCTTTGCTACTCTTATACTTCTATTTAGGAGTTATGAAGTTCACTAGTCTTCTTAATATAAGTTAGTTTTACTTTTCCTAGGAATAAGCATCTGTAGCAAAAAGAAATATGCATTGGTAATTACTAAGAAGACTTTCAAACAGAAAAAGTAAGACCTTTTCTATTTCAGGTGTTAAGTCTGACCAACTTTCTGAGCACTGACAATTATGGCTGAAATTAAGGGCAGTTTGCAAGAATCAAGGTAATCTGAAGCCAATGAATACTAGAGTTTCTTATGAATGACTGAGGAATTAACACAGTATTTGGTTTTATTAGAACATGGGAGAGAAAGAGATTTTCAAGCCCTTTGCCTGTACACAATAAAACCAGGAACTCCAGAATGGGAAGAACATATGGTCCAACATATGTCAAAGGAACAAACTGCTGCTCTGTGGAAACATGTTGTTCGTTTGGGGGCATTCAGGCATACTCCTGAAAGTAGTGGAGTTACATGAACGCTAAAAAAATATAGAAGCTGGCTTGAAAATTAAATCACATGCAATCCTACCACACTCTGCAAGTTTTTTACAGAGCAAAAATCTTTTTAAAAATTGCTGTGTAACTTACTCGTTTATCAATATCGCCATGCTGAAGTTGAACAAACCGAGCACTGATGGCAGCAATGTAACTCTGCTGATTGGAAAAAGCAACACGCCCAGCACCTTTTGGGTATTTCAGCTCAGGGTCAGTGTCAATTCCTGCGTAACAAACTCCCCCGTAGAGACGGTCCATGATCATAGCCAATTCCACTATTAAGAAACAAACCAGCATTTATTCAAACTATTCTTACACTACAAACTTTAAAAATACTAGAAAAGTTAATTTTAATTATTAATTTTGCAAGAGCCAATGAAACAGTAATAACAAGATTAAAAAGTATTACAGAAATAATAATAAATAAGCTATTAATTACTCAGCAGACAGATCTTTTACACTGTGGGTACATACATCCAAGAATAATGGAATTGCACGTTCTTGATAACATGGAACTAGAACTCAAGGGCAGTTTTCTTCAGAGGATTACAGCAAAATAGTTTTTGGGCAGGCATTGGAATGTAAGCTGTATAAAATAGATCCTCATGCCACAAATTCCTTGGTACATGTTCTCTGACTGTCCTAATGCTCTACATCCTACTTGAATTTAAAAATGCAGTTAGAATCTTTTCATTAGCCACACAGAACTTGATTATCTCTACAGTGTTATACTTTAAACAGATACTGAAGTTCAGAGAAACAAAAATTTCAAATTTTACAGATCAAGTACCTTGGCAATCCTCTGACTGCCAGATTATACTGAATTCAGTTGCAATTCACTGGGGTGGAAAACACTAGTTTTTCAGAATTAGTATCCTCTGTATTAGGGTATAGAGGTGTCAGCAGTCCTTGATGTTCTATAGCTGTTTGAGGAGTCTCCTTCAGTTTTACTGGTTTTGTGAAGTCATTATTCTTATTTCACAGTGCCATAAAACCTTCATTTTTACATATACAGAGCATTTGTGAACTGAGCATAAGAATGCATCCATTAAATTTATCACAGACATTCAGCACAGTAATATGGAGCACCGGACTGAATTTAAAGAAAAATTAATCTTTACTTGGAACATACTGTGTTTACACTCATTTACAGAGCTTGGATTATGGTCAAAAGTAGAATAAAGTAAGTAAAGTAAAGTAAAATACCAAAAAAGTAAAGTAAAATACCAAAAAAGCTTGAGTATTGCAGGTCCAAGACAGAAAAATTTAAGATCCTCTGTATCCCAAATTTGTACTATTACTTCTTGGTTTTCTTACATCTTTCATCTGAAAGTTCATTACCAGCGATGAAAGACTACTGAAATCCAGCAGCCACTCTAATAACGACGGGGATTTGAACCACTGTACAGTTTGCTTCAACTTCCAACATTCACTACAACCTACTTATTAGAAGGCCACCTGAAACAGTGTAAAAGGCTACTGCAGACCATCTGAAAAAGCAGACTATCCAGGCTGTACATCAACCATTCCACAGCTACAGAAACATTTATTTTTTTCTTTCACACCTCTAGCAAGAGTCTAGAAAGAGTCCTGAAATCTCATATAATGTTGTGTCATAAAAGATAGTGCTAGCTCTCTGAATTTCTTCCTTTTTCTTCTATGCCTACTTGTTCAAGTACTCTATCACTGGTGTTTGTGTGTGTAACCTGACAGCAGCAGAAGAGTAGCTAATGCACAATGACAAGCAGGTACAAATACCACTCCATAGTCATGGAGCAGGGCAGAGATGTTTCCATAGCATTATTTTAAAACCAAACTCTTTGTTTTATGCCTCTTGTGACATAGCTTATGCTACAGCTATAAAAAAGTAGCACTTTCCAGCAAATTTCAACAACGAATTGTGATTTATGGCCAAACCTAGACAGTAGAAAAATTTAAGAATACATGAATATTGTACAGTGGTTAAAACTACCAAGACTGCTCAATTTATATCTATATCTAGCTACAAAAAATTATGCATAGTATAAATTATTCCTAATAATTTCTTACTTTAAAAAATTGCCACAGATTCTACTCACCAGCTCTTAATGGTCTAGGGACTCCTCCAACAAAAATTGTTTTCCTAGGATCAAGTGGCTGCGAACCATCCATCACAAAGTCACTATCACTTAGATTCCAGGGACGGATCTGAACCTATTAAATTGGGAAAGAAAATAGTATCTTACTTCAAGTTTCACTACGCTGTGGAAATATGTTAATCAGCCAATACAAATTGTTAGTCATAACCTCATTACTGTAGCATGTCTAGTGGCTTTGTTTTAATCCTATTAATTCAAAATACTAAAATTTTAAAACAATCCAAGTGTTCCAGATGTTGAGCTCTGCCAACAGTAGTTTACTTTTAATTTTTTTCATCTTCACAATTTCCAATGCTGCTTTAGACAGATGGCAGCCCTAGCCTGCAGGCCACTGACTGTGTACTTACTGGCTTGTCCTTGATAGTGGGGCTGGAAACACACAGATAGAGCTTTCCATCCTCTTCAATGCAGGCATCAATCAAGGCCTGTACAGAACTCTCTTCTTGGAACAGGAGGAATGCGTAACCTGGAAAAAAACCCAAACCAATTGATTGATTTTCTTTTATCTTTATTTTACAGATTCATTTTTGCCACTCATTTTTCCATACAAAAGAAAAAGGAAGTTAAACCAATTCTTTCATATTAGTCATCTTCTTTAACTATTGCCATAATTAACAGAACTTCCAACTGTAAAGAAATCGTCAGATGAGACTAATAACCAAATAAAAGCAAACATGTCTGCTCTATCATGCACTGTAAGTCTTGGCTAAACATCATTCATTGGCTGCAATGGACATTATACAATGAAAATCCGACTTGGCACAAAGGACTAATCTCTATTCTGGAGATTAGATCAAAGTATTTTATTACGTAAGTGACCCAGCAAGCCTTTCAAACGCTACCAAAAAAAAGAATTAAAATGCTTATTTAATGCTACATAAAACCAAACAGTCAGACAAGCAAAGAACCTGACACATTACTTTCACAGTTACACTGTGAGATATGTATGAGATACACTGATTTTGTTACTTTACAAATACCCCAACAGCATAATTAGGGTTGTATTCTAAAACAAACTTTAAAGTGACCATAACCCACATTTCTTTCTGAGATTACTACCAAGTTTAGAATTTTCACACAAAGTTATGTTTTATGACTTTGATGGAGAAGTAAATGCTGAAGCAGCTGCCCTAGAGTGGGCTTGGGAAAAGGGAACATAGATGCTTTACCAAGCCTTTTGGAAATCTTGCTGTATTTCTGAGAGAAGCTAATTAACCACCAGCCACTTCTTACTGCAAACAGACACTGCAGGCCATCAAGGTAAAGGTGGTAGGGTGTATCTTGAAGACCATTAAAGAATCAGTGCACTAACAATGTAAGATTTAAGAAACAAACGCAAAACTGATTTTAGACATGTGGTAACAAGAACAGGATTTTAAGAAAAAGTTGTAAGGTCTATATTGGTCCTTCCAATAAGTTGTACCTTATTTCTTACCCCTGATACCACAGTCCCACCACAGCTACATAAAAGGGACACACGAGAGGATTTTGTGTATTCTATATTTTTATTTTTATCTTACTTAGTTTCGTAACAAGTATGTCATAGGGAATCTTTGGACTTGGGCTGAAGCATTTTCTTGTAAAGTCTATTCTTCACTGCTGAACTGTAATTTTTTAATGATGACCTGTTTAACTTTAATCAGCAATAATTTAGATTCAAAACCTGTTTTAATGGGGATATATTACAGTATTTATCACAGAATTTAAAATCCACGTATACCCATGCAAAACTCAGTGAATGAGGGCATAGACCAACTGGCATGGATGAGATAAGCTCCATGTAACTGTCCTTACTTGGTCAGAAGCACATACACATCCCAGTTTGAACGGAGAGCCCAGTCCAAGAATGATGGGAGTGCAAAAACTTGATTAATCAAAGGGAGGGTTAATTGCATATGATACTATCTAAGGAATCAGACATACAAAGATTCTCCAGATACTGATTTTTAATCAGTTCTTCTCCTAATGCAGTTCAAAGGTACTGCCATATAGCTCCAGATATACAAGCTTGGTAAGTGCCTCCCTAAAATCTACCACCTCTATGTCTGCAGCTATTAATAATGTTTAATTGCAGCAACCTGCAAAAAGATAGAAAACTAAAGTACAAGAACTCAAGGAGTAAAAAAGACTATCACAGATTTCACAGAATATTCTGAGTTGGTTGGGACACAGAGATCTTTGAGTTCATTTCTTAAGTGAATAGTCCATACAGAGACTGAATCCACAACCTGGATTGTTATTAGCCCCACACTCTAAACAACTGAGCTAATCTCAGGGCCATTTCATACTACCACTCCTGACATGGAAAGGAAAGCAATAGAAAAAAGATACATTAATACTGCCTTCTCAAACTCATCTGAAAAACATGTACTCATGTCTTGATTTCTCCCACTTAATTAAAACCTCAGAAAGCCTTGTGTCATGAGCTCATCTGTACTACTCCCCTCTGAACACAAAGCTAGACTGTACCAGCAAACCAGTCTGTCTGTAGTTTTGCTCCACAGCTCTCTAACTTCAATGATTTATAATGCTCACTAAAGAGACAGATTGGTGAGTACTGGAACAGAAAGCACATCAGGTAAGTTTGAAAAGCTGAGATGATTGAGGAGTCCTACCAAATTAAAACTTTTCATGGTATTTGTTAAAACTTTTATTTTGGTATTCATTATTTAAAGAACAAATCAAAAGCCAAGCACTCTGGACTAGATTCATGATTTTCTTAACAAGAAAAAAAATTATTTCAGAGTAATATGAAAGTTTGTACCAGAGGGAGAAAACATGCTTCTTGTTCTGCGTATACTGCGTAGAAATCAGAGAGCAGCTTTAAGTTTTATCAACCTCCAGCTAATTCCTGTCACTTATGGCATAGAGGAGGAGTCAAGAAAATCAGTGAAATCAGTGCCCATGCAGTGCCATGACAGTGACTGCAGTGGTATTTTGTGTTGGGGCTGGTTCCTCCACTTCTGCTTCTGAAACTAGAAGCAGAACATTTCCAACTTGAGTTTTTCAGCTAGTCAGCTCCGAGTTAGCAATTGGGAACCACGAAGAAAGAAGTTACTGCACAACTGTTGTCATACAAGGCAGCAGGAACAACCAGTTAGAATAAGGCTGGGGACACTGTCCTGTTTAAATAAGATTATCCTCTGAGACAGCCTATAAATAGTACAGAGGTCACAAACAACTGGATGTATTTTGGAAGGCATTTTTTGAATTTCCATATCTTTATGGCACCATTTCTTTGTGAGCTTCATTATCAGAAGAAGGACTCCTCAACCCAGCAAGTTACTTTGGACATGTGTATTGTTTCACAAATAAGTGTATTTGCCAACTACGTAATAACATGAGTTATGATAAACAGTGGCAAGTCGGAAAGGAAGGAATTCTGCATCACAGTTGGCAGATCACTGTTACAGACTTTGTACTTTGAGCTCAACAGAGGGTTTTTTTCAGAACAGAGCTTCCTTGTAAGATCAGTGTAAAGTTGTAAAAATTCCTCTTATGTTTCGATCTAATTTTGTGGTAAGCCAACAAAAAATTTAATTAGTTAAGAACAAGCAGTTGATGTTTCTCAGGAGGCAGCCAGCCTTGATAGATCAAGACACTTTCTGAATTTCTTTCAGCAAGGAAACACTTATTATGAACTTGGCCTTCCCTCAGGACCTTCTGTAAGCAGAGAGCTTGGAAGGAAGCAGAGTCTGGAAAACTGAACAGTCAAAAAAAAAAAAAAAAATCAACCCAAAACAAAACAGGCTTCATCTCTTCACCACAAAGAAGACTTACATGAATTAGTCCAGAATGGCCTAATTCTGAGATGTCTTTGGAAAGCAATACTATAGCAAATATCTAGTGAAACTGAACAAAGAAAAATATAGACACTGAATTAATTTCATGTAGAGTGACAATTTAGAAAATGGAGACTGAAAATAATAAAAACCATTAATTCCCTGAACTAACATAGTATGTATTTCTCAACTGGTAATTACTGATTGATCTCAAAGCTTTATTTTGCCTATCCTTAGCCATTTCAGACATCTTATTATATGTAACAATAATATGTGTATACATGGCTCTTGTCTGTTCACGTAAGTAATACCAATGAAAGACAATTTTTAATGAAATTCTTCTACAAAATAATTATGGGTCACATGTATTGCTTTATACGTACACAGTAACACTCAGCAGTTGTATGTTTCCAAAGAATTTACAAAGAGAAATTGACACTGTATTTTAAATGTGTTAGGCTACATACAAAAAATACTGAATAATGCAGCAAACTAAAAATTAGGCTGAAGTGTTAAGATAGAACATGAAATGCTTTTATTTTTCAAGTAAGGATAAGTTAATAATGGGAAATTAACTTAGCACCTAGGTTGGAAATGTTTCCTGAATTAATTAGATCAATACACTGAAGTCCTCCTATTTGTATTCTCTGCCTTTAAGATGCTCTACTTACAACACAGTTTGGAGTTATTTTCTTACTGCAGTAATTATAAACAGCCCAACTATATGAAAAAGCTTTATCAAATAAGGAAGTCTGAAAATACATCCTTAAGATGTTCAGATGCTGAGACAGGACTATCTCCTTGGAAACCAATGCCAGAATCCATTCCTTTCAGGTAAGAATATATTACATCTTCTGTCTTCTATATATTCATCACAGACTCTGTGAGATGCATCTTCTTTGAAGAGTTCCTTGGGAATTTCTCTTGGTAATTTATGAAGAGAGGTGCAGTCTAAGATAATCAAATTTAACTTGACAGTAGCTTTGTGGACTGGGCTGACAATCAAAAAAGCCAAAGCCTTTGTTTGTCTTAAAATTTCCTTGTAGCATTCATAAATGCTATTCAAATGCTTTCAATTCCATTCCCACTCTTTAGAGGGTCCATCGGGGATAATAATCCTGTCTTTTCTCCAGCACAGATGCACAGATAAATAAAGAATCAGTTTACAAAAGAACTATACGTACATTTGTCTCTTCCACAGAAGGAATGAATTTCTGCATTCTCTACAAAATCAATAACTTCTCCATTGCTTTCATGTCTGGATCACACTTCTGCATTTATTTTATATGTAACAATACATGACTGTACATGTACAGAGATATCTGAGGGGACATAACTACTTGATCTACAGAATGGTTTTTCCAACACTTTGTAAGTAATAGTAAAAAATCTAATCTAACAGCAACACTAGAAATAGTTTAAAATAAAAAAATCAGTATTTCACCATTTACAAAAAGATTAGAGCTTCAACAGGAAGTTCACATCCAAAAGTGAAAGATGCATATTTAATTATCTTGACCAGATAAGCAAATGCATCCTTCTGCATCCTGCCTTTAACCTCCTAGGAAAATATTTATGTAAGATTTTGTCTTAAAAAAATTGACCAAATTTCAGTTTTGGGAACCAGACAGAAATACAAATACAGAAGTGATGATCAATGATGCATACAACTACAGAGTGTTGACCTGATCAGGCTCAGTAACAAAACAACAGATTTTAGACTCAGTATGTAAAGGAACCACACTTGGACCTGCACTGAACCAACAGATTTAGGCATTCATTATACCCTTTGGAAAAAGATGAGACAGTGAGTGCAAATCTTGCTGTGGGAAACTAACAGGTTAAAACCTTCTAACTCTCTTACCTTTTGGTGGAAAATAGGACTTGCTCTCTGCTTTGTGAGGCCAATCTACTACCAAGGGCCCAAATCGTCTGAAGCTGGCAGTAATTTCATCTAAAAACATGTAAAATAGTTGCAATTAAAAGAAATTACATAACTCAGTGAAAAATACTATCAAGCAAAGATCTTTGCTTCTAGCAAATGTTGGCATTTCATGGGAAGAAGAACAAAATTTACAATTTTCATAAACAAAAGACTTAAATAGATGCATCTTCCAGAGTGTTCATATTTATACAACGTATTTCTGGTGATTTTAGTCTTACATTTGTTTTTTATTGCTTAAAACCAGCAGCATTTCAGAAGCATATGGGCAACTAAAGCCATTCATGGAAACTTGTGTGGTACTTCCCTAAATCCAAATCAGAATCTGGTTTGAATGAAATCAAATAAATTTACTGTTTAGTGATGTACAGTTCAGAGCTTTGTAAGTAGATATTTATATACCAAGTAACACCACAATTAACATGCTAGCAGTTTCCTATATATAGGAAATATATACAGGATATCTGCCCTACAGCAGACACTATGCATGTATCAGAGATAGAAATTTAAAGTTGTCTATTTAGAGGTGCTTCCAACAACCATGCTGCTGCCTTGCTGCAAGATTTACTCTGCCCCTTGCACAACTTTGAGTTCTTTCTGTCCGAGCCACACCTCCATGTCAGTGACTGGAAAAGCTTTGGCCATGGGTTACAAATACTCTAAACTATATAAAAGCAGCAACTCAAACACAAGTATGATCAATTTCCTTCAGTCATATCCTGCCATCATCATATAAACAGGGAGGAGAGAAATAAAATGTATTTCCATGTGTTTTTGTTTAGCACTAGTATTGTAGGCAACTGAAGCATACCAAAATAAATCCCTTAGTAGATTATAGGAGAGCATCTCAATGAAAATGGAACCAAAATCTGGTCTTCCCGTGTCTGAAAGTTAATTAAATGCAGTCAGCTTATTTGGTTTGCATGTTATTCTAGGATTACCATGAACCTCCTAACAGGACTTCCATTTACATTAGAAAGTTAACATGCAATTTACATTTACCTGCACAGGAGAAACCTCATATTAAACAGCACAATTACTTCAAATCACCGCTGGTGTACAAAGCAATTTCAGCTGGCTAGCAACCCGAGTTTCGGTAGTACAGTCTCCGTTCAATGCATCAAGAGTGCTCTGCTGCTTGACCTTGCTCTGCCTAAGTTTCTCTATTCCTCATCAGGAATAACATTAACCTTTCTATATCACTGCTGAGATCTTCAGGTAATAGTAAAATAGAATATGAAATTCATTTACGAATGGTAATTTCCTATGACTACAGAATAAAGCAGGCACAGATAGAGGAGGGCTAAGGTGTATTTGAAAGGAATATGCAAGATAAGCAGGAGCATGCACTCCAGGAATTACATGCAACTCTAAGCTGCAAGTGCAGAATCAGAAACAACTGCGCCAAAACCAAAACAGATGATTCTAAGCTCAACACACCCATCAACTTACATAAAGAACATGTACTTACAGCCTTTTGCACAACATTATTTTACTGAGTGGCTTATTTTTTTACTACTTCAGTCAAGTTTTTCATGACCTGTTCTTGTTTCTCCCTCCAAACATAGTCTGCTTGGTTTTCAGGCAGCTCACCTTCATCAATATCCGGTGGAAGACCTCCAACGAACACTTTCCGAGAGAAACGCTCAATTCGCTCTCCGTTCTGATGAGCTGAGTAACAGGTAGGGGAATTCAAGACTCCAACTTGATCACTGTGACCATCATCCAGCAAGCCATCATCTATTGGGAAGAGGGAAGAACGGCCTTAAAAAGAAAAGATAATAATGTACATTAAAATAATTTTGTGGCAGTATATGGTTTTGTAATTTTAGGGAATGGGGAATAGCATTTTGGAGAGTCAAAATGAAAACACCAAGATATTAGAAAAGTTGACATTAGTTTAAAGAAAAATTAGGAGAATAAAAAAAATGTGTTAAACTTCAAAATGGAATTTTAAGATTGCAAGCTGACATCACTGTAAGTGTATACTTCATATTACATTACATGGTAGTTGCTCTGCTGCATCCAGTAGATAAGTGGCAATTTTGTTTTAATTAAAGGGTCTTATTTATGAAAAGAAAATACTACAGATTGCTTAAGTGAGCTTTGTTAGTCTGCCTTTGGTTTAGCTTCAAGTTAAACTGATAACTTCCTCCACCTGAATAACTACAGTGTGTCTAAACCCTTAAATTTAATTGAACAGGGAAACAGAAACATCACTATCACAAGTTTCAAACATGTATTTCTAAAGGTATTGGATGCTGCTAACACAAGCATATACTCAATTTCTAAGAAAGCAAAAGAGAATTTTAGTAAATGTGTAAAATGTAACACTTGAAAAATGAGTCACAATGCTGATTTATTCTTCTCACTCTCAATTTACTACAGATTTGGAGGGAAGCCTTGTGGCAGTTCCTAACATGTAGTAAACTCCAGTGAGTTTACTGCTACCCTGAAAAGCACAAGTGTAAAATCTGAGAAGTTCACAGGATGGCTTTGCAAATGCAATCTGACCCAAAAAGACACTTGGACCACAGAGGGAAGTGAAAATATGGTAATTCTGTCCCACATATTTCTCCCCCATTTCATATTTACAAATTTTGTAGAACTCTGAGCAAAAAAAAATAAATTCAGAAGGCCAGGATATTTATCTTGGCATATTCGATCTTTTATTGCTTTAGTCAGCAGCATTAAGATTAATGATAGCTTCAAATTCAGAAGTCAGTCTTCTAATTGCAAAAAGCCCCAAAATAAAGACTTTGTGAAGCAAAACAAATGATCCACATCACCATTTCTTCTGAAATGCCATTTTCCCTGTTTGCCACTCATTTAAAAAATAATCATTATTAACTCAACTGCTTTCCCAAAAGAAGCAAGAAAGCCCAATCAAAAAACAATCTAGCACACTTTTGGGAAGCAAGCTAGTAGTTTCTCATTTTAAATAGACAACTTCTTCCAGATTCACCCACAGAAAACCCATAGTCGGAACCAGTAGGTCCCTGACAGCTGAGTGTGCAGTACCTGGCCGTGAGCAATACTGCAGTCTTTAATTCTCCAGCTCAGGAGAACATTAGCAGTAAAGCCTGGTAGGAATACCAGCAGATCCAGTGCTGACCAGCTGGGGGTGAGAGCAGTATGAAAGCCCTTAATTTCCAGAACACCACCTCAGAATCAGGTGGTTAAAAGACAAGGATGGAAAACAGCAAATATTATGACCACCAACTTATGTTACAGTAATGCCTATTGACACTGATGTGGTATCTCAACAAAAAAGCTGAATGAAAGCACAGGACAATATAAAACAACCAAATATAAAGCATCACGAGGACACAAAATTAAAAGCAGGACTGCAGCACTGTATCAAGTAATAAAGAATGTTATCTACATCATTTTTATGGTGGCATATCTGTGTCTTCAGCAGACATCCACTGAAGAGGAGTACAGCAAATACAGAAAGCTGTAGTAGGCTCCTCCTTTCCATTAGAATTGGTGATAGCCGTGTTTGAGAATGACTAGTGGGGAGCAAGAGATGCTTGGTCTCATAAGGACACATTCAACAGGTCTGCAACAGATCAGCAGAGCTGGCCGAGAAAGCGGAAGCATGTAGCTGGTCCTCAACGGGACAGAAAAGTGAGCAAGCAATGGAGACACATAGCTACCATAGCTGGATGAAGCAGGCAAGAAGATTCCTCTTGTATATCAGCTATTTAGGCATGAGAGGAGCAAGACTGAATTTATGACTGCAGCAGCTGCATACTATAGATATGAATTTTAATTATGAAGACAAGTAAGAATGATCAAATCTTTAAGATGTATATGAACAAGTGGTAAGATTTGGTTGCACAACCAAGAAATGCAATGAATTTCTGAATTATTACAGTGAATGATGGAGAAGATGGAGCTGTTACCATAAGAACAGTGACAGGAAGAAGTGCATAATGGAAGAAATAAGACTCATACTGCAGGAGCCTGCAGGTAACTGAAAGTGTCAATTTTAAGACATTACACTAATATTCACTAATATTCTCAATATCTTAAATCTAAAATTACCGTAATTTAGCTTGGTTTGTAAGAAGTGCTTCTTAGACAATAAAACTTACAGTATAGACAAGTATATAACAGGGAAAACAGTCTTAGAATAACCCTCAGAATAATCTGTTTGTACCCACAGACCCCTGCTAAAATCTAAGAACAATGAGAATTGTTCTTTACAAATAAAACCAGCAGACACGTTCTGAAGTGATACCAGAGAGCTCAGTTTAACTTTAACGTGGGTAAAGGTTTGCCAAAAGCACTGTAGCTCCTCTGAGAGCTAAGGTGACATGAAGGACAATAGATAAACACTTTCAGAGTAATATGGTCCCTATGACTCCTATTACTTTCTTCGCCATCCTCTTCACTTCTAAATGCCTCTCAGATACAGAAAGCAAAAAGGTAAATTGCTTTTCCATTCCAACAGGCTTTTGCATTTCTCCTGATGACTCTGAATAAAAAGGATTAGCCCTTCTAAACACTTGTTTCTTTTTGTTTTATGACAGTAAAAAAAAAAAGCAGAACCTGGCAGGAATTGTCAAAATTCTTGTACTGTTACATCCACTGGCCATGATCTACAATATCATCCCTCTCCAGATTATGGCTACCAAGCACTGGGTTATGAACCAATGCAGAGACTAAGATAGACACATGCACTGATGTGTATGTGGTGAATACCAGAAGTTACCAAAGATCTTGGCAGTTTGTTCTTGCATGTTTTACATGCTCTTTATAACAACTTCACATCACATCCTAGCACAGTTAAAACGGTAGAGTTTTTCAAGGTTAGTGAGCACATATTGGCTTATACTATGAAGATCTGTTTACTACTTCTAAGAGCAGTCTACTAGATTTCTTGCTAAGTTTATGAAAGGCTTTTCGCTTTACTCTGTACACTACTGCTTCTACAGAAGCAAAAGGAGTTAGACGGACAACTAGCAAACTGCATACTTTTAAAGGTGGTAATGACTGCAAGCAGTAGCCATTAGCATGAACTAAATCATTATTAGAACTGCAGTTTTTAACTGGTTAAAGGATTTTCAATTCAGACTCTAAAAGAACAATGATCATAACAATCCAGACTGTACTCCTCCTTCCCTCACACCCTCCATTCTCCCCAAACTAAAATAACATGCAGATAAGCAATTACAATCAATAATCTGGATTAATTAATCATAATGATCAGTAACAGATCAGAATTAATTGAACTGTAACAAACAGAAGTGAATTACCTCGTCTTCGCCCATAACTCCTCGCTGCATGCAAACAAAGGACAAATTGTAAAATGTCAAATAACTGTATCATGCCCACAGACTAAAATATTTAAGATACAAAGAACTGTGTGGGTAAGCAGTAAGTAAAGACCTGCATCTCTACTTGGTACTGATAATTGTAGATGAGAATACATTAAAATCTCACAGAAATACCATACTATTTTACTACTAAATTGATGTTAACACCAGCTGTAAGTAAAATTCTTTCAAATATTTCAACATCTTTAAACTTGACCTTCACTTCATGTTAATTATGGATGAATTAATTCTGGGAACTTTGCAATTCATCCTCAAAATGTGATTTGTATCATACACAAGTGCCTAAATAACACACATATGGTATTGAAACTGTCAAAAGGAAAATACTACTGTAAAAAGCATGTAGAAAGTGTTAAATTAATCACAGACACATCCTGGTCCACATGGAACAGTTTGTACAGTCCTTTGCAGTGACAATGCAAATGCTGTAAGCCGTGACCTTCCTTTTTCATGAAAAGACCTAGCAGAAAATTAACCGCAAGGTTTTGTTTGAAACAAAAGATGCCTTGTACTAGCAAACGAAATCAGGGCACAAGTCACAAGAAATAGCATTGTATCAAAAACACTGCACAAAGGCAAAGCAACAATTTTGCATAGACTTCAAGTAAATCCAAGATTTTCCTAACTTTTGAGTTTTGCAAGATTCTTAAAGAGATCATGCTGGCAGCTACAGTTCAGAAGACCGTACTGATTGCTTCTCTGCCTGAAGGCTAAGAAACTAAAAATAGACAGATTACTAATACAGAAACTATTAAGCTTTGTGCAATTTCTTAGTTACATTTCCACAAAGTATTTTCTATTCCTGTTTAACAGACTCAGTATCTGAGAAAAATTACTTTAATCATTACACAGTGGCATTAAGTATCCAAATAGAAGTTACTA
Organism: Motacilla alba alba; assembly: GCF_015832195.1. NCBI lineage: Eukaryota > Metazoa > Chordata > Aves > Passeriformes > Motacillidae > Motacilla > Motacilla alba. The sequence continues at coordinate 14,690,002 of NC_052019.1, read as the reverse complement.
TTAACCATAGGATTATAGCAACATTTAGGAACAGACTGCTGTGTCTCAGCATTATTATTTTGATTTTATGAGGCCTCTATATATACAGTTCTCCTAAAAGCAACTGTTGTTCTGGGCCACTGAAATACATATAGACTCAAAATCATTGATTCGTAAATGTCATTCATTGTTCCATTCTCATATTATGAAATACTTATATCCTGGTACCTCCTATTTGATTAGGGGTTTTCAAAAAATTTATTAAATACAGCATTTTTTCCCTTTGTTATCTTGATTCCTTCCAACTAGAAATTCAGTGGGTTGTTTATGGAACGCCAAAAAAAAAAAAACAAACTTTCTTGTTTTTCCTCCCTTAGAAAAGTTATTTTTACACAATAGTCATGATCTTTCTATCCAATTTGCACCGAACTTGTTTCAGATTTATTCTCTCCCACATGAAATTATTATTGAAGAGAATAGTTTTTGCTTAAAGGTTTTCAGATCTTTAAAATATCTACTGGAAAGCCAAAACAGAAAAAAAACCCCCACTTTCTGAAAGAGACCTGGCTATCGAAACAAGTGGAAACACTTTAATTCAGATTTCCAACATGAAAACAGAATCCATGAAACTGTGTATTCTTCTGTGTGGTCAGCTCTCTCACTAAGCGCTGGGCAGACTGATGTTAAGCCTCAGACATGTTTTCTCCCTGAAGCCAGGCCCTCAGAAGACACGCAGTTCTGTGTCAGTGCTGCAGCTTGTACAAATATCCTGACTCCTGGCCAAAGTGACTCCCACACAGCATTAGCAGTAGCGTCACTAAGCCCTCGCCTAGCCCCCACATGCCTTTTTTTTTTTTTAATTAAATAAATTCCATCCACAAATAAAACTAGAGTAAGCAGGGACAATTCAAGTGCAGCCCACCCACAGCAATGTCTGCAGTGCCGTGTTCTCTCAAAGGACAATACAGTGATGCACACTAATATTCATCTTTCGGCACAGGTGTCAGGATACTGCTTTTCTTTTCTTCCACCCCTTTCAGCCTACCAAACCAGCTCAGCTATTTTCTTACATTTTCATAGTTAAGACAAGTTGATATGCAGAAAAATATTTTGTTACAGAACAACTGAAGTTTTCTTCTTTGTGCATTCAAAAAAAGGACACAGGAATAAGGAAAAACAAACAAAAAAAAAAGAGTTATTAAAATGTTAAAAAACTCTATGCAGTTAAAACAGTAGATGGTGCAGTATTTTATATATATGGAAATTGCAACAATGTACCAAAGTTTTCTATGTATTTCTTGCTTTAGCAGAACAATGAAATCAGGGAAAACGGGAGAAAAATTGTACCTGATGTTGTCACATCATTTACTTTACTTGTATAGCAAACCTTCCTCCCTAAAATTCATGTCTTGCTCATTTAGAGTGCAAACTAGTGTGGGCAGGGTAAATGCTACTTTGCATCTAGAAAAACGCAGATTTTCTCTATTTATTAAAATAATATGCACATAATGTTTTACACCTTATAAAGCACACATGCTTACAGAGCATGGCAGCTGTATAAATATAGTTAATTACAGGTTTACCTATACATCAAGACTGTACAGAAGTATTTAACATAGACATAATTAGTGCACATGTTTATACGTAAATAATTGCAGGGAAGACAGCTCTTTTGGAAAAGGCCAGACATTGCAGGCAAATAATGGATTTACAGCAACAAAAAAGGAGAGATTAAACTGTTTTCCTTAACTTTTCCAAATACTAAGTCATACACAAATTTGTCTTTTAAAAAATAAAGCTGGATATTTTAATTAGCCAGTAACTTGGAAATATTTCAAATGAATGAGAATGAATGAAAGACACTTTCAGTACAGAAAATATCAATTAGGCAACACATACAAGAAGTATAATGATGCCCAATAAAATGAAAACCAGTAACACTGGAACCTTCCAAAATTAAGAGTGCTGTATATGCTACAAAGACATTCCCTTTTAGCTAAAACCTTCTTCTTCTATATCCCTGAAGTTGCATACTAATACAGCTTACACTCATCAGAAAAATTAAAATCCCCCTTTCTGCAATGTACATCAGGTCACAGATTTAAGACATAATACATTTGTTGTGCATGCTTATCTAACATCGAGGCAATAGAACTGTACATTATGTGAGCAATGCTACCACAAAAGATACCAAATGTATGGTTTCATTTTGTTCAGACACATATTTCAAATACACAACCAGAGATCAACTATACACATATTGCAAGAGCTCAGCTGAATGACTAAGCTCAATTAAAGATACTATGTTGTTTATCAGGCAAACTTCCTACAAAGATAAAATACTATTTGTCACTAACATTGCAACATAACAATCAAACAGTGAGAGAGACATGATGAAGCCTTTTTCATTAATAACTGTAAATCAAAGAAATCCATAAACAGTTACAGCAATTATTTCCCAAGAGTCTGGACTAAAGCAGGTAAATGCCTAACTCCCATTTTATTCTATTGGATTTGGGTGTCCAAATTCCATTTACATTTCTTTAGAAACAACACCTTCATAGATTTTAAGGCTGAAAGACATCATTATGGCCAGTCAAGCTTGGCACGCCTCTAAGACTACACAAGTTCATTTAGCAATTCCTGTATAGCAAGTTTAGTAATTTCTGATTGATGTGCTTTCTTTAGAAGCACAACCAGTGACAGTGTCTGTAAGAAGTCTAATAAGCCATTGCTAAACTAATCAAATGGGGAATTATGTCTCAACAGCAATTGAAAAAATGCAATGCTTTAAAACAACAGAAAGTAGGGGAAACCCCAAAATGGGGAAAAACACCCTACATCCCAATAAACTTGACTCTTGGATTATTACATTCAAAAATGTTCTCTCTAAGCTGAGAAAGCTGCAGTCAGGTACATCCATTCCAAAGTATCTTTTTTTTTTGACTTTTGAGAGATAACAGTCATTAAAAATGCATTAATTTTTTTTTTTTACAGCTTAAGCTGAAACAGATACATAATTATACATAATTTATTAAAACACATAAATCAGGTTTCCTTTGGTTCATTTCATTAATTTAAATAATGAAAATTGTAAATATTAATTTTACGTACAGTTCAGTAAGTACATTTTAAATGAGTTGGAAAAAAAATCTATCATTTAAGAAGAGGAAAAACTACCTGAAAAATAGTTTTATCTAGAAGCACTTAGTCTTAAAACGGCTGCACAATTTCAGCCTGGGTCATGTTAGAACCTTTCTGGAATCCAGAAATACCAGTTCACTAAAATTAATCTCACAAAAATCCAGAGAGGGTCAGTGTTAAGTATTAGTGCAGGCATAAATGGGCAGAGGATGTTCAAAAATATTTGTTATTTGCGTTCAGGAAGGTCTGGTATTCCTGCTCTTCCTCATAGATACTACAGTACTTACTGAGAAATCAAGGGAAAAATGTGGAGTATTTGAATTACCAACTCTTATTTTCCCAAATCTCCCCCCAAGGCAGCAGTTACAGGGATAGAGGGAAATGTTAGCATGAACCCACTTAAGTCGAGAAGGAAATTGAAGTTTACAAGTTCATCAACAGGTGTTCAAACCATAATTCTCATTACTGCACATTTGGAGGAAGTCCCTCAATTCTTGCTAAGAAAGAAAGGTTGTGTAGAGTCTGAGCAGCTGGAGCTTCCCAAAAGCTGTTTCTAGTGCTTCTGTTCTTGAGCTGCAAGAAGCTGCAGTTACGACATGCCAGCCTGCAGGGGCTCTGAAGAGCGTTCCTGACTGCCCTGGCCTGCACCAGCAGCTACATCAGACTCCAGCGATGTGCTAGAGACTAGGTGTCTGCACAACAAGGCTCTGAACTAAATTCTAAAGGGCAGAATTTAAAAATTATGTGTTGCAGCACCTTTTAGATACTTAAGCTGTTATTTTTATCTCACTTACTGAAGCCTGAAAATAATATTGCAGCTTTTAAAGAGGATAGCAGTCACACTAAGTGCTACCTCTCAAAGTACAAGAGAAACCACACAAGCATTAAAAGCAAGATGTTTTTCAGGGCATGTTCTAGCTTTGTGGTAAGATTTTAGGATAGACTGGTACCACTGTGTTTCTCCAGTGCTCATGATAACAACAAACCCCTTCTTTCCTAGATATTCCACAGAGTAACAATAGTTCCCATGTGCTTTTTTAGCACGCAAAATTCTAAAAAGAGAAGTTCACCATTCTAAGTAATATTAAACAAATTAAAATATTAATTTCTTACAGCCATCTCACTGAAATACTTCAGTTTCTCTTCATACCTTCCCATCTAACACTTCCTTGTACAGCAGCAGATAATGACAATTGCACATATACCACCTGAACAAACCAGTTTGCAGAACAGGTCTTAAAGCTGCAGTTAAATACAGAAAGTAAAATTTTGTAAATGTTGTGACATCAAGCACATTTCACTGTAGAGGAATCAAAATCAGTGTTTAGCCAACACTATATTATTTCTACAGTTAAGTACCTATTTTTTCTTTTCAAGATACTTCATTATCTTAAAATTACCTATTCAATACCAAAGGACCTACTTCTCCAAATGGCCATTGCGCAGTATTTTCCTTCCCTGGGCATAAAGGTAAATCTTAATTTCCTTAAAATATTAAACATTTGCTCAGTGTTATGCAGGGAAAATAGATATTTGTTTGCATTTTATATCCACTTGCACAAGTGTAAATGACTGTGCAGAACGGGTTAAGGCAATTAAAAAAAACACCAAAACCTAACAACAACAACAAAAAAAAAAAACCCTTCCAAATAATTTCCAACAGCAACAAACGTGTTTTGGCCATATTTTTTTTATTAAGAGATCTTCACTGTTAACTCTTTGACTCATCAAGTGAATGACAAAAGTGTACTTTGTGTACAACAGCTTCCATGTCTTCTAATCTAGAGAAGCTGTGGCACAACAGCTCTAATGTTTCCCAATGCAGAAAACACTTATGTGCAAAACCCCTGATTTATTATTGACTTAGATGGATTACCAAGCTGTGCTTCCTTCTTTAGCCTTGAACAAAGGCTAAAGTTCATGCCTCCACTCAGTAGCAGATGTTCATGAAGTCTGACCTACTGGGAGAGGAACATGAACATGAACTCTAACTTCAGCATATTTCATGGTTAGACGCGTGCTTGACAAAAGCCACTTTCAAAATCCCCAGCAAAAATATAATGTTATTTCACATGAGTGTAAAAAAAACTGTCTAGTTCACTCTTTATTTACCCAATATAGAAAAACATGTGTTTCTGGCCTTCTTATTTTTCTAATTCCTGTTTCAGTATAATAGATTTCCTACAGCCCTTTGGAAAACATACCCCTGGACTGCTTGAGAACAAAACAGAATAATGCACCATTATGAGCATTTCAGATTTCCAATAAGCTAGATATAATGAAAGTCTGTTGCAAGATTAGCTCTTGCCATTCAACTCCAAGAAATGGCAACAGTCCCATCAGTGTTGAAGACCAGAGGCAAGTAATTTGGTAACAGAATAGAACAGTATAATTTTATACCAACATGTCAGATTTAAGCTAAGCTAGAGATAATTAGAAACTGTTATAAGATTAGAACTTACCATTTAACATCAGAAGATTGTCAGTCCCCGGATGTGGATAACTCAAGCGACCTTAAAAGAAAACAAAAACCAAAGAACAAAACATATGCAGAGGTTTTAGCTATTATGGTAGGAAAAAAATAATGAAAAATCACTGCTTAGAATTTGCCTAAGGGAAATAAAGAGCTAATATTTAACTCCAAGCACATTAACCAACAATACCCTTGACCCAAGTTAAAGCTGACAAGAACAGACTTCTTAACCTTAATTCTCTGGTCATAAGATCTGCAGTGTACTTTGGGATCAGCTCCAATAGGATAAAGCCACTTTTTGTTTCATGACACCCAGAAATAGTGCTGACTGCTTTAGTCTTCTCTTTCACAGCGACTGTGAATAACTGCACTATGCACATTGCTTAACAGAGTGGCATTTCTACAACTTAATGCTTCTCTACTGAAGCAATTTAAGAAAAATCATGTTAATAAGAAACAAGGCATGCAAATGTTATTAACCGATTTATGACTACATCTTGGTTTATTTCATATAACCCTGGTATGTAATATTTTTCAGTAAGTCTAGCAACATTAGAGCAGTAGCTTATCTACAGATTCAACAAAATTAAAGGCTATTATTGAAAAAATTTTCAGCATTTTAGACGGAATAAATAAAATTACATGAAAACTTTATATCATGACATTAGAATTTTTCAAGAACTGCATTTTACTGCACCAGTGGCATGTTATACTTTAGTACTTAAAATGCACAGCTGAAGTGTCTGTTCACTACAAATTCCTTTTTATTAAAGGAGACTTTTTCTTTTTACAGGAAGCTGCAAACATACCAATAGTGCACACTGACCTAGGGAGACATTTACAATAACTGCTGTGTTTGGAAAAACTGTGGTTGAATGTGCAAAAACCTGCATTGCCATCTATCTTGCTATTGAAATATATTTGCTTGCTCATAATCTGAGGAACATTACATATATATACGTGAATACTGTGACTTAAACATCTCAATCTTTTGAAGGAAATAGGAATGCTTGTAGAAGCATAAAGAAGAACCCAGTCTGGAAGCAATGGGCATGTAGAACTCACACACTTTTAAAGGGTCATATATATGCAGACGGCTTGCAAGAAAAAGAAACCCCACGGGGAGAAAAGAAAGAAAACCAAATCAGCAAGCTATATATTAGGGCTGTCTAGCAATTCTTATCATACTCTGCTTGATCCTCTACTGCAGGAAAACCCATGAGCTTAGCAGCAAGACCAGAAATTTCTTGAAGTAGTTCTGAATCCCAAGGGACAACTTTGGGGTTAAATAAAAAGTATTTTTGTTGTAAATCTGTACCTCTTCTCCTTTAAGAAACCAACATGGTAATTTTCTGCCAAAAAATAATTTGAAAATATACACATCCCAAACTCTGCAATGTAAAACTTCAAAATAGAAGATTAAGATAATTTGGGAAATTTTGTTCAGCCTTATTATTTACAGGCATTGTGGAAAAAATATTTTTATACAGCTATGAACTATTTTTCATCCCACAGATTTTATTATTGTAAGAATGGATGGTATCAGAACACCTGCAGATTAGGCAAGAATGATTTGCTGTTGAATTTGGAAGCACTGAAAGGCTAGGGCAGGCTCCTGGAGAAGGGCAGATGAATTCCACACAGAAGGACTCTGCTGTCTCATCTAACTTCAACAGAATCTTTGAGTAGGCTTAGGAAAAACACTTAACACAAAAACCTTTGTAGGAGCCTCTGTCTTTACGTTTCTTGTCTTCAAAGTATCCAGTTTTAATATATTTCTTCTGTTATACTGAACATCTAGAGTTGCATCTAATGTTTTTTTGGAACTATAAAAATTCTACGCTTCTAGCAATGCATGCTGGTAAAATAGGCAAAGAATCAGGAAAAAGGTGTCTTTAAATTGCAGTCAGGGAGCTGCCACAGCTCAGCCTGGTGTAGAAGTTACTTTGCTACACTTCTTAGGCATTTGCTCTATCAAGGCTAACATTCATTTGTCTAACAGCAAGAACTTCACAAGATCACTGTCATATCATGTTTATATACACTGCTATAGAAACATTTGTAACAGTATTATTTGCAAATCAGAATGCTCTATTTATCAAGAATAACAAATGAAATTGTGAGACATTATCTCAAACTTCCTTGACTCTGTGGTGGTGACAGTCTTCCCCCCTATCTGAATGTGTCCTTTTCTCCTATTTAGCAAGAGAGACAAAGGATAGGGTTTTTTTCCTGCAATGATTTCATAAACAGAAGTTGGATTTAAGGCCTAGTAGGAGAGAGAAGCTCACCAGTGTCAACACCTGGGGAGGAAAACTTCTAAAAATATTAAATGCTAGGTTTATGCAATTCTGTTTTTGCATTCTTTTGTTTTTTTCCTTTATAGCTTCACAAATAAGCTGCATCTGAAACACATATGCCAAGCTGAAGTAATGAAGGACTTATGAGTGGAAGGATAGGACTGCACCAGGCAGCTGGGCCCACCACTGCAGCCCAAAATCCCATCTCATTGCTGGGGAGATGAATGTACGAACTCAGATAATGAATGATTTCAAGGTTACAAAGGAAAACAACTAACACGATATTCAGTACACTGCTGTATTGATACGTCTAAGTTTTATTTATATGGTTATTTCAATGAAATCACACTTTACTGCATTCTCATGAACTAAACCCCTGTATTTGTTACCTGGTCTATCACTTGGACATACAACTTTAAGAACATTTTAAACATAAAATGTTTGCTTACTTTTCCAAAATGCAATCACTGCTACTTATTTATAATGTTAGTTTAGGTTCTTATCCCTCATATTAAACTGTTGAAGTAAAATGAATTGTTTTCTAGGCTGCCCACCTGAATTTCATGACATACATATATTTAGAACATTTCTCACATGGAATTGGGTTCAAGATCAGTTTTATACAGAGCTCAGACCACAGGATTTTTGAACAGGTTATTCTAGTTAATTGGAAATTTACTATATTAAACCTCACTTAAAATATCAGGATGTCGAATACAAAAGATGGGAGCACCATCTTGTAACAATTTACTTTGCCACTATCACATACATCCTTCTAGCTGGCTATTTTCTGTATGTTGTTTGATGCATTAAAAAATGTATGTTGTTTGATGTATTAAAAAAAAGATACCATTTTAAGAACAAGGCACAAATCCTATCTAATCCCATGCTTCTTCAATGTCAGTAATCTAGAAATGTATAAACCATTCAACGGTCTTCTAGCAGTTCCAGAGGCCTCCACCTGCTTAAAAAAGTAGTTTTAATAATAAAGATGATTGAATAGTTTAAAGTCAGCTACCAATTACTTAGGAAGTATCTAATATTTAAATAATAGATTTAGTTCATTTCTGAAAATTGTAAAGTAATGAATTCACTACCTCTCTATAGAACTTGTCTACAGATCCAAAATTTGTAACCTACTACTATCTGGTACAAATAAAGTGGCTAATATTACCATTCTGTATCAGAGAGATCATCATGAAATTCATCATCACAGAAATTCTCTGTGCAAACCTGAACTTGCAACTTCACCATGCTACTTACTGCTAATTAGTAATTCTCATGTATCGCGGCTAAATTGAAACTAGCACTACCAAGAAGCAGCAGGTATGCCGGACACTTCTTATACAACTAGAATTCTATCAAATCTAGCCTCCTCTTCCTTACCTAAATGTAATTAGTATTAACAGAACTGCCTGCCCCACACACATTTCTCAATGCACTCTTCTGTGAGGACAAAAAAAAAATTAAAAGCTTCAAGTAAGTTTTGGTGGGCCATTATATCCATTGAATCCAATTAAGAGTCTTGCTAATCCAAACATGAGGGAAGAGTAACGAACTTAGTTTCAGCAACATTTCTGTAATCTCATGTTACTGATAGGGGCAAAGGAAATTTAAATTTTTGTAAACATCTTGGCATACTCACTTTTTATTTTAAGGCAAATTCAAATCTACTTTTAGAAATGCATATTCTTAATTCCTAGTTAACTAAACTGATGGAGGAATCCCATATATTAAAACCTTACTGCTGTAAACACCACTGACTCACAGATTCACAAGTTCGATATTTCACTTCTACTCTCCTCCTTTTTAAAAAAAGTCTTAGTTTGTTGTATGAAGATACTGAGAATCAAAAACTCCTTACCCCTTTTCCTTTTTTTCAAGAGATCTCCTGAGTAGAAGAGAGAAAGCTTCCAAGTCAAGCTTTTCCCAGAAAGAGAGAATGGCAGAGGATCACAGCAGTTTAAGAAAGCACAGATTTTGGAACCAGTGTAGCTAAGACAACAGCACAAACCCGTGTTTGGACAACACCTAGTTACAGAAAGCCTAGAGAATGCATTTTCCAGTGCTTGCGTATGAACTATGCAAGTCACAACGAGGCCAAATGGGTTGTCTCTGATAATCCATGCATTCACACAAATCAGTATATCAGTCTCAAATATATTCTTTCATCAGAAAAAGTTTCTATGAAAGAAAGAAGAAACAATGCCTATGTAAGATTTCAAAGTCTTTTATGTGACAAGGGAGAGAATTTTTTCCTCTGTATTTTTTCCAGCCTCAGAAATTCTCTTCTTGGCACAATTTGAATTACTCTAGGAAGAAACTGTGCAGCTTTAAACTTCAGAGCTTCATAACACAAAATATAAAACAAATGTATTTGAAAGAAAGACAATACTCTTTGTGCCACAATCTTTACTAGAAAGATGTTTAAAACAGCAGGTAATGAATCTCATTAAATCAGTCTCCTCAATACTAATATATATTGCATAGAAAATGTAACAACTGCTTCTAAGCTTTCTCCACAAACTGCTTCAGCCCAAATGCACTGTCTTTCTTGCTTCTTGACAGAAAAATGCATTGATATTTGGGGGAGCAGAAGTGAAAAAAAGAAAACCAGGTACGCAAGTGGTATGTCTGAAGAGTTATACTAGCAATACCTCTATGAGTCAGGCTATCAGTATTTTAATTCTTCTCTCAATTGTTTTAAGAACTATTAGAAAAATAAAAAGGGTATTTAAGAACAATTATATAAAAAAGAATTAATTTAACTTCAGATTTTATTTCACTGGAATTGAATGGATGGGATAATCTTAAACATTACTTAAGGTCTTGTTATGAAAAGCATTTCAAGAAAGCTGCATGGGAAAGATTAGTTTTAATATGATCAGTATTTCTGCTGCAGTGACTAGTGAAGTCAAACATCTTCTCCCTATTACTCTACCTTGAAAGTTTCTTATTGAAAGCTAGAAATTGCTTTTCTTTTGATCACATGTGTTGTAATGACGAAGCTTTGTCTAAGCAAAGCCAAAACCAGTCATCCATAAACAATTGTCTGGCAGGCATAAACCTAGCTTTCAGTGAATCATATTTGAAATATTTTTTTTTCCAAGTTCATGAAAGCAAAAGTGGTGAAATTTTACTTGCTTCTAAAATGGATCTTGACATGCAAAACTTGAAGCTATGAGTTAGTACACAGACTGTCTGTTCTGCATTGTGCAAAATGTGAGACAAGATGCTTAGTCATACTCCAGATATTGTAAGCAGCTAAATCTGAAACACGTGCTTAAAATTCCAGAGACTTTCATTTTACTTCTGTGATCAGATATAAAAGATGCATTGTTTTAGTGTGCTTATATTTGCTTGAAAATTTGTCATAAAAATATTCCCTAGTTACAAAACAGTCTTTAGTTGCAACAAAATATGTTATATATTAATAAGAGCAACAAATAATAATATTCCTAATCCTGTGCATTCAGCAAGCAAATATAATGGGGTTTTAAGTAAATGTTAGATTTTCTGTGGTGAAAAGTCACAGAGACTGATATAACCAAATTAAAGTTTCATGTCTGGCAGAGAAAAGAAAAAAAAAAAAAAAGAAGTTAAAGTTGCTCAGAAATTACAGAAATTCCAATTAATGGTGAAAAAAATCAGAAGACAGTAGAGAAGAACTAAAAGGCCAATATACCACAACGTCTCCTTCTCCCATGTTCAGTCTGTAAGGAACATTTCTCATGCCTTATTGTTAGTAACATAGCAGTTTCAGCTGAAATCACATCCACGGAGAAAAAAATATCTTATCCATCAACTTAAATAGCAGCACACAATTACTCTATTTAAATTCAGTTGGCATGTGCATTGTTCTCTGGCACTCAAACAGAAAAATGGATTTCCTTTGAGTTCATCACTATCTATGGCTTCCATCTGTTTTAGTTCAAACATAAAACTTAGCAGAATTTTCACTGCAAAAACATTGCTGTTTAACTGTTAAAAAAAAAAAATCTCTAAACTGTAGACTGACACCATATTCTCATGTCCCTAGAAAGCACAGATGGAAACTACTGAGTTTTTCAAGGTATCTACGTACAAACCAAGTTAACTTTCAGGTCTTAAAGCTTTTTCTTGTCTTACTCTCCTTGGAAAATTATTATTGGAAATACATCATTTTCATCTATTGTAACATAATGAAAAACGAAGAGATGAATAAAAATAAAAATTAGTATCATCTGTGCTCACTGTGCCTCTGAAATCTCCTCTGCATTACAGAGATAAAATTAAAACTGTGAGATGGCAGGGGGAACCAAGCAAAGAATTCCATTTGTCGTGTCAGCATGTACAAAAAGAAGAAACAGACTGATTTTCATCTTCAGGAATGTGAGAGATGCCAATGGCAGTGTATTGCAGAAGATCTGCACTCTCTAGCTTTATGCCTAACAGTAGATTTCAGACAAGGAAAGAAGCACTAACCACCTGGGTGTGGCAATTAGGAGCACGAATCCTCTCTAAGAGGAATGATACACCTGGTCACCTCAGCCTTGAAGAGATATGCATGCTTTTAGCACACAGCAGTCACCACTGGGCTAGCTGTTTACAGGTTTCAAACCTTTTGTTTTACTTAATGTTTTACAAACATGTAGAATAGACAGAAACTGAATTTATTAATGGACTTGAATAAAATTGCTAAAATGGAATTAATTCTCTCTGGGCCATAACAAAGAAGAGATCAGATTTAAAAACACCTAAGAAAATTCAATTTTGGCTTCCACTTACTTTAGGGTCGAGGGAAATTAACAGTTTAAGTAAATGCTAGATACTTCCAGATACTTTGTAGAGATTTTCAGCTTGTGAAAAAACTCCAAACTTTTGGCTAACTATTTTAAATCTTGAAATACCATTCAATGCTACCTAAATGCTACAGGTCTTGCAAGTAATTACAGATCTTAAAAGAATCATGAGCAGACTAGCAAGGTGTCCTTCAAATTAGGAGAACAACAGGCCTTTCTGTGCTAATGCAATATATAGTAAGTATAGGAGCCTCTAGAAATGGAGAATGGATGGGAGTAAATAATGCTACAAAAAAAATTGACTGTTTTATTTTTTTCAATTGCTTCAATACAGAGATTTAATTTCTACAAAGCAAGCCTAAAGTCTTGGATAATTTTAAAATTAGATTGTGTTAATCTAATTAGAACACCACAAATGAAATAACATCTGATCAGCCCAAGTGAAATTGTTTGGGTTCCCTGCCCTGTTGTTCAATAGTAAATACTACCTGAGAAAGTATGGAAGAACAGAATTCACAAGAGTGAGTTAATGTACAGTGAAAAGAGGAGTTAAAATGGAAGCCCACATATACTAGCTATATGCTTACTGCTGTGGCCAAATGATTTAATAGAACTCAGGATGGTAAAAAGAACCAGCATTCTAAAGCCATTTATTTCTGGACTTCTTCAGATTTGGATGCATTAGTGTCCACCAGTAGATTTGAAAAAAATATTTTAAAGGACAAATCCTGATTTTTATCAATTGACTTAGGTTTTTTTTTTTTCAGCTTTCACTGCAGAGAAAGGGAAAATTACCTGGCAACACTTGGAGTGGTTTGTTTTAAGTAACTGTGAAACAATGTTTTCAATAAAAGACAGCTTAAGATTGCCTTTTCATTTGAGTGAAAAAATAGCTCATTTTCCATTTTAATATGAACTTAGAATCTAAATTCACAATCAGTATTCATTCAAATATGCAGAATGGATGACCCTTTTTTCTTTACTTAGCATAATAACATACCTTTAAGTGGATCATGCTCTGCTCTCATAATGTCAATAAGGGAGTTTTCCAAAGAGTGCATATTCAGACTGTCATACATTCTATTTCGATCCTAAAAGAAAACAAAAGCCTTAGTATTGGTATACAAATTCTGTCGTTTTTAACAAAAAACTTGAAAGGAAAACACAAGTTCCTTCTAACAGCTGCCCACTCAGACACTCTGAAGATGGACAATGATACAAAGTAGGATCTAATTTTATTAACTGTAATTTTAACAGCATCCAAATATAAAACTAGAGATGCAGTGTGAAGAACTCTGTGTGATGCACTGTGAACAAATGCTGTGTATGCATTTGACAGCCTGTGAATGCCTGTTTCCTTCAAAACTGCTTGAATCAGTTCTAGTGATCCACAGCGCAGTTATGCAGAAGCTGATTAATGAAGGAGGCTAATGTCTGTAAGACTTCAATTTCCTTTCATGCACAAGTAAAATAGTGAGGAAGGTGGGGAACTACAGGACAAGGACAGTCACATCACATAAAAGAGAGCATTTTCTTGATCCCTGGCCAAGTGCCTGGCATGGACCACCAGCCCCTGCCAGAGGCTGCACTTGCTGGCTTCAGAGCCTTTGCATACAAACACTTGACTTACAAATGGCCAGCCCTTAATGGTTAAAGGGTGGAAAATTAAAGCTAAACTATGAAAAGAAAATGTCGCAAATCTTACTAACAGATTATCAGCCTTATAGAGGACAGTTTCTTTTACATATGATTATTAGGAAGTTACCGTACTGTCATCACAAGTATTTTCACTGACAGTAATAAAAGTTATTGCAATGAACTGAATATGTTTTCCACTGATTGTTTTACCCAAGCCATTTTCTCCCATGTTTTCCAATACACCCAAGTTACAGACACAGAAAAAAAGATGACTTCTAAATTCTTTGGTCTTTCTGGGATACCTTTTAGAAACTGAAAACAATTTGTGTAAAACTATAACCCCTTCTTACTTTCAAGGCTTCTGGCTAGACTGCACTGCACTTAAATCCTACAATTGTGCCTTAATTTTACTGTTGTCTTCACTCTAGTAATTCAGCAGAGTAGGATGAAATACATCCTATACATTTCACCAGGACTGGTGAAATTCCCTAAAGATGCAGCCATGTATTCGTATGTATATAATAGGGACAGAAGGTATATTCCACACTCACTGTGACATTCCATGACAGTTCAGCAGAATCATAGATTCATTTCAAACTACATCCCTCAGAAAACTCATATTCTTCACATTGGAGGAGTAAAAGCAAAGCAAGCTTTGGAACAGAAGTTTTCTATGAATCACACACTACGACTTCTGATCAGCTTTGCCATGATGAAACCATGGTTTCACTTTCATGTCTTAAAAAGTTCAGTCAATGTTGGGATGAAGAGGAAGAAGCCTTTTTTCCCCCCCAACTTCTCTCTATCTCAAACAACTACTAAGAGTAATGGGTTCCTGTTGGGTAAGCAATCTGTTAAAAAATGAAGTATCTGACCAAATTAATATTGGAAGCACTCGGACAATTTTAATGATAAATTAAAAACGTAGGTTTCTCTTGTCTCCGGCCATATCCCTGTCCAAATGCCACTGACACTTCACTTCAATCTGGTTTGAGTGCCAACAAGTCACCAAGTTACTACTTCATAGTAACCTTAATTTTGGGACTGGCTGGCTTTTGTTCAATTTAGTTGCCCTGACAAACACCAAAAGAAACTGAAGTGACTAATCTGCTTCCATGCCCTTACAGGTTTGTTTCTCAACAACACAATGAAAAGAACTGCTTACCACAGCAAACTTGCTTTCTATAGAAGGTGTGAGCAGTGACCAAGCTGGATCTGTTCCCCACTGTCCCCTAGCATTCAGAAGGTATCTCATCAGGATTGTTAATGAAGTCTTAAATTCAGTTTACGGCACTAGTTGGTAGGTAGTTTGTGCTCTTGCAAAAACCAACACTGAGTAAAGACAAAACATGCCTTGCCACTTTTGTAGCTGATAAGGGAAAAGAACTAGTATTGGTAAAAAACAGACTGAACTATATGTGGTGTTTCATCTTTGTAATAGGCTCATTACAAATTTTCTTATTTATTTTAACACTGCTACATACATATGCATTGAGGTAACACATGACTGCCGGGGAAATGGTCATTATTACAGACTTAATGTCACTCTGTGAGCTCAGCCATGGTTAATTCCTACAACTGGGCTACTGGGTCCTAGATCTTACAGAGGAATGGAAAAGTAAAACACGGAACATGAGCTTGCAATTTATTTGTAAACTGCTCTACTGGGTGACATGGTGCAATGATTCTAACTTCACCCTTGCATCATTCTACTTTGAAAGTTCTGTGTATCTAAAGCAAAAGGTCTTGCTCTGCTAGAAGCAGAAGGAAAAATAAGCTTTTCCCATCCTTTTTAGAAAGTTTGTGGTTTGTTTCCTTGAATTGCATTGCTTAATTTTGGGCAGTGGAAACATACAACAGGCAGATACCACACAATACCAAAATGTTGTAAATACACTGAAGTACGGCAGGATTTAAATATGGGAATTGCATTCTGCTATCCCACTGCCCACACATCACACTACCCAATCATGAGTTTGGGTACAATCTTGGTAATCAGTGCTCCAAAATTTTACTCTCTATTCCAAATGACACTGATGACTTGCATGCTATAAAGCAACACTATCTGAAATTTAACTGTCTCTAAAGAAGTAATTATTTGGGTACAAGGTTCATTTTAAACCTTGGTGCAGCTCAGCTTTATAATGCTACAACACTGCTTTGAGCTCCCCAAATATGTACGTCATATCTTTCAAGAGAACAGTTATCATCTATGCTAACAGGAAGCTTTAATTTCAAAGCAGAACATAAAAGTATTTCAGTAATGTAGGTCACACACCAGCCAGTAATTTATAGAAAGGTCTGTTAAAACTGGACAATTCCACTACAGCAGGCACTACTAAATCAGAAAATTTCCATTATGGTTTTGGTCAATTTTTAGGACAAGCACGAAAAGCGCTATCACAGAACATGATTGTTCCAGATCTCCATGCATGTGAAAACAGTCCCAAGAATTAGGATTAGCTTTAGTTTCATTATTTCAACACAACTGATACGCAGTTATCTTTTAAAACAACCTGGACCTACGTTTAAAATAACATGGAAGTAGTCCCAAATATTAGAACTATTTTCATGTTGTCTTAAAGACAGTTTCAGATTGTTTTGGAAGATAACTGGTTATCAACCACACTGAAATAATACAACTAAAGATAATCAGCAGTGCAAAGGCACTGATAACCAAGCATGTATGCTAATACACATTTTCTATCATCCCGACTCCAGAATTGTCAAGGTTGAATTCCTGTTAAATATTTTTCATTTCCTTCAGCTCTGTGGCTCATCAGTCCTGTGCTAAGAAGTGAACTCTTGTTGTGTCAGAAGGTCTGTATCTCAGTGGAACACCACAACATAACGCTTTTTTCCCCTCAGAGCTGATTGTTAACTTCTCCCAAGCAATACAAATTCTCAGACTAGTTTTTTACTTTTACCTGTCTAAATGTTTGACTCCTGCTTGATCTACCTTATCCCATATGAGAACCACAACTGCAGACTGAGCGATATGGTTAAGTAAGAAATCATCAATGTAAGAAAGTTTACAGAAAATGGTACTTTAGAAAGAGGAAAAGCACAAAGTATCCTTCCCACAGAATACAAGTGCTAGAAAGAGCTTTTGACAATGTCATGCAAAGTACACTATGCATTTGAGAAGCAGCCCCCAAGCCATGCGTCTGAATATGCATGAATGGGAGAAGAGCAGCTTTCTCCGAGGAGCAAGCTTCAGTACTAAACTCATGAACAAATAGGTTTTTTTGGCACATTCTGCTTAGGACTTATATATATACCCATGCAATTTATGCAAAGATTATCCTGTTGAGCATTTGCAGAAACTGCAGTCACATCTCTAAGCTTATATATTTTCACTTATGCATAAAGCAAATACAAGAACCAAAGCTATTGAGTGGTGAATAATTTTGCTTATTTTGAACCCCAAACATTACTTCATAGTTAAGACGCTTGACACCTTTGAATTTTGGAAACATGCTTTAAACTACTGATTTGTGGGACTACTTGAAGTAAAAAATTGGAATGCTAACATAGGTATTAAAATCTGTAAATGGTAGTATCTTTAAGGAATGATCTTTACAGGTCTCTTCATATTCTAAAGAAATATAACACCATTAGATAG
This sequence comes from Motacilla alba alba, assembly GCF_015832195.1. NCBI lineage: Eukaryota > Metazoa > Chordata > Aves > Passeriformes > Motacillidae > Motacilla > Motacilla alba. Next base: position 14,672,062 of record NC_052019.1, on the reverse strand, counting down.
GAGCTGAAGAAAAAAGTCATAAAGCTTATAGTAATTTCAAGTTTGGTCTTACTTGGCTGCAAAAAGGACTCCAAATTTGACCTTGATGAATTAACTGAGTTTGTTAAAAGCTAAATTAAAGAAGCCTTTTTAAAACTGCTTCCCCAACTAAACTATTAAATTCCATTTTTTTCCACCTTAAACCTGACCCCTGAATAAAAATGTACTTTAAGACTAGAAAGTGACAGGTGATTTAGTAATAAAGTATCTATCTACACTTTAAAAAGTACCTGAATATAGTACTCATTGTTAATGCTAGCAGTAATAACAATTCCTACATACATATTCTGAAATACCTCTACTAAGATCTAAATTTCAAGTAATTCTCATTTTATTGTGGATATACTATAATCATAAGCCCCTTGCTGAAACCCTAACTACTGTAAATGAGAAACTAAACATGAAAACCTATTTGAACTACAATTTTAGCTCTATAAAAAAGCAAGGAGGAAGACTTAAAGTCGACACACAAAATTGCTTGGTTACTTTTCACAGTGTCATTAGTGGTAAAGATGAACTAAAGATGTCTGGTAGACATCTGTGAATGTTCAACCTGACAGCAAAGTGTTTGAAGTCAAAATGACACCATCAGCTACGTAAGCTTACTAAATTGAGCCTAAAATGCACCAAGAACAGGTCCTGTGGCAAAGACACACCCACTTCCCAGGTACATAAACATTTAAAAATGAACAGAAAATCCCAGTGCTGGAGTACTTCAACTCAAGAATGCGTATTCATAACCTGGAAACAACCAGACTCCACACCATGTAGATGATTAAAGTCTTGGCAATCTCGACTTACATGGCAAATCTAGAAAATTTATATATTAATAGTTTCAATGAAATATTTAAAGGGACATTTAGAAATTTGAAAGGGAAGTTGTTATTCAAGTTTTGAGTTTCTTACACACTTGCCCCACATCTATAAATACCTATACAGTCTTGAGTACTTAAATGCAAATACATCAGCACATATAGCAAATGTACTTTTGGATGGACCTTAGCTGAGAACACATTCATTTTAACGCAGAGAACAAGGTGAGATAAAACACCCATCATATACTCACTGCTATACTATCATGGCTGTGAAATATTTTGTTGAATTTTTCTAACTCTGATTTTGTATTGCAGTGATAGAATGAGCTATATAACTCAAGAAAATTTAAATAACAGCAGAATAATCTTATATCATATATAGTCATAAAAACATTTGCATAGTAAGACCTAGAAACTTCCCACTAATTGATTGCTTTGAATGGCTAATCTGTGCAGCTCCTAATACTATTAATTCAAAGGTTGTGATCCTGAAGGTAGAAGCATGGCCATAGACTGCTTTTCCCAATAAGAGATATCCCCAGTATGGTCCTCAAACACAAATATTGGGTTGTGTGTGATATATTAATCAGTTCTAGGCAATCAATCCCCTGCATTAAAAACCCTGAAACTATTCTGTTCCAGCATAGCCTCAGTAAAAATAAACTGGTAAAGCCTGGCTTATAGATCAGTGTTTGGACAATTATATTACTCTGAAGAGTAAGAAAACTCAGCAGCTAGATAATCTCAATCCCTTCAAGTTTAACATCAGCTGCCAAATACTCAACATTTTTGAAAAAATGGGCCATACATTTAGGAGTCTAAACATGGCATTAAGAACCCAACTTTAACAACTTGCTCTTCACCTAATATTCACTGGTATGTGTATCATCTAGATTAGCCATTGAAAATGTTAAGCCGTATGAAATTGTACTAAAATTATCACATTGAAAACTCGCAATTTTCCAAACAGAAGTGATTCTGAGGCAGAAGAACATGACAGCAGCTTAAATTAAATATCTAAAGCTAACACCTGTTGTGACACAACATTAAACCTCATTTTGTTTTTCATGTGATTGCTTTCTTTGAAAACTTGAGCACATTTAAAAAAAATAGGAAAAAGAAACAGAAAAAGAAAAATCTGCATTTGTGCAAGATACTACCTCACCATACCAATCCCCAGCTGGAGAGCTATGTTTAAACACAGAATAAGAACACTCAGCTTTCAGGACCATGAAAATTACACACTGTTTGTCTGAACAAACAGGAAGGACAAATCAAGGTGAAAACCACCCTGAAACATGGTGTATTTCCTTAATTCAAAAGAGGCATAGAAATTAGATTCATGTTCATAGAATGCAGTGTTTTGACTAGAATTAAAGTAGTCAAACACTGATATGTAGTATTAAACATTAACAGATTTTAGTAAGATTATTTGCAAGATGGTAAGAAAAACTAAGCTTGTAACCAAAATAGAGTTAGCAGAAACTGCAATTTAAAAAAAAAAAAGGGGTAAAAATTTGGAAATAGTTAATCATTTTCCTCATACATGCAGTTTAAATGAAAAAAGTGCCTATACAGAACATGATTTCTGTCCTTGGGTTTTGTCCACATATGCCTGTAGCATGTTTTTTGGGGAAAAACACTTGCATAAAAGTTTAGAAATATATTTTCAACTTTGTACCCTATAACCAGGGTTTTTTATTACTTTAGGTCAGGGAATAAAAGAGACCACTCATATCATCTGACTTCCTGAAATGCAATGTAAGTGCCTAAAGTGGAATCCCAGGGGCTGTATAAGGTCAGTGGTGGCAGGTATGTTCTTCTAGAGAATTAGATTATCTAAATAAGGAACCTAGATTCTCTCTAAGGAGAGAGAAATAGGCCCTTCAATTAAATGCTTAACTTGTACAGTGTCAATACTGGACAAGATTTCTAACTGTCCCTTTAATGATTCAAGTGCAAGGCATCAACCCTTCCCTATATCAAGTACCTACAATGGTGGAAGCAGGATGGCTGAACTTAGACAAAATTACATCTACAGGTTTTATGTCTATGAAAGAATTATATTTGATGCAGTTTGTATTATCCTGAGAAAGGCAGAAAAGCCCTTACAGTGAGGCACATAAGAAAAACTTGGCTATATGCTTAATTTGCTCACATTAAAATCATTGCTGCCATGATGCTTAATTATTTTTACTTAAAACCAAAACAAACTGCTGAACTTTTCAAAAATCCTCAGAGATGTCTTTCATAATTTCTGGAAGCAAAAGCAGCTTTGCTGGAATTAATGTCACCATTGTGAACTAAACTTAATATGGGGTATGTTTTAGTTTTAACTAAGAAGTGCAGAAAATTAGCTTTCATACCCACAAGCAATACTCATAATAGTTTACTCAGTTATCAGTAATGACATTCATTGTCACTGGTATATTAGTTTAATGTCAAGAAATGTTTTTTTTTCATCAGAACTGATGCCAGTTCTGTTCTGGGGCCCACCCAGCAATGCAAACACCAAAGAATGAAGAAGTTTGATGGAAGGGCAAAGCTTCAAATTTGCATACAATTCCCTTGTGGTTTATCACGTTTGCATGAGGTACATGTTTTTTCAGAAAATGGATGGGCAGCTGACGTGCTGAATGCTATCTGGACTTTGCAAAAATATATAGCATTTTTAAAAAATGGTAGCCGAATGTTGAAGATTATGCAAAGTTCCTGAGAGCACTGGCTTTTCTAAGCCAGTTTTTAAATTGCTAATTTTGAGCTAGCTAAAGTTTGGAAGAAAGGTGCTTTGTCCCCTCCCCTACAAAATTATTACTGCAGTTCGTCCAAAGAAAAGGGTATTCTGCAGAACTGTGAGTGATGCAGTATGTATCCAACGCACACGCTAAGATGTGTTTGCTCTGAGGAAGCTTGGAAGAGATAGGTAACTTCTACACACACATAAATGCTTTTGTGCTAGACTTTCCAAACAGCACAAAATTTAATTTGTACTAATTTTTAGTATTTTCTGAAATTGCTACTGTATCTTTAAGAATTCTCAATCTAAATACCACAGCCTTTTATGGAAGGAGACAAGTACAGCACAAATCAGCAAAGATGGGTGTTAGACAGCATTGCAATTGCCAACAAGGCCTGATGAAAAGAAGCACAAGCTCTAAGCTCCATTTAACTTTTTCATTATGACTTGCAAAATGTAACAGTCATCACAAGGAATTAATCATATAACAATAGTGTACTAACTGAAAAATAAGAACATGACAGCGTAGCAAAATAATTTATAGAAACATACAGTGTTTCCACAATAGCAGCAGATAACATTGCAGCCCTTCAAAGAGGTTTATTTTTACTGTGTTCTGCAACTATGACTTTATACATGTCAAGGAGATTTAAGCATAGATAGATCAACAGCATAAATATAGCCAAACAGGCCTATTTAATTGGTGAGTCTGGTGTAACTAACAATTAAGAACGCCCAACTCCTTACTTTGACATTATGCCTTAAAAAAATCTGCCAAGCCTTCCACAGAAACATTAAGATATTATAAAGTTAAACTGCAAGGATTTATTTCCTAGCTTATTACACACAAATTATTTAATCGATAGCCTAAATGCAGAAGACACTTGTTTAGACATAAAATGGGTTCATCAATATTCAAAAACTGCTGTAGAAGATTCTGAAAGTTCAAAGTATTGGTCACGTGGATTGTAAGGCATACTGCATGAGCAAATACATTCACAACCTGTGTGCTTAGCCATGTATGAATTCCAGTGTATATGCTACAGCAGTTTCAATGTATGACGGCATGAATATTTTTAAATCTGTTCCTTAGGTTAACATCTTTGGGACAGATTTCAGTATTTATTTTCTGCTATTTTTGCTGCCCTGCACTGCAAAGCATTATTTTTCTGTAATCTGTTTTCCTTAATAGAACACAATTCCTGAAGAATACCACATTTTCCCCCCATCTTTCTACCAACACAAAAGATAACTGAACTACGATATTCCAGCTAGAAAGCCTACTTAGTGGAACCTGTCCTGACAGTATCAGGTCCACATGTATACAGTTCAGCATAACTTCGGCATATCCAAAAATCAGGTAAGCTTCAAAAACACTGCAACTATCAAAGTGCACCTGGATAGAGTCAGGACATGGCCTCCTGTGCCAAATTCACCAGAAAAAAACCCAGAACTCTAGAAGGAAATCTGGTCCCAAGGAGCATCATTTGCCACTACTTCAGCTACGTAAACATTAGATTGCCATTTATGCAAATACAGCTCAAATGTGGTCACAATTATAGCAAATGAAAGGCCTCTGCTAACAAGGAATAACTCAATTAATATAGGTAAGAGTGGGGAAAAATAACATTTTACCAAGAGATTACTAAGGGTGGAGTTAAGTGACTTTAAGGAAGTCACGTGAGACTTCACTGGCAAAATTCAGCAGGTGAATCCAGATCTTTAGTTCTAAGACACATCCTTCCATTTAACACTTCTAAATCCCAGGGCCTCCAGATGAAACAAAACATAAAACATGTGGAGGAAAAAATCTTGCTGACACACAAACATCAGCTTAGAATACCAATAAAAGACGAACATGTCAAAGACTTGAGAACCATCTACAAAAGTAAGAAAACCTAAGTAGAAGGACAAAGCAAACAAAAAATACCCTGAGGTTGAAAGGGAGTTATAAGAATACAAGCATTACCATAGGCAGAAAATACTTGCTGGATTAAACATACTATGTTTTATTGCTTCATCAGTGCCTGCAGCTTGTATGTTTTTTGACAATCAATATTCTTATTCAACTGTGAGAACCATGTATTGCTGAACACACTCAACATATGGGGATTAATTGCAATTTAAGACTAAAAATGATACAGAAACAATTTTCAAACCAAGCATCAGGACTGCAACCACCGATTAGTTCTCATTTAAAATGCATGAAGTAAAAATGCTACGCAAGACCATGAACACACCAGCTATACCATCCTTACCTGCAAAGGAAGGAGAGTATTACTGTTGGTGTCAGTTCGGAAAACATTATCTTCAATCCACGATTTTGGTGTCAGTGATGGAGTAGAGCGAGTAAATTTAGGAGGAGCTATGACATTACCAGAAAAGGGTTTCTTCAAAGGAGAGATCTGGTTCATAGTTCCTGGAATTCCCATGGTTCCAGTTCTACGATGGTCTCTGCCATGCATTCCTCCCCAGGATATATTTCCTGTGCTCCAGCCGCTGCTCTGATTGCTCCAGGGTGACTGCTTCAGAAGAGGCTAAAAAAGAAAGATTAATTTCTATTATTCTGAAAATACTACAAATTATTTTCTACTTAAAAAAAACCCAAAGCCCAAAACAACCAACCACCAAGTAAGCAATGCGCAGAGATTTCTATAAACCACTCTTTTCTGATAACATGTAAATTAGCTACTGAATAAAGAAAGAAAACACAGCTTCATTAAAAAAAAAAAAGTAATTCCTACTTCTCAGTATGTGTCCCCAAAAAATGCTGCAGTACTTGTGCAGGCACCTTTGAATATCATTTTTATTATTATCATTTTAGCAACTGGTAGCATTTTTTAAGCTACGCAGAAGAAAAATTTCAGGGTGTAAAACAAATTTTAAAAAAACCCTGAAACCCATTTTTATCATACATTACTTGCTATTGTATGATGAAATCTCTGCAAAAATAACAGAATAACTTCAAATATATAATTTAAATTTTTTATTAAAATAGCATTTTATTTCTACTCAATCAGTAGTAGCATTTCACTACAATGAGTAGAAATTTAAAAATTAAAATTCATACGGCAGATTTAATTCCCCCCACTCCAGTATTTTGAATATCATTGTCTCAGTATTACCATATAAGAGCAAAAAGAGCACTGACTACTGTACAGAGAATCTGTTTGAAGGAGCTATCTGAACATTCCATTAAAATGCATTATTCTGAAGCCACTGCTCAAATGTTTCTGGAGTACTGAATGGAGTAATTTCTGGAGTAATGAATATGTGGGATTCAGCACGGTGTACTCTAGAAATTTTTTTTATGATTTCTTCTCCTATCCAGATCTGCTGTACTTTATACCTACCTAAATACACTTTAAAGTGCACTACATTCTCTAATATGCAAATGGAAGCAGTTTTTAGAAAGACGATTTTTAAAGGATTCAGTTTTTATTCCTAAGATAAAACTTCTGCTAAAAAGTGACCTATAGTGGTTGTCATATTACCAAGAGGTGGATCCACTGAGCATGACTGACAGTGAAGATCTGTATTTATCTTTAGTAGTCTCAAACCTGACTGTTCTTGGAAATGCTTTTCCTCAAACATGGAAATGGAGTGGGGGTGTGTGTGATGATTCTAAATTCAGTTCTGTGAAGTGAAAACACAGTACTTTTATCTCTAAGCTTAGCTGCAAGCAGCCCTCAACCTGCATTCTAATAACTTAAAAATTTAAAGCATGTCAGTATGTTATGTATCAGGTAAAAGAGAACTTTCTGAAGACAGAAAGATAAAATTGTAACAACACCTCCACCACCCTCACCCTCAGAAAACAAACCAAAAAACCACTAAAGCCATTCTTGGTCAAGTGATCAGGAAAACATCCTATTCTATATAATTATAGATAATTATGTTGTAAAACTGGAATACTTGCGTTGGAATTTTGGGAGAGGCAGGCACTCTATTGTGAAACAAACCTTCAGAGATAATGCCAAATGTTAACAAGCCTCTAATATTGCTAGCTATGCTGTCATGGCACTGTTTAAGTATCCCCACAACTTGTGAGAGAAAATTCCTGTACACCTCACTGTTGGAGAATTGCTTGGAATTTGTTTGAAGAAGGTTATTATAAATGTTAAGGACAACTAGCTCCTAATCATAATGCATCGTAATGAGTCCTTCAACAGGCACACAATGTGAGCATTCCAGTTCTGATACAAATGAATCGCCACTGATTAAATCTGACTGGATTTAATACTAGTATGAAAAAAAAAATTAAGATGAGGCCTATGTAACTTCATCCTTTCATAAATGAACAAATTATTGGAGCAAAATGGGCTTATAATGCAACAGCTGCTAATATTAACACGGATTTGCTTCTCACTGATTTCTTACAATATTCTGTTCCAGGAAGGAAGGTAAATTTTAATTTTAACACGGGATTGTTAAACCCCTCGATTAAAATCGGTTACAGAACTTGAAACACTGCGCTGTCCTCAGATACATATTCAAGCAATATCAGTCACGAGCCCTGAAAAGGCAGCACGGTGTCAACTTTCGCATCTGACCCTCCTCGCGGCGACCTGCGCCCGTCCGACCGAGCCTGCCCGAGAGCCGGCCCGCGGCTGGGGAAGGGGCTGCCCGGGGGGGCGGCGCCGGCCGGAGCTGTCAGACTCATTGTTCCGGGGACACTGCGTCCGCCGCGGGCGACTCGGGGGGACAAGGGGGGCGTTTGCACGGCGGAACTCCCAGACACCAACAGAAGTGGCTGAGCTGTTTGGTTTTTTTTAAGCCCAAACTCTCTTTACTCGTCCCGACTAAAGCCCCGGCGTCCCTCAGGAGGCGACGGCGCACCAAGGAGGGCAAGAAGAGCCACACCGGCACCTGCCACCCGGAACGGGCGGGGAGAGAGGCCAGCAGCGGGGCGGCTGCTGTCCACAGACCCCTCCGGCCCGACCCCTCCGGCCGCCCGGCGCCGCACCGGGCGGGGGGCGCAGGTGCCCTCCCTCCCGCCGGGCCGGCCCCGCCCTGCCGCCGCGGTCCCGCCGGGCTGTCACCGCCGCGCAGCCTCGCCCGGCGACGGCGAGAGCGAAGCCGCCCGGGTCCCGCAGCCGGCCGACCGAGGGCAGCGGAGCCTCCGTCCCTTCCCCGCGTCCCCCTTCCCCGCCCCGGGGCTCCCCGCCGCGGCCGCCGCCCGGTACCTGGTGGTGGTTGTAGGAGTTTCTCTGCTGCAGGAAGGCGGCGGCTGCGGCCGCCGCCTGGTGTTGGTGCTGGAGCTGGGGGCTCACAGGGGATCTCCGGTTCTGCTGTTGCTGCTGCTGCTGCTGCTGAGGTAAATTCATCGGCGGCGGGGGGGCGGCGGCCGAGAAGGGGCTGCTGAAGGGCCCGGCGCAGGGGTTGTGAGGAGACACCGGCGAGAAGCTCTGGAAGAAAGCGGGGTTGATCGATGACGGGATCCCCGGGTAGAAGCTGGTCTCGGACTCCGGGCTCGGGGGTGGCATCGCGCTGATTTGCCCGCCGCCGCCACTGGAGACCGGAGGCTGCTGCGTCTGCTGCGGAGGCGGCGACGAGGTCTGCACCGACCAGGGGGTGCCGAAGCCGGGCAGCGGCGGAGGAGGAGGGGAAGCCGCCGAGGAGGAGCCGCCCCCGCTCTGGTGATGGGGGCTGGGGATCTCCGGGCTCTGCAGGCTGCTGAAGCCAGAGCCGAGCCCGCCGGGCAGGAGGTTCCCGGGGCTGCCCAGTAAGTGGCTGTTCGGGGGGGACTCCATGGGGGGCAGCTTGGCTCTCGCCTGCAGATGAGGAGACGAAGGCGGATTCACGCAGGAGGCGGCGGCCACCCCCACATTGGGGTCCGCGGACGCCGATCCCCCCGGGCAGGAAGGGGCGAGCCGCTCCAACCCCCCCCTGTCCGCGCCGCCCTGGTGCTCGGCGGGGCCGACGGGCCGGTGGTGCGAGTGATCCCCCGTCCGCGGCGGCTCCGGGGGCTGAGCGCTGAGGAGCTGGAGCTGCTGCTGTTGCCTGTGCTCCTGCTGCTGGTACTTGTCAGTGGGGTGGCTGAACTGCTGCTGCTGCTGCTGAGGGGGGTGGTGATGATAGTCTGGGGGGTGGTGGTTATTCAGGGGGTGGCTGCTGCCGAGCTGGGCTGGGCTGCTGAGCTGCTGCTTAAACTCTTTCCTCTTCTGGCTCAGCTGAGGAGGCGGCGGCTGTGGTTGCTGCGCTTGCTGCTTGTTTAAATCCTGGTGGGGGCTGAGACAGGGTTTAAAGTCAGAGGAGGGGTGGCCGAGAGGGGGGTGTCCCGACGCGGGGCTGCTGCCCAGCCTCTCGCTGCCTGGTTGCTGCTGTGTCACCCCCAGGAGCAGCTCATCCTGCATGTTTTGATGATGCGCAGCAGCGACGGCTGAGGGGAAACAGGGCGGGCAGCGGCGACCCGGCTGCCGGACGAACCGGCTACAGCGGGCGGCAAGGGGCAGGAGGAATGAGGCGAGGCGGCTGCGGCCGCTCCGGGGAGGGGAAGGACCCGGCGGTGGGCAGGGGCTGAGGTGGCCGGCTGCGGGAGCTCCCCTGACACCGGCTCGGCGCAGAGGTGAACCCCCACCTCAGCACACTAAAGAGACAAAGATAATTAATAATCTTTGTGGCGAAGTGTTGGGGGGCGGGGGTAGAGTTTAAACACCCGCCTATCGCAAAACACTATGTAAGTCCCGAAATAGCTTATTTATAGAATAAAGCTCTCTTCTTTCCCATCAACGCCACTGTACTGCTTTAAAAATATTGCAGGTTTTTGATACAAGCCCATTTTTATCGGAGATTTCCTTTTCGTTTACTGGGACCCCCGGTAAGGCGGCCCTTCCCGCCTGCAGTCGCACCCAGAGAGATCCACTAGATCAGGAATTCGCCCGGACAGGTCACTGCCCCCGGACAGAAACTCCTCCGTCCGACCCCCCCAGCCGCCACACCGCAACGCAGAGGGACAGCGGGGCATTCCCGGGCCTGGCACTGGCGGGGAGGGAAGGAGGGGTGGCCGCCGGTACCTCCACAGGGCAGGCGACCCGGTCTCCTCAGCGAGGCTCCTGCTGCCCCCCGACCGCCCCCGCCCCGCTGCCGGCTCGGAGCCGCCGCGGCGCCCTTAAGACCGCCGGAACATCCGTCACAGTGACGTCACAGGCACCGCCCCAGCCCGGCGGACCCTGGTAATAAAAGCCTGTGGGCCTGCCCCGTCATGAATAATGCATCAGGCCCGGAGCCCGCCCCCCTGGCGCCGACGGGCCGGGTGGGTGCTACCACTTCAGCCAGAGGGAGGTGCCAGCCCTGTAGGCCGCTTGGGCAAGGAAGGTTCTCATTGGGCTTCGACGACTTTTCTATCATCAAGAGAGAAACACCTGAAATAAAGAGATTTTATTTCGTTTTGCGGCAGCGGCTTTTATCCCAGCAGACTGGGCAGGGGCAGCCGTGACGCCGCTTTCTGCGGCCGCCTGTGATCCCGTCAGGCGCTCACTGGGGGCGGGGGAGGGGGATCGCCCCGCCCCTTCGCCTCGCGCGCCGCTTATTTGCATTGACGCACGACCGCGCGCCACAGGCGGGGCGGGGCGGGAGGTGGAGCGCGAGCGCGGCGGCACGAGGCGGGCCGGGTGCCAAGGCCCCGCCCAGCCCCGGGCCGGCCCCGCCCCTCGGGGCGCGGGTGCGGGGTGCGCCGTGTGCCCGTGCTCCCTGTGGGATCGGGGCGCGGGACTCTCCCTGTTCCTTTCCCTCTTCGTTTCCCTGTCCCGTGCGGCACTGCAGCGTCCAGAGCTCCCGCGGGAACATGGGCTCGTCACCCCTTCCTCGCCACACACACGGGGCCTGCCGGGAGCTTTGTTGGGCACCTCAGAGACCCACGGGAGCTCGGGCGGAGCCCGTGCTGAGGTGTGGTGGCACGGGGTGGTGGCTTCTGAGGTATTCCAGTATCAAAGGTGGGGTTTTACCCTTTCCGTACAGTGGAAGCACAGTTCTTGGCAGCTGTTCAATGCAAACAAATTAACAGTTTGGCACGTACAGATGTAACGTTGATGTCGATGTATATGTCCCTAAAAAGACTAAAACCAGCGGCCTCTCTTTGTGCTCTGGGGAGGCTGTAGTTCAGCAGTGGGAGAATTCATACAGGGCTGTTGAATGTGTGAGTACTTGGGAAAAGTGTCATTATGTGCTTGACCTGTTGAACTTTTCTCTAGGCATCTGTCCATGCCTGCTATCAGCGACTGGATGGCTTCATTCCTCCTGCCCCGTGGACCTTTGGTCTCACCCAGCGTAACGATTCTTTTTCTTAGATCTGCGCATATTTTATATATGCATATAAAACATAGAGAGGAAAAAAATGTTTTAGCATTTCCAGTCATCTCTGATATGGTTGTGAACCTGTGTGGATATATATTGGAGAATCTGTGCTACAGTGCATGGTTAACATGCAAATACATTTGCAGCATCGAAGAATAACTGATACGTGTTTCTCTTTGCTGTATTACAGCATAGCACTCCAGAATTACTTGTTATATTGGCGTTTGTTTCAAGAACTTGGCAGTCTTACGAGGGCTAAGAAATCCAGAGTGCAGACCAAGGCCTTACAGATGCTCACATGCTGAGTAAATGTTGCAGGCCAAGTACTGGTTCCTCTCTGAAGAGTGAATTGCTTCACAGCACAGTTCTCACAAACATTAGTTTGGTGAGCTGCAGAACTGGTAGCATTTGGCTTCCCTTTGTGCTCCTGTCATACACCTGACATTGAGTTGTGTGCAAGCCTGAACAGAAGTTGACCTCTACCTGGGGCGTTCTCAGGCAGTGTCTAACAACAGTGGAAGCAGTGCTGCACTGCAGTCTCCTATAACCAGATGCCTATTTCTTCAGAGTGTGTAGGACGTTCAGTTGAGGGTTTTTTTTTTTGTAAGCAGTCAGCTTCCCTGTCCCTCACTTTTCAATCAAGCCCAAATTCTAGCAATTCTTCCTTCAAAACAGCTGTATTGGCCTATGCAAGTATTTTTAAAATTGAATGAAAGACAAGAGTGAAGACAAGACAAGACAAGTCTTGTGAATGAAAGACAAGAGTGAAGACAAGTCTTGAAGACAAGACTTACATCCTTCATGACAGCTTATCTCTGGCATGGTAGCCACTCACCCCAATTGCATGTGTTTGTTAAGTCAGCTTTCACGGAGTGAAGATCATCTATTTTTAGCCATGTAAAAAGTAAGTGTCCACTCTGTATTAGCTGCCTAATGTTCCACAAACACAAGACAGGTGCTATCAAAGGATGATTCATCCCCTAACAAAGGTACTTTTAGAGCCAGAAACTTGATCTCTCTGTTGATTGTGAGGAAAGGTTTTGGCTGTCTTGCTGCAGAATCTGGTAGGTCTGTGGTGGTCCCTGGTCTTGTGGCACACACTACTTGAGTCTAATACAAGCTAGAGCAGTTGTACCAAATCAAACCAAGCATCTTGCAAGCTCTTCTGCCTCAGATACAAAACTCCTTGTTGTGTGCTGAGGCCACAAGTTCTGGCTTCTCCTCCACCAAGTCAAGTCTCTTATCTGGCACCTTGGTGCCATCAGGAGGTGCTGAGGCCTGTCCTTGGCAGTTTGTTTTCTCTCTCCGCTCTCCAGTTTCTTGATTTTGGACAATTTGGCCTTTACACCCTCTTGCGTTAATGTTTTTCTCTCCCTTGTAATCCCTTGATTCCTTCCTGCTTTCTTTTATCCTAGCTTTTCTAGGGAAGGCTTGAGAGCTTTTTTTTGGATTAGACTAGTTGGAAGGTAATATTGTCTGAAAATAAATGCCTAAGAAAAATGTGTAAGAACAAGCTAAGCCTGTGTTATGATTCCTTTAGGTACCTGACTTATTTGTAACACAGGAGCTCCCAAAATTTGTCTTTCCAGACCTTAGGGTGTACTGAGAGTCTTGGACTCCATGTTCCCTGATGGTTACTGAAGTGAGACTGCCTGAAGAGGAGTGCATGCTGGCAGAGCCATGCCTCACCTGAGTGACTTGAAGAAGCTAGAGAGTCATGGAGCTGGGATGAGTTCCTTAGACTAGACAACAAACATTACAAATGCCAAGCCATATGCAATATCACTATATGTAATATGTAAATTGAAAAAAACAGATGTTGCAAAGCAAGCTGTCAGTATAGCAGAACCAAATATACATAAGTTATTGTTTTTGCAGCCATTAATCAACCTGCTTCTGTATACTCATTCCAACAAATGTGCCAGGCATTGACTTCACCTGGGGGGCCTGTGGGGCAGCTGGGGCTGACAGCTCTCCTGGAAATGTTGGTGCCTGAAAGACAACAATCATATTGTCTGGTGTTCTGCATCATGCAGTGGGTGTTAAATTGTGTGTGGTGAGTTTAACCAGCAGTGCTACAGAATGGAAAGTATAAGGACAAATCACATTAACCTATGTAAAATAACTATAACTGTATAAAGACAAAATAAACTGTAAGGGTTACAGAGCAGCTCTTCTGGCTGCCATTTGAGTGACATGAAAGGGATCATCAAGGTAGTGGTTTTGCCCCTGAGTGGTTATCTCTTCTAGAAATTGCCATGCACAGCTTAGGTTCTTTCCTTTTATAAACCCAGGAGAATTGCATCTTCTATTGGCCAGTGTTAGGAACAGGATATTATAGTACGAGAAAGGATTTTGGCTCACTTTTCTTTTTTTTTTTTTGGTTGAACAGTAAAACCTTTAGCGGTTATAAGAATTGAATGGGACTGTGCCGAGATGCTGTGCACTTCAGAGTGGACTGTGGATTTAGCTCCTTTAAAAATGTCTGCCTTCTTTTGTGGGATAGGATCCATACTTTGTAATGCTCAGATATCGCCTAACAAGTGTTACAGTTTTTGTGAACACACCACAAGTCATGAAACTTAGACATGGTACGTAGACTTGATATGTACCTAGAGCTATTTCAGCGCTTCCTCGTTTTGTAAATGGACACACTCACTAAGAGTTTCAGGAACCTAATGTATACAAAACAAAATAGCTCTGACCAGTAGTAGAATCTGCTTTCCCCTCCTACTAGCTAGTTGGAAAATCTCCATACCTGTGATTTTGAATATGGGCTGCAATTAGATGTGCACATTAGAAGTATCTTTGCTTTCATTCCAATACTAAACACAGCTTCTTTTTTTTTTTTTTTTCATATTACAGTTAAAAGTAAATGTTACAGATAGTATTGACTTCAAAAAACCTTTTGTGGATAGGCTGAGCATAGTAGAGACTCACTGCCTGCTTGTAATGCAACAGGTTGTTCCTTCCACAGTCCACAATATTTATAAGCCTTTCACCATTTGCAATGATTTACTACTCCATTTGACCTCTTTTCCAAGGCTCTACAACCACAAAAAAAAAAAAAAAATCTGTTTCTTGTTTTCTCTTGCTGTTTCACCATTCTTTCTTGTTTTGCGTATCTACTTCTTTTCCTAGGGTCTTTGTTAGCCCTCTCTATTTAGGTAGCTGTGTCTGTCCTGCAGTGCTTGCAAGGGTTCTGCTAAAGATCTGCTCAATCTTCCCTGGGATCAGGCTGTTTAGGGAAGCACACCGTGTGCTGTCCTGTGGTCTGTGACATGTGCCTGCTTTGTTGCTCAGCCTAAACTGTGACATGGGCTTGCATATGCATTCCAGGAACAGCACATTGTTCTAACTGGTAACAAAATACACGATTCACATGCTTTTGATAGAGCTGCTTCCTCTTAACCCTAAAGCTGACGTTTTGTTAATGACATTTTCCTCCCATGGAAACATGGTAAACAGTCTGGGACTGCAGGTTATTCATATAGAAAAGCAGATGATGAGGTTTGACATTTCACAGGAAAAGGAGGTCTGAAGAATTATAACAATATGCTTCATTCACTGTTCTGTTCTTGATTTTTTTAAACTCTGAAAATAATAGTCGTGCACCCTTAGGAGGAAGGTAGGGCAGTAGTTTTCAGCAGTGAACAGACTGTTGAGTTACAGTAGCTTACCTTTTCTCCTGGTAGTTTTTCTCATTAAAAAAAAAAAAAATAATTACTCAGCTATAACAAAACTGGGTTAAAAAGAACCTTTCTTAGGTCACTGTGTGTTGAAATGAGATTAAAAGCAGTGGAAAAAACTAATACCAGCGATTGAAATAGTTTGCTTTGTTCTCTTATTCCCACCCTCATGTTATGTTTTGGTTCATTTGTTTTTAAGGTTAAAAATCTTAAAATTCACAGGAGATGGGCAGCTTTCTTGCTTTATTCAAAGTCTGACTTCCATCATGAAAGCCTTCTAAACTTGAAGGATATGGGTTCTGGTCACAAGAATGCAAAGCAGTGATCTATTCTGTTTTTTCTCCTTTGTGCCCTGGAGTTTAACCAGTGCAGTAGACTAATATTCTCTTGCTTGCTAGTGGCAGTTTCTGTTTCTTTTTTGTTCTGGATTTTTTTGGTGGTGGAAGTCATTAGACTTTCTCCCAAGAGAATCACTGCCAAAGTAAACAAACATCTTCATGAAAGGAAAATAATGTCTGGAGTATTCAGAATTCCATGTTTTACAGACCAGTATTTGTGGCAACCAACTAGTGAATTAAAGTAAATGAAATCTTATTTCTAGTTTGCTACTTTTGCTGTGCTAATTGAATGTGGCAATTTCTGCTAGCTTCTCAGCTCTGCAGTGCAAGTACTGGATGCTAGTTATAATTTAGAATGAAGAAAAATATGAGATGAAACTCGATTTAGAAAAAGGATTTTATTTTTTATTTTTTATTGTTGGGAATTGAATAGTGCATGTAAACCTCCAAGGAATTGCTGTTGTCTTAAAATGTTCTGCATGTGGTTGGCAAGAACAACAAGGAGAGAGGAAAGTTCAGCTAAAAAATTTATAAAGGCTGTCTGGTGGAATGCATTACAGTCATCTGTATACCTCTGTGCTCTTATCCTTCTGAACTGATAATTTTTAGCTGAGATGAAACGTTCTGACGAACAGGAGGCTGGCAGATTTGCAGCATAGATTGTTTGAAGGTTTAAATACTGTGACTATCTCAGCTTACTGTAATTCTGTAGATATAATGTTAAGCTGGAGTTGCTGAAAAGTGATAGAATGGCTCATGTGAACAGCCAAATAAACCTGTGAAGAGCTTATTTTGTGTAGTGCAGAATTCTGCACTCTTTCTCTATCTTTCTACAGGATAGCAAAAATTCACCAGTGGAGCAGAGACACTTCAAATTTGTTGACGATGAGACCATATCTAGTTCTTTGTTTAGGCAGTGGCTTTCACAAAGGGCACCAGTGCTAACTGGGAACTGCTGCCAACGCCATCATATGTTTCTTGACAAATGCAAAGTGTTCAAAAAGTTGGCACTACAAAATAGAGATACTGTCAATCTTTGTTTAATTCTCAAAATGGCTTTTAAGCTTTTAAAGCTTGTGTTGTTGCTGGTGCACTTGCATATCAGATAACGCTTTTGACAGCCCTTATAATATGGCTGGTTAATTTGGTCACATTACTAGAACAAAATTCTGTGAGTGCTAAGATTTCACTGCTGGTTTTTCCTATGTGCTGTGAGCAGAAGAAAGGTTTGTGCAGCAGTGCGTGCTACTATAGCCAGAACACAGTATTTTCTCATCTCCTTTTCTATGCGCTGTGCAGATGCAGCTGCCACTGTTTACCAAACATGAAGGTGTTGTTCACAGCTCTGTGAGTAAGTTTGGGTTCTGCTTTACACAATGCAGGAGACACCTCTACTTATTGCACAGATGTTCAGCCTAGTACTTGAATACTGTGGTGTAGGAGGCAAATTGAAATTTTAAGGTATTATTTCAGTGATCATTGGCTAGGTTTCCAGAAGCTCATGGAACTGGATTGTGCTAGGAATAACTGCGTGGTGCTTCCAGTGATAGACTCATGTGTTCTGAAGGGTGAAATACTCTAGTGTGACTTCATGTAGAAGACAGGGTAGGAGACTCGAGGAAACTCTGGAAATTTTTGGGCAAGGAGGCTTTGAAGTAGCATTCATTGAGTCCTGTAGGTAGCCCTGATCTCAGATGCAGCAGGAGGAACCATGTGTCTGTAGCTACTAGGTCTGCCCCCTGAAGGAGGGTACAGACCATGTAGCAACTGAAACAGGAGTATATGTTTGTACCTCAGCAGGCTATTAAAAAAGTACTTTCAATTGCTACAAGAAAAATTTTTAGAGCTTACTGATTAAACTCAAAAAAGTAATAGAAGAACAGGTTCCCCTTCTGAACCATAGCATCTGTGTTGTACGAAAACCAAAGGCAATGTATCTGATTTATATGTGAAAATACATTCTCTCATACTTGACCTTATTTTCTCTTTGAGTGCAAGATGGATGCTCACTAATTTTACACCACCACCCACTGTTTCAGTAAAATTATTTTCAGCAGATTCTGCAAGAAATTTGCTGTTTTAATTAATATAGAATTATCTCCAAAATTGCCAGTGCAGACTCTTCAGATTTACCATAGAACTAAAATTAGTCAGTCTAGAGCTTAAGAAGCACAGATTAAAATTAAAAAATACATTAACCGTATAATTGTGAGTAATTATGATGATATATCCAGTAGTCAAGGTGGGGTCAACAGCTCTGGGCTGGCCACAGAGATATCAGAGTTTAGCCTGTCAGGAGCAGCCAGCCTGCTTGAGGGGTAGGATGATCTCTTTCCCATTTTCTGAGGGCATGCAGCATCTTTTAGGAAATGCTCCATCATCCATGGCTGGAATGATGAGACTTGTCCAGTGGTGAGGCTGTCCCTCTGGGAGGGAAAAGGGGCAAGCCTGGATGCAGTGCAGAATTGAACTCAGCTCTGCCACACAGCAAATGAAGGCTCTCTCAACACTTGGCTGTTTTTAGTCATGTCCCAGCTGCCTTTCCCATCCCTCGCTTTTTATTTGTTTTTTAACCTACTAAGTTACATTTCTGAACAGTGCAGAGTGACTCTACTGAAGCTTTCACTTATTTTCCTGTGGGTCTCACCTCTCCTTCTAAATATGCCTAGCCCTAGCTGGGACTCAGAAACAAGAAATCTTGAGTTCTCCCATAATAATTTACATGTCTGATGTGATGATGAATTGTAAATCAGTGTTAAGCTTCATGACTTTTGAACGTTCAGGCAATTGTGATACAAAGACATTGAAAAGCAATATGCTAATTTTGCCCCATATATTTTGGTTACTAAAGGTCATATTATCCACATGATTATTTCTTAATGCTCATGTATAACATTGTTAATAATTGTAAAGAAAAGAAATCAAAGAAAAAAAATCATTGCCAAGAAACTATGCAAAAGCTAAATGTATTAGAATATTAATGTTAAAATATTTTAGAAGTCCATTAGCTATAAAAAAATAATTGAAACCTAGAAAATATAGGGAAAATATTGTGCTTCAATAAAATGAAATATATTAAAAAAGAAAACACACAGTTAAATCCTATCCAGACAACCTTAATTTACTTCTGTAATGAGAACCTGAGGGAAATGTGGAGTTAAATTTACTTTATTTCAGGAGATTCTATTTTTTTTAACCCTTATGCCCATATATAAAAGAATTATGATTTCTTGGATGCCTTAACCATCAACTCCTCTATTTTCATGTTTAGTTTTTGGTAAGTTTTATCTAACTGAGCACTGGAAGTGCTTTTTAACCACATAGCTACAAGGTGAAGGAACTAAGGAAAGAGCAGAATTGTTGCCTTTGTCTTTTGCACAGAGAGTACAAAACCTACTGTAATTTTGTCATTTATTCTCTCATTATGGCACTGAGAGCTCACATCCATTTTTATGCAATGGCACAAAACAGTTTGCTGCTTAAGTATATCTTACAGAGGCTGAGGAACATGTATGCCACAAATCAATTGTACCCATGATATTAAGAGGGAAGATGACATAGATCTTTAAAAATTCCCAAACCTTGGCAAATGACCTTGAGTAATTGTGATATCATTTCGGGTCAGTGTGCTTTGACTGGTAGTCAGTCAAAATGCATCATCCAAATAACCTTTGTTTTCACAGTTGTAATATTTTTTTTTGTTCATGCTTATATAGCTAGGTTGTAGCTAAAGAGCAGAAAACCTCATAAAATTTCTGCATTAGGAAATCGAAGGGCTTTTCCTTTCTGTCTTTGCTCCCAAATAACATTTCATTTTTTCAACATTGAAAGGTCGTCTTTATTAGAGGAAATTTACCAGAGACTAGAGTGGTATAATTATGCCTTGTGGATGCTTTTTAATCTTGCATGAATGCCTGTAGAATTCCAGTGTCCACATGGGGAGTTATACCATCAGAACTATAGGGGTGTAATTATGCTGGTGAATTCTGTATTGAGACAAATGCTTTATAAAAAGGAATTTTATTTTGGCTCTTTACTTTTCAGCTTATTCATGTTCTGAACTAAAAGGAGGTGATCAAATCAATGAAAATAATGAAAATTCAATGGTTACAAAGGGCTGGGGAAATTGGAAATAATAAATATATACATTTCCTGATAACTCTCATGTGCATTTTGGTTCTTATTCTCTTGCCAGTGTTCAAGTTTGTGAAGGGTTTAGTGAAAGGTTAATAAACAAGCCTTGTTCTCTTCTGAACTTCATAAACTAATATGTGTAATAGCTAAACACTGGTAAAATATTAGAGATTCTTAGCTCCCATAAAAAGCAGCTGGGGCTTCAGGCAAATAGGACACTAGAGAATTAGTTGAATGTATTTTAGCCCCGTAGGACCTCAGCAGTTAACACTGATCAAATCAGCCATTGAGTTGCTCTATATGAATTTTAATATGTCCCAGTTAAATTTTAGTTCCTCAATATGTGAGTCCTAGGACAGTAGTCAAAATGCTGTCTACAAAAGTAGCCCATTTACATGAAAATAACTTTTGGTAGATCAGTAAGGGTGTAGTAACACTAATAATTATTTACAAAATGTTCTTAGAGTAAATTACAAGCATGTCTCAGTGTAATTGCTGCATAGACTTTAAGAGAAGAAGAGCTCAATCATTTTGATGATGTAATCCAGTCCAGCCTTAGCTCTGACCACAGAGCATTGCACTGTACATCTTGCTGCA
Organism: Motacilla alba alba; assembly: GCF_015832195.1. Classification (NCBI taxonomy): domain Eukaryota; kingdom Metazoa; phylum Chordata; class Aves; order Passeriformes; family Motacillidae; genus Motacilla; species Motacilla alba. Next base: position 14,651,418 of record NC_052019.1, on the reverse strand, counting down.
AGACCAAGGTGAACTTCATTAGAAAAATGTTTCGTTCATATTTAAAGAGTTCAGAGAACAAAGAGTCCATACCAACACTCACTGTTCACATGAAGTGTTTTATTTGTGGTCTGAATTTAGCTTTGACTTAACTTGTTCAATCTTTGCTGGGTGAAAAAAGCCTTTAGTGCTGGACAGTATTCAATGAAAATACTTAAAGGCTGGGATCAAGGCATCTCAGCCCTCTTTAGTTGTTAAGCAAATCTCATTGAGGCACTTTAGTTTCTAACCGTAAGGCAAGATTTCTGTATCACCAGTTTTTCTTGTAGTTTCTTTCAAGTTTTCAAACATCTTTCTTAAATAAGGACATCAGCGTTGTCAGCAGTGGTGTTACTAACGAGAGAATTACAGCAAGAGCTGAACAAAAGCATGCTCTCCTTGCTGTCTTTGAAACATAGAGAAGATTTTGTTTTTCATATTTCTCATCACAAGCATTTTATGAGAAACACTTTGTAAGGGCCTCCACTGAATAATATGTTTTTCAAGGCAAGCTTATTAGAAGGAGACAGCAAAGTGATACCTTGCTGTGATAACCAGAATATTTGGGTTTGCCCTGGGTAGTGTTGCACACATTGGTAGTGCTTCTCTCCTGCTTCATATTCTTTTTTTCCTGCTATTATTTTTTTAGAGTTGAAAAACAGCCTTCAGTCCTGTAAATATGGTTTACTTTTTTTTCAACATGTGTAACCAATATTTTTATCATTAATGAAGCATACATGTGTCATTTTAAGTGAAGCAGTTCACAAGGAAGCATGGCTATGCCATTTTCTTTATTTCCTATTTTTCACCTGTAGAATTTCCAGGTTTTTCATCAAAGCATATTCACCCAAAGTATGTTCACCCAATATATTCACTCAAGGTAAATGACTAGAATTAGTCCAAAAAATCTTACCTGTGAGTTGGCTGTTGAAATATTGCAAATGGAAGATGACTCTGGTTTTGGTTACCATTAGAGCTCTGTTATTTATTCTTAAATAAAGTAGAATGGAGGTCTTTGCATGGTGTCATGAAATGGTTTGATAAGTGTTCTAGAAGGATACAAGTATGTGGTTTTGCATTTTTACCGCATCACTCTGCAGCTGTTTCAGTCCTGCTGTGCAAGCACACTGAAACATAATATTTAAATTTCTTTTTAGTTAGCAGTAGTTTCCAGTCCTGAACTGTTCTCTCCAGAGCAGGCAGTGTGCTTGTGATAGTAGAGCCTTAGCTAGACTATCTGAGGAACTTTTTTGGTGTTCTGAAAATAGTGAGATCAATTTTATTGTGGTTGTGTGGATTTGTGCAAGGGGCAGAGCATTGCAGACATGCTTAGAAAAGGGAGCAAGGAGACCCATCAGCCTGAGGTCTGTTTGCAATGTGACCCCGAAAAAGAGGTAATTGAAACTGTGAGTATGGAATCTGTCTCTTGCCGTTTGCGTCCTACTATGTTCAATGAAACAGCATATAATATATACGGTTTGCACATAAATAGGACTGCATTGAATAAATGCCTATCAACAGTTCAAGGTGCAACATACAAGACATCAAAAATCAGCAAATTGTTTGTGTATTTACTGACCAAGTTCATAGCGGTATCTTAGAAAGCTCTCAGTGAAGGTGAATGGAGACAGAAGACAGTGATGAAATTTAACTAAACCTACACAGCAAGTCTGTTTTTCTGTCTGGAGTTCTAACTGAAAATTATATATTTCGAGCAGCACTGAGTATTTTTGTTTGCTTTGTGTTTTCTAGTCAGAACAAAACTTTGATAATTATGGAATAATATAGAAAAACCTGGGGTGGAAGGGAGCTCTGGATATTATCTGCCCTAGGCTCTTGTTGAAAGCAGGACCCTAGATGAGATAATCTGGGGCCTGTCAAGGCCGATAAGTTCCCCACTTCTCTGGGTAACCTGCTCAAATTTCAGTTGCTCTCATGGTGAAGAATTTCTTCTTAAACAGAAATGGGTTTCCCCTGAGGCAGCCTATTGCCTTGTGGCACTGGGCATCTTGCTGAAAAGAATCTCTGTCATCTTTGTAACACCAATATAAGTGTTAGAAGATGGTGTTCAATCCTTAGTTGTCTCTTCTTTGTGCTAAACCAAACCAATTATTTCAAGCTTTTCTTCATCTGTCAAAGTCTCCAGCCCTCTGATCAGCTAGATGGCTCTCTGCTAGATTATCTCAAATTTATTAGTGTGTCTTTTTAGCTAAAAGGACCAAGACTGACAAAATATTCCAGGTGTGGCCTAGTAAGAGGTGAGAAGAATGGAATTGCTATGTCCTCTTGGTTTGCTGGCTGCAGACATACTGAGGAAACCTGCAACCCCATCTGCATTCATTCCTGCAAGAGCACCAGGCTGGCTTGTGTTCAGCTTGTGATCTCTTCACCCTCAATAATACTATTTACTTTTTGACTGCATATAATGAAAGCAAGGAACAGAAGTTCACAAAGCTTCTGGAAGAAAAGGGTTTTACCCTAAAGCCCAATGACTTCAGCCTTCACCCCCAGTATGGGAGACTTGGTTTTAGTTCTTTCCTTCTTTTGGAGAGCTGGACCTGTGTTGCTCCCAGCCCTGAGCTGTGCCCTTGGGAGGAGGCTGTAACAAGTCACAGCATATTCTGGAGTTCCTTCAAACTCACATATTGCCACAATGATACTTTTGTTTAATATACTTCTGATGTTTCTTAGACTGGGGACTACAGGTGTACCTCCATGGGGTTCCTTTGTCCTTTTCTCATTTCTCATTTCTCTTCTCTTCTCTTCTCTTCTCTTCTCTTCTCTTCTCTTCTCTTCTCTTCTCTTCTCTTCTCTTCTCTTCCATTGGTTCACAAATGCAAAAGTCCAGAGAAATTCTCCAGAATTTGAAAAGAAAATGTGCTTGCCCAGCTTCAGTGTGATCCTTATGACATACAAGGTATTTATGTTTGGTTTCTTCCCTTTGATGTGAATGAACTTGCCTGGAGTAAAGTGATTAGTCATGACTTGAATGGCTCCATCTTGGTGGTGTTGGTGAGTAGGTGGAGCTACCCAAATTTAATTTTTTTCTTAAAAAAGATACTTACCATAATGCTTTTAGTATTAAAATGGTGGAACTGGGGCATTTTTATTCTTTTTTGTATCTCATATAACTTCACCTATGCAATATAGTGACTTGTGATGGGACAAGGAATCTGTTTTGTTTTAGAGGAGCCAGGAAATATCTAAAAGTATTTTCAAATACCATATTTTTTTAACAAAAGCAGCTTGGGCATAATTTTTGATGTACTGGGTAATAAAACCTGGATCAATATTCATTGCTACTCTTATTTGATTTTGCAATCCAAGTACCAGAAAGAAAAAAATCTTACCAAAAACACAATAACCAAAAAAAAAACCCAATAAAAATAACCATCAAACAAAACCACTGGCATTTTACTTGCACAATACGAATTGTTCAGTTGAGTTCTCCACAATATATTTTACTTGCAGATTTCAAAGGATGAAAAACAATGATAACTTTTGTTAAAATATTAAAGGGAAAGTAATATTTCCATATTACCTTTTAAAGATATTTTCAATCCCCCAGAAATTTTAAATGAGGGTAATTAATTTGGAATTTAAGTGTACCATGAAAACGGCACACATTTTATGTCCGTTCCACTAACAGCAAAGCAGACTGTAGACTGGTGGGCATTTAGTACAAGTACCTGGACAAATTCTGATGCAGTGGAGAAGACCACTTTCTAGGACTTGTTCACTATGTCTGAGGAAAAGTTTTATTGCCATCAGTAAATCCAGAATGAGAACTACTTCAAAACAACATTAGGGATAATCTAATCTCAGGAAAATCTCAAGGATATTGTAATATGGAAATATCTGCCAAGCACGAAATAAATCTGTGTTGGACTTTGTGATGCACCAAGCAGTGTTGGCTGTTGATAGCCAAAAACTCTCAGATACTGCAGAATCTCTACTTTGTGGAAACAAAGGTTTTGCACCAGGCAGAATTATGTGAAACATAAAATCGACCGGTTCATCAGAACAATTTGTTTCCCTAACTGAGTGCTAAAAGGAGAAGCTTTAATAGAAAGTGTGACTTCTCAAGGAAATCCTGCTGGGTATTCTAAAGGCTATGCTTTAATGAGCAGATGAGTAAGTTACCTTGGAGAGGAAAGCTAGCCTAGTAAAGAAGGCACAAAGGTGATAATTAAACAAGAAATCAATGTTAAGTATGGAAAAGAGGGGCATAACTGAGAATGAAAATTGAATCTACACAATGTAAATGACATTTTGGAGAAGATAAAGGTAATAAGGAATTATTACTGGCCGGTAGAGCTTAAGACAATAAGAAGACATTACCAATGTATTAGGAACAAAAGAACAACTAAATCAAGTATAGATTTCAGTCTTGCAGGAACAAACCAGAAAAGAACCAATGGCTGGAAATCAAAGCTTGAAAAATTCAATCACTATAAAGATGCAGTGAGGGTGATTACATGTAGAAATAATTTCCCAGTGTAGGTAGGTGGTAAGTTTGCCATTGATAGGAATTTAATCCAATTGGATACACTTTAATCTGAGTCTGGGAACAGGCTTGGCAGTATCTCTGTGGATGGCAGCGGAGGTCATTTGTTCTGTGCAATCTTTACATCTGTGAATTTGTATTTGTGTTTTGTTACAGCCTTTTTTATATACTGTCCAAGAAAACAGAAAGCATTCATTGACCACAACATTTTCTCATACTCAGCTCTGCTTTAAGATATTGACTAAAAAAAACTCAGTCTTAAGCTTCAAGGCAACAGCTGGCTGCCTGCAGAAGGAGAGACACTGATTCTCTAGGTTAATTCTGGATTTTTTTTTTTATATTTCACTTTTCTCCGAAGCCTCAGGGGCAGACATGGCTGGTTGTAAAACCTTGGAGAGACTGGGGCGCTTCTCTGCAGGGAAGTCCTCTCTTTCATATGACTGCTATCTTCTGTCTGGTTGGAGGATCAGACAGTTTTAGGGAAGCAAGGGCTTTGAGCTCTTTTTTCTTTCTTGTTCATTATGACATCTAGGCATATCTGAGATCATAATTATGATCATTTGGGCATATCTGATATAAACAACTCAATATCATTACTGGGGCCTGCAGGAGAGACATCAGAGTCTTTTTTGGAATTCTTATTAGCTTAATTTCTTAAAGATAGATTTTTGTTTTGTTTCGTTTTGGCTTTTTTGGGGGTTTTGTTTGGTTTTTTGTTTTTTTTTTTTTGTATAACCCAGCTCACTGTGGTAAGCAATGGTAAACAGGTGAACCATTATGCCACACACAAAACAGCAGGTTGTCTGTTCTGGTTTAAATCCTAAATAATCACTCTTGCTGCAGTAAGAGTTTTAGGTTACAAATATTGTATCTTTTTTCTAAAAGGGCTGCTGCCAGTCGGGATGTTTGACGGGGTTGCAGAGCTGCTACTCAGGCTTCTGAGTGCTGCTTTGCTGGCTCTGTGCAGCAGCTAACAAAGGGTGTGTTGTGCTTGCAGCAGCTTTTATTCAGAGTCTAGCTTTCCATCTGCAGCACTGCTTTTGTTTAAAAAACCTGCTACTCCAAAGCAAAAATAAGAAACTTTACTAACATTGCACTATCAGAGAGGGAGGCTACAACAGATTTGCTTATTGTTTTGGCTCTGTTGGATTGCAAAGGGCAGTGGGTGGAAAGGGGATGTCAGGAGGTGCTGGAAGCCGAGCTACATACCATCATCTCCTAAGAGGCAAACAGGTCTGCCAGGGTTCTGCCTGGTTGCTGTGCTGGCAGGTGTCTCTGCTCTTAAACTGCTCTGTTACATACATGTGAAAGTACTCCTGTACTTCAAAAAGATCCTCCTTTCCATTCAGGAAGCTGTCAACAGGCACCTATTATCATCCTGCAAAGCTGTGAAAATAGACCTGCTGTTTCATCAGCATCAGCGTGTTTTCTTCTTAAGCATGCGAAGAAAAGGCAGTGTCCCTCTGATATGAGCCCTTATGTATTCTTTTTGTGTGTCCATTTGAGGGACACCTTTTCAGGTGCTGCTTGTTGTGTGCAAGTGGAACTGGCACTTGCATAAATAAATATATTGGCTTATTGCATAATCACCCTACCTGTGATAAACCATCAATTCTGTGATCTATCATATGTCATTTTGCATCACATATAACATCAGCTTATGGTACGTATGTGTTTGATTGTGGGCTTATCCTGTACCCATTGTCTCCTGGGTGGCTGAGTACCTATCTATAGCTCTTCACGCCTCAGTAGGGGTTTGTATGTGGGAGCTGCAAGGAAAGGTAAGTCCAGCTGGAAAACTGGAGATAGATGGATTGAGAGAGATGAAGGGAAAACCCGACAGATCCAGATCATTCCCTGAATGGCAGAACTAAAGAGAACTGGTTTGCTCTGGCTTTGTCTCTTTGGGGTGCAAGACATTTGCGTTCGTCCCACTGAAGTGCCCTCTTCCATGGTACTTTCCAATCTCTCTGTGTCCTCATAGTGAGATGTCTCACTTAACCCTAGCTCCTCTTCATTCCATGGCTTTTAGCTACCATTGCTTGGTCTAACAACTGGGAATGACATAGCAGATACTGTTCTGGAGGTGCATTTATGCAAGGTGGCCAGCCTGTGTGTGTCCAGCATGGTCAGCACCTGCTACCAGATCAACTTCATCAACTGCTCCTCATCTTTGCTGGCAGCAAAATTAATGACTTTGGGAGCTGCCCTCCATGATGTGCTGAATTTTGCACAGGTCTGTTGTAAGATTTTCCCACTTAAAAACTGAGTACACTGTTCAGTTCACTTGAAGCTGAACAAACATGACAGAGAGACGGTGTGATGCACGCAAGCTTCATTTTCTCACGAAGCCAAGCTAAAAAAAAAAAAACCCAAATCTGCCTAGGAAAATTTTCAGCCAACATTTGAGAAGCTTGCCATTAATTATCAAAATGAAGAAGCAGAGTGTGCTAACACAGCGTTGATTCAAACCATCAGAATCAATTTCTCAAAAAATAAATATGCTGAAAATAATACATATAACACATTAGACTTGTACACTGCCTGGTATCCCTATTTAGTTTCTGCATCAGGCCTTTTTATAACAGCCTCCAACCCTAAATATCACCTTGCTTTCCCCAAACTCTAGAGGATAAACAGAATTTAAAAAGACCCTTTTCTTTCTTAGGTGTCAGAAAACCTTTGTCTTTTAAGGTTGTTTATTCAAAGTGAGTAAATTGAACTAGGTCAGCTTGAATTATGGTGATGTTCTTCAGAGTGCCTGTGTTCCTGAAGCATCTCTGGAGGACTGCTGCTCTGCAAGGTGTCTGCCACCAGCCCGTCCTCTTGGCCGTTGTTGCTCACAGAGCTTTGCGCTGTGACAAACATGTCTACGCAGGCTGGGCAGAGCAGATTTGGATTCCATGATGCAAAAAGATGTAGATGCTAAATATGCATTTATTGTATCACTGTTTCTATTGCTGTAAAGTCAGTATTTTGAAGGCTTTAAAGTTTCTGGAAATAGATTTTTGATTTATTCTGATAACAGCCTTCTGGTGCTTATTCCCTTTCCTTCTGTGTTCTGAAGGCCAGTTGGGAACTACGGCTCTTACAAATCATCTCGTGTATTTTGCTTTAATCCAGGCCTTCCTGCACTTCACTTGGTTGTTGTAAATGCAGTTTATAATTAATACAGAATGTGGTTCTTCTGCCCTGTGACTTATAAATGTTAAAAGACAGCATTCAGTCATAGTTTATGTGTCTGGTGATGTGGACTGGGTTTTTAAAAGAACCCAGAAGAATTAGGCATTCCAATTTCATTAAAATGCTGTGGAAGTGAAGCATATAAGCTCTATTAAAAAGCTCAGCCATTATCTATAGCTCGTGGTTTTTCTTCTCCAATTTAATTTGTGCATAAGCCTGCTTTGGGGAGAGGAGTGGACAGGGCTGATTTTGCTCACCTTTCCTTCTCCTTGGTGCTGAGGAACAGCCCTGCCTTAGAGCTTGAGCATGCTGCGGCTCACTCAGCTCTCCCATTTTGAACTGCAGCTTCATGTAGCCACACAGGTACTGATTTTATAATTAAAACCTCATTTTCTGAACCATAAAAGTGAATGTAAGTATCTGATCAATAAAACTGTTGATATAAATAGTTTGGTGAATACGATATTGAAAATACTTTACCCATATATATTTATCTGTCTGTTTGTCTGTCTATCTATCTATCTATTTATCTATGACATCCTGGAAATTATTTGTACTTTTTCACACTGAAATTTTCAAGGAGACAAACCTGAATTAAAATCAGTGCAGAAAATAAAATTGTACGACAGAATGTAAAAGAATTGTGTATGTTGCTTTTAAATACAATGCAATATGACTGTGTTACATGTAATATTCTGTCACATGTCTAAGAGAACACAGAAGTTTCCTTTATATACAAGAATCAGGAAAGTACAAAATGATAAATATAATTAACAGAAAGATGAGAGATCAATAGGATACACAGTCAGGTGAAGAAGAGTAAGTAGGGAGTGAAGTTTGTTCTGCAGTCAGAAGGGATTGCTGCAGCAGTACAGAATATGCAGAATTGCTGCAGGAAGGAGTTAATCATTGTGCCAGCACTGCTCAGCCCCTATTTATTGCAAAAGAGGATTAATGGTTTTCCTGCCTGGTGCTGAAAATAGAAGTCAAATTTCAGTTGTTCTTGAAGGCAGATATAATTAGATTGTGAAACTTGTGGCTTTTGGGTCTAAATAATAGGACAAGAATGACTACCCTAAATCAGAACAGAGTGCAGTCTCTTAACTATTTCTTAGGAGTGAGAATAGGACAAGCACAGAGTGATACTTTTCCCATTTTCCAGCTGTGCACAATATACACTCTACTTAACTGTAGATAAGATGGATCATATATTTATTATCCCTTGCTGAACCCTTCCTCTACACATTGTTCCAATTATTTCTTAAATGCATTTATATTTTTGTCAGCTGCAACATTCTTATAGCAATAAACTTTACTGTATGGCTCTGAATTGAATGGAAAAATATTTCTGTTTGATTAAAACTGTGATACTTTGATGCTTGTTAATTTTTATGGTAGGATGAATAGTGAGCAAATGTTTTTTACTTACTAACTATCTTAGATTCACTTTTATATACAATTATTTCTTCTTTTTCATCTCCTTTTAAGTACTTTCATCCACCCTCATACAGTTACAACAGTATACTGCTGTTCATCTATGTTGTCTAGCATACATCATTACTACCTCTAATAAACCTTTGGACATGGATCATTCAGACTTAGGTGAAGTGTTTGGAATGTGGATGCAGTCTGGGTTTATACAATGGTGTAATATTTTGTCTTTTCATGCTTACAGAATGATTCTGAATTCAGTTTACATCTTCTGTCTGCCAGTGAGCACTGGACAGATGTTTTCAGAGAGTTCTCAACAATTCTAAGATTCTTGCTGAAGTGATAATAAATTATTTATTTGTTTGTTATTTGTCCCTGTGTATGTACATTTAGGCTTCCCCCCATGTGTATTACTTTGCATGTATCGAAATTAAATAATGTCTACACTTTTTGTTGCTGAATCACTCAGAGTTCAGTATAATGACACCTTTTGAAGTATTGACTGTTTTGAGTAATTTGTGTCATCAGCAAACTTTACCAGCTCATTATCAATTCCCTTTTCCAGATCATTTATGAATATATTGAAGAGAGCAAGTTCTAGTGCAGATATTTGATCACTTCTCTGCCATGGTGAAAACAATTTATTTCTATGCTCCAACACATCATTTATCTACTGAAGAATTTTCATCCTTCTGGTAATTTAGTTTCTCTAAGAGCCTTTAGAGAAAGGACTTGTCAAAATATTTGACTTCTGGAGATTCAAGAACACTACAGCAACTGGCATTCCAAAGCTGGCTGACATCTTTGAAGAACTACTAATGTAATCATTTTAATCAACTAACAGTAAATGGAACCCCCCCAAATCTAGTAATGTTTCTCTATTTGCAAATGCTACATTATTTGTATACTAAGAATATCTCAAGTACTTTTACTATTAGTACTAAGGTTTCTAGCAGTTAGTGACAATTTCTGCAGAAAAGTTCTTTACTATGCTGCCAGAAACTCCAGAGCGAGGTGCAGCTTTTCACTGACCCCGAGTGGAGCACGGTTTCTTTGCGATAGAAGTCTTCTATTTATTTTCTGTAAATGACACATGCCTGAAGCAACAGGGAGGGAATGAAAGTTATATTTTATCACAGTAGCATTTGCAGAAAGGTGAACTGTGAGAGTCCCTATTTTTAATGAAGCTTGGGCCAACCATGAGTTCCTAAAAACTTTACCTGCAGGTGCTTAATTTTTTTTTATTAAAAAATTGATATCTGAGCTTTATGAACTTACGTTTAAACTTTTAAAATAAATTAAAGGTGAGAGAATTAGATGTGGAATTGGAAATGAACTGTGGTACCTTTTGCCTCTAGCTCAGCATTTTGAATACAATCCAAATGAGATGTGACAAAGTGCAGCATACTCTTTTTTTTTTTGCTGACCTATGTGAAAGTGGAGTTTGTTCTCCGCCAGGTTTTTTGTGTGTGAATAGCCACATCACTATCCCTGCTATTGTAATTAGCACTATTAGCCCTTTATTGGAATTTAAAATAAATAGGCTATGATTTAGATGTCACAGAGACTAAATTATCCCCTTAGATGATCCACCCAGACTAGAAGAATAACCAGCTCCCCCAAACTCTCCCTTTTTTCCACTGTTGGACAGAATTTACAAAGGTAAATTTTAAGTGGCTGATACGTCCTGCTCCCATGTTGCATCCTATTTGAAACTTAAAGTATAAAATCCTATTGAAGGACAGTTCCTGGGTGTGAGTTGAATGAAACTGTCTTAGTCTGTTATGCGTCTTGGCTACTCTTGGGCAATTCCTTCCTGATAGGAAATACTTCGGTAGAATTCATCATGATGTCCAAAGAGGTGCTCCTAGATTGGAGGTCTTCAAGCTCCAATCTAACCTTCCCACACCTCCTCAAGAGAATAAAGTTAATATACATTTGCCTTTGCTTATCATGACCTCGATGCTGTTTCTGCTACCTGTTCACTGTTAGGCTGACAGACAGAATCTTCAGACCTGTAGGTACAACCAAGATATTTCTCCTAGTCTTCCCACACTTACATATAAGACATCATGCAGTAATAGATGCCCTGGAAGGGAAATGGGAAGTGTTTTTTAAGAGAAACATTGCATGCATGTTGACATGAATGCAGTCTGCAGCTGGTGGTGCCCATCCTACTCCTTTCTCTTTGCTTGACTGAAACCCCAGCTGCTTCTTCTCTTTTCCCCAAAGCACCTAGTGCATTTTCTGTTGCTTCCTCCATCTGAACTTTGTCTCTGCTCCATGTAAAGAAAAGGAAGACTTAGCAGCTGGACAAGGCCCAGTTCTTCAACCACACCACTTGCCAGTGGTTGCTGGATGAACAGAGGGCTGGTAATTCTTATCCTGCTGCCATTCAGAGCCCGAAGTGATATACAGTGCCCCCAATGCTTTGATGGCACAGAACTCTGTCATTGCTCTTCTGGGGCAGTGATCATTATCCAAATGGTCTCTGCATTGTGGTAATGGGAAAAATATTGATGGCCTCAATGTCTATTGCATTGGGTTATTTCAAAAGCGATTAGCAGTGGCACTAGAGCCAATGACAGGTGATACACTACTGCACTGCTTTAAAAGTCCTACATGTTATGTCAGCAATGTGCCAGTATTCAGCCTTTAAACAGATGTATGCCTTCAAACCACACAAACACTAGCTGTTATTCTGGAAGAAAAGAGCAGCAGTGCAAATGTGCTTTTTCCCATACTTTCAACAAATTGTGGACTATTTTAATAGTTATTTTATTCAAAATAACTATTTGGACTTAGTTTTAGAACAACAAAAACATGGTGGCTGTTTCAATGCAGACAAAAACTTAAGCTGTCAATGTGCAATTCTTGAAACAATGAGAATTTCAGCAATCAAGTATGAGGCAGTTCTTGTTTCCCACACTAGGTCAGCACTTTCTTGTAGATTTAGTGCATGTCGTCATAGTGTGCTCCATGGAGGTGACTCATTTGTGTATTTTGGAGTTCAGACAAAGCCTATTAGCTGGCTTTTCTCTGTTACCTTCCACGTGTTTTTCCTGCATTTGTAACAGCACAGTCTGCCTGCTATCTGCAAATGAAACAGCTTCTCATCTATTCCTTCCTTACACACAAAGAGACTTCTAAGTGTGTCAGGTTATGGCTGAGAAAGCAAGATGACATGCTACCTGAAAATTATCACAGAGGGATCTAAAAATGGTCTTGCTTAATTAACAGATAGGGGTGTTTTCCTGTGCTGGTCCAACTATTTGACAACTGCTACAGCTTGTAAAGTTGGATATCATTACACAGAGCTGAAGATCCCTAATAATGAAGCAGTTTTTCATCTGTATAGGAGTAACTATGCCAGGATGGCTATGTTCATATCAACATTACTGCAATACATGATACCAGATGTACCATTTTAACTATCTTGGTATTGTTAAAATGGGCAGTTTAACATTTATGTGTGTATAAAGCCTTTAAGGAGAGAAATGCTCAATCTGTTCTCCATTTTGGAAAAGTAACTATTACCTTAGGAAGATTGTAGTCACCCTGACAACATGAAGCTTTGCTCAAATGCTATGAGTTCAATTCTCTCTATGTAGTCAGACATGAAATTGAGTTACAGTGGCTTAATGGGTTACCACATGTCAGTAGAGACGAATTTGTGTGCAGTCCAGTAGCCCATTGCCAACACAAGGCAGAAATCATTAGATCAAACAACTCCATTTCACAGAGGTTTTAAAGAATTTTTTTTCCTCATGTGTGCTTGTAGTCTAAGAATGAACACACAATCTATTACTATGCTCAGCTGAAGACTAAGGCATTATTAAGCAGTAATAAATTGATCTTGTAATTAAACTAAAAATTAGAATTTTGAAACAATTTAATTAGATCTGTTTTAAATTAGTGAATGGAACTAAAACCATGTATATAAGGAATGACTCTGTCTTATATGCTGATAAAATAGCACCTGTAGTGACTGCATTTAGTTCACTTGTATACTGATGACTGGATATTTTCAGAGATAGCTTAGAATCCATGATTTCTATTTGAACTATTTCCAGGTGTGCTTAGGCAGCTTTCTCCCATTTATCCCTAGAATTTCATGTTTATGCTTGTTTCAAGAAAATTACATGATCTTTTGGACTTCTGACAATTTTACCTTCATAATGAATCACTTTTATTTTTCCAACCTGTCACAGATTTGCTGACATGTAAAGAAACCTCTGGAGAGTGAAACCACAACAGTATGGAACAAACAGCTATGTTTGGGTTTGATTCTTAACAAAACCGTGTTCTTTGTTTTGTAAGTTTTACTGAAAAAGATAAAAGAATTACTATACTTAAATTAATGGCTCAACAGATATCTCATCTCTTAATTACAATTATGCTTATGGCAAGAGCATTGCCATCAATTGCAATGCCTGAAAATGTTGTGGGAACTTCAAGAAACCAAGATCTGACTACACATTGTCAGGTAATGCCTCTAGGGTAATGTGGGGAAGAAAAAGAGAGTTCTGCTCTTTCAGAATTCAAAAATATTGTGGTCATATTAAAGTTTATGTTAGTTTCATCTTAGCTGACACTAAAGACCATAATTATTCGCAAGAGAAATTTGAATGTAAATATTGTCAGCATTTTTTCACACTTTTTCATTGTGAAACAGAAACCATTGAATGTAATGAGAAGGAAGTTAAGAAACTCCTTCTCAGGATACCGTGAGTTTCTTACATATTGCCACACCCTGTAAGTAAAAAAACAGATCTCCTAATTGGAGCTGATCTGGATTACTTGAAATACTGTACTGCAAGCACCTGGCCAAATTCTGTTTAGCAGCAATGCTTACTTGCTCCTTGTGTCAAAACCTCCTGAGGTCAGAATTTTATTACCACTCCTTTAGCTTGCTAGCAGATTCTCCCTCTCATTTTTGAGGGCTGTTGGGTTGTTGGTTTTTGTTTTTGGTTGGTTGGGTTTTTTTGTTGCTATAAGTAAAAGAGAGATGAGAGAAAAGAGAAATAACAGCTCTAAACACTGAGCTATTATCTATAAAATTGATTTATGATGGCTTATGAAATTTACCTGTCCCTCAGTCTTTGAGGAGAACAGTACTTGGGGAGTAAGAATACTTCCATAATTATGCTCATCAGTCTGTTGTTTGGTATCTTCTTTGAGCCATGAGTAAAAGCACAAATGTTCTTTTCAAGTAAGGTGAGACTGATTTCTCATCGACTTCTAAATAACCTGTCTGTAGTAACTTACTTCTGGTTTACCTGGGTTGGATTAGATTTGGCAAGGTGGAGGTAGGCTGTTTTCCTGGAAATCTGGCTCCCAGGAAGTCAGTTTTCCAGTAAATTGTAAAAAAGTTTTATCGATTTTTTTTAATCTTAATATTTGTGCAGCATTAATTTGCATACTTCATTCCTTACTGTAAATTTTATTCCATGGCAATTTCATTGCATTTTGTAACTGTGCTGTGAATGAAGCAAGCCTTAGAACTATTCCTTTCTATTTTGATTTTTTTGTGTGTTGTTATATATAGATAAGGATGGGCCCAATCGCCCACCTTTTGATAAGTTGAGAATCAAACAGTTAATTCTATGATATGACCTGTCAGATTCAGGCTAAGGGAACATGGTATTTTTAGTCTTTCATACTTTTTGGATAAAAGTTTAAAGGGAAGAAGATCAACGTATAACTGAAATTAAGCCCTTGACAATGCCTATTCTGCTGTGTAATTCATAAATTAATGGATCATGAAAAGACCTTTAAAGAATGTTATCCATCAGAAATACTACCTTTGTATGTGCAGTGCTTATATCCCAGAAACCCTTGTGTTGAATTTGCCTTACTAGGAGCCTGCAATCCTTTTGAGAAAGGATGAAAGAGCCATAAAATAAGTTTATGTTGTTCAGTCACCAAATGTTATAAATGACTAACACAATATAAGCAAACCAGTAAATCTAATCTTTTGCACCATGTATATTTAACAGTCATAAAATCTACTTTTGGGGATGTTGATATTAGACTTTTGTTTTAGATACTACTTGCCATATATCCAAATTACTTAGACCTCTGAATAAAGCTAATTTTTCTTTCTAGAAACAAACATAATTTCCAAGGTGACAAGAAATCTCCCACAGAAATTGTAGAATAATAGGATCTAGTAAATGCTTGCTATTCAAAATAAGTTTAGCACCACAGCATCAGAAAACCTTATTGTGAAGGTAATAAACAAAGCCTGACTTCCCATCTGTCTTTTGTTTTTTTAATTATCCACTTGACAGAGAAAGAAATGTGCGTATTAGAATAACGTAGAATTGTTTTGCTGATTTGTTTCCTATCGTGACATATAGTGTGATATGCAAATATATATGTGAATGAAGAAATATGCTTTTCATTGGGGATGAAAGGTGGTTAAGCACTTTTCTAATTTTTATTAGGTCTTCAGGAATGGCTCTCAGGAAAGTCCTAAAACTATTCACCCCACAGTCAGTTTTAATTTTACTGTGTAGGCTTCATTGTGTGACTGTTGACCATGGTGGTTTCTCTGGAAATTTATCAATCTTGGTCCTCAGCCATGAAATGCCTTACAGAGCAAGACTTGAAGCATTCATCATTCTGTAGGGAGCTGGACTAGCAATCCAGAAACCAAAGGGTTTGCTTATGATGGCTGCTCGTGCAGAGCAGGTGATCAGGAGTGCCCTTGGCATGCTGGACTTGCTGAAGGGATGCAGGGTGTCTTGCTCAGGGTTTGTCCAGTAGTTGGGTCAAGGAGAGAGCTGACATGAATAACCACAGTCAGTTTACTGGCCTGACAGGGAGCCTTGGGAACTACCGGGTCAGGAGAGAGCCTTGCCCATAGACGTTGCTGTGCAAGAGCTTCTTAGCTCTGAGGAACGCAGGAATGCTCCTGGAGCACGGACTGAGCCGGCCAATCAGTCCACCACAGACTTTTTGTTTGCTTATGCTTCATCTCATCTAGAAATTTGCATTGCCTGGAGAAAAGTAAAAGAGCATTTTTTTTTTTAGTAAAATCAGACTTGTAAACTCGAAACAAAAGCTTTAAAAATATGCACTTGTGACATTAGTCTGCTTCTATGGGGCTTGTATTTTCTTGATTAATTATTTTCAGAATTCATTTTTGACAGTTTTTTTCCTTTTGATTGATACATATAGAATCCTGTGAGATTGTAACATGTTCTCTTATCAAACTTCAAATGGGATCAAAATCAGGGAAGGAAACAGATGCTGCAGTGATTTCCTTGCACAGATGCAGTCCTTCCCTCTGCACCCCAATCACAGCTGGTGGGTTTGAGCAATGAGGGCAAGCTCTGGGCACCATGGTGCTTGTGGCATGATTGCTTTTGGCCTGACTGCTTCTCAAGATGCTGTCTCCTACCCTGCTGCTCTTCAGTAGAAAATGGCTCTGTGTTTTGGCACTGACTGGTTTGATCTCTATTGCCCTGGCTTGCCAGCAGCTGGCTATAGAACCTGTTTTTCCCTCACTACATAAAGTACAGGTCTTTTAATCTGATAGGTAGAAGTGCCACAGTTTTGAAGCTTATACTTCCTTCACCAAGCCCGAAAAAATTTGAGTTAGTTAATTGCCAGGACAAAGTCAGATTATTGTCTGTTATAATTCATCCTACGAGATGAGCCATGATGTGTACTCCATTTGAAAATGGGGTGGGTTTGTTTTATTAGTTTAAACTTCAGCATATAATATGGAAACAATGAATTGCGGGCACCTTGTTCTAAGAATTGTATTTTTATGGAACAGGTGTTCAGACCACCAGATTGTTGCATTTGGTTTGTGCATAAATCCAAATAGATAAACCCAAGTGCTCCATCTACAATCACATGTAGATTTAAAGATATCATGTCTTTGTATTACTTAGGTGTATCTTATACCACGGTAAGTTTTAAAATAGAAAATCGTGTTTATTCATATTCTTCAACATGATTTCTAGCTTTCAATCATTGCCTAACACATTTAATGCTTCTGTGCCCTTCAGTTCACGGTAAGTAAAAGATTAATTCTCTTACTTCTTCCCAAAAGACAAAGATGGTTTTTGTCATTCCTTAGTTATATGCTTGCATATATAATAGAAAAAAGTAATTTACTTTTCTGCCCATTCTAGATAATGTCACATAGAACTTAAGACACACTCACAAATCTGGAGTCTCTGTCAAAATACTTTACAAGTGATTTCCTATCTTGTGTAAAACCTTCCCACTGCCACACAAGGAATTCGCTTATGAAATCTCCAGCAGCCTTATGGTAGGTCATTTCAGGCTGACAATAATGCAGTAAACTTTCACTTCACAGAAATACAGGTCTACTTCCACAAGGAAGATCAGGATCTTCTGAAAGAAGGGAAGAGTGTTCTAGCTTGTTTTAGAGGGCATACTGTTGTATCACTTAGATCGCAGAGCTGTGTGACTCTGTGAAGTCCCTCTCTAAAATCTGCAGATGAACATATTGTTATTATGTAGAAAGTGATTATTCACTTTCAACAGAGCCTTTTCTTTCTGCTACTTGGCACATACCACTGTGCAAATCCTTAGGATTCTTGAAATGGGAGGAACAGGCAATAGTGCTGACCCTTCCCACCCGTCCCACCAGGTAGCTGTGCTGTTCATATTTACTACCACATATGGATGTTATAGCAGCATCATGTTTACATCTACAGAGCTGCAGGGTGCTGTATCTCAGTCCGAGGCATTATACCCCAGCTTTCTTCCTAACAATGCTTTTGCACCTTCGGTACAAAGCTGAGACTTGAAAATAGAGGTTTATTTTACCTGTTGACCATCTGTACTGTATACACACTGAAGCAATTCAGGCAAAATACACAATTACTAAAGCTTCTGTCAAAATCCAAAGGGGAAATGAATATTTGGGATTTTACACATCCAAGCTTCTCCTGCTTCCCAGTTTTTAGTGCTTAGTTTACTTAGAAGGCTCAGAAAATTCAAAACCCAAAATCCATGGGGCTGTGGCATCTGCCCAACACTGGAAATTTCAAAACAGCATCAACTGATCTCAAAGCATTTTCTCATCCTGAGAGGAAATAGCTGAGAACTTTTTATGAGTTTAAATGTACTCTTGCCTTGTAATTTGGAGGATAGCTGAAGTGACAGAGGAGAACAGGAGGCACATACTAATCAGAGAAGAGCTGTACAGATTATGCATGTTATACGTGCCTGAGTGTTGATGGTGAGCTCACTGCAGAGGCAGTGGTCGGCTGGGTGGACCAGGAGCCATCCAAGAACAAATTAGGTAGCTGGGGCAATGGAAGTCAAGAAGTTTCTCACATTTACCCACTTAACCAACCTAAGTAAACTCCTAGCAACAAAACACTTGGTGAAAATATTACAACAGCAAGTTTCAGGTTGACTTGCTAAAGACCTCTCTGGCAAACAAGGTACTTGCAGAAGTCATTTAATGTATCTCCAGACGTTGGTGTTCAAACAGAAGTGTACAAGACTCTTGGGGTGGGGCAGTTATGAGTGATTGTGCCCCTGCAAAGAGTCTCACCAAAATAAGATTTTAGCCTGACAATATGGACAGGAGTGTTGTCCTTATTCCTTACTCCTGTTGCCCTTATTCCTTATTCCAGCAAGCCATGCGTCTCCTCTTTCAGGTGACAGACAGGTGTCCAGAAGGCACATCTAACTGCGTGAAAAAGATGGGAGGTGTTTGCCTTCACTGATTTGTCTGGCTATCAAGCTCAGTTATTACCACTGGGTTCCAAAGCAAGGAGTGAATGCATGTTTTTCCATGGTTTAATGGTCTTCACACCAAACTCTCTCCAGTGATGCACTATTAAAAGTGCAAGTCACAAGTAATGAAGCGATCAGAGCAGGGATCACAACGTGTACTAGAACTGTGACAGTTCACACTTCATAATTAAACTGGCAGCAAGATTAAGTAAGGGCTTCTTTAATAAAATGAAAATGAAGAGTACAGGATGGTAAGAGGTAATCTGCCTTTTACTAGAAATAAGATCTGAAACATGAATTCTTGTGTTTGTACTGGTTAAGATCCTATGGATGGAATAAGATGATTTACATTTATTATATACCATGCCATGTAATGATTAGCTAAAATATCTTTCCTTTGTCATGATTTAAAAACTGGGTTTATATTGTCAGGGAAAATATGGAAAGAAAAGATTTTGTGAACACGATGTGTGTGCAAATATATTATCTTAAAATGCTTACTGCTTATGAGGATATAGAAAATAAACTGTTTGTTCTCAAGATAAATTTAAAGTATTAATTATTTTGAATGTTCAATAAAATTGGTACTTCCGAAGAACTTGACTTAGAAAATTAGGAGTTTCTAAAACAGTCAACAATTCTTTTTGAGCTTCGTTTTAGCTAGTTGTGCATATTTAAATGAGACTAAGACTTGCCCTTAAATTGTTGAAACTATGTATGTTTTGAATGATATAGCACTTATAAATCCCAGTATTTACATTCCTGATCCAAAAGACGACAAAGTCACAGAGATAAAATATTGCCCGTATCTGTAGATATATGCCATAATATAGAAACAGAGAAAATGGTTTTTTCCCCTAATGCTTGTAGTTTTCATGCCTTGCTTTTCAAACTCAGTGTGCTTCAGATCAGGACCTTGGTATCTCGTTGTGGAACAGCTCCATGAAGAGAAACTGTGAGCAATTCTTTCTCGACTAGCTGAGAGCCTGTGGGGCAGAACACTCGTTTGGATAATGAGATAATATCACCATCAGGTCTTAAATAGGACCACATTCCTTGCTATTAAATTGTTGTGGTTTGTTTGGTGTTTTCCTGAATGTATTAAATCTTTTCATCCTCAAGAACTAGTGTGGTCTTGATGATATGATTAATTTGACAGCATTTCCAGATTTCTTGAAAAATCCTCCAAACCAACTGGATTAACTCTAGACTAGTTTAGAACTATATCACACATTGCCATTGTACATAAAATTGATTGACAGTACCTATACATGTGTCCTTTGTTCACCATCATAATTCTGTTATCTAGTTAATAGCATGAAATAGGTTTAAAAATGATGCTAAAATGAAAAAAGATATTTTAGTCTGTTTACTGTTGTTCTTGACCATGCAACTGTATCACATTTTTAACTTTTGTATACTTCATAGCTTGAAATGTACTTGATTTTTGTTCATGAAAGGTGGGATTTTCTTCTATTCCTTTGTCTCAAGGAATTGTGGCTCTAAGATAGCATGATGACTCATTAGAATATTGAGGCAGTGATATTACTCTGAGTGGTATAAAATAATGCATAGAGATCTCTTTATGTTACACTGTCATTATGTCATTATTGGAAAATTCTTCTGTGACACAGATTCAAACAAGTATTTCTTAATAAAAGCCAGTTTTTATATTTTTGAAAATATTTATTTTGTGGCAGAAATTGAAGTTTTGACTGTATTGCAAATTTTGGTATCACCACTTCAATGTAGATAAATGTAAGTGATACCCATGAAAAAAAGCAATCTTAACTCTCCTTGTAGTGTGATGGGTTCTGAATTGAACATTACCACCTAGGAATGAGATCTCAGAATTTTAATGAATAGTTCTTATGAAACCACCAATTTAATGCTCAGCAGCAATAAAAATGTAAATTGAATGTTAGGAATTATTAGAAAAGAAATAGAGAACAGAAGAAACTGCATAAATCCCTACAGAGTTCATGTCCCCTCTTCTTAAAAACATGTAGTGGAGAACTGGAAAAAGTTCAGAGAAAAGAAAAAAGAGAAGTATGGAAATGCCTTCACATGAAGAGTGACTTAGAGCTCTTCTAAGTTTTGAAGAAAATAATATGGAGACAACTGGTGTCTTGCCTCTTTCCATCAAGATCTAGGTGTCTGTGAGCCCAGCATGTAAGCAGTTCAAAGCTACCTCATGCTTTTCCTTATGTGGTGCGTACTTAGGTGTGCAATTTGTTGGTGTGTGTTATGTGTGCTGTGAGCTAGCAGAGGCAAAAAAACTACACAAAAAATCCATGGAAGAAGATCCCACTGTGAAAAACTAAACACAAACACATTAGTGCTGGCACAGGAGATACCAAACACCTCTTCAGGGAAAGCCATCACTGTGTGTTTCCATACCCTTCCCGAGGCATCTGCTGTTGATTACTGT
Organism: Motacilla alba alba; assembly: GCF_015832195.1. Lineage (NCBI taxonomy): Eukaryota > Metazoa > Chordata > Aves > Passeriformes > Motacillidae > Motacilla > Motacilla alba. The sequence goes on along the minus strand of NC_052019.1, from coordinate 14,630,113 downwards.
CCTGGGCCAGGTAGACCTTTGGTCTGAGTAGGACCATTCCTACAATGTGTAGCAGCATCTGAAGAATTTGTTAGTGGAGGAGCTGGGCTGATTACATAGTTTTACTGAGAGCAGATGGTACTTCTTGAATCTGAAGAGTAGGTGGCTGTAGGATAAGCTTATGTGTTCAGATGTCAATGTTTGATACAAACTAAATCTAAAGAACTCAAGATGAACACAGGATGAAAAGAAGAATTTGTGCTTCTCAGGACTGTTGCTACACTCTGGCTCAACAGAAAACAGACTGGGGGCATGGGCAAGAAAATGACATGAATAAGTCTCTCTGAAATAGATAACTGCTGGCTTCAAACTCTCTTGTAGCCTGTGGTGAGTGGACATGGTTTTAACTCCCTGCTCTTAATAATCATGGGCTTCAAAAGAGTGCATGAAGAGTAATGTCTACACCGCCATGACTTGCTATGAAATGTAAACAAATGCTACCTCTTGCTTGCCGTCTGATAAGGCTGATGCAGACTGATGCTTGTTTCTCACACATCCTTTTTAGGTGGGTGAGAAGGGCCAAGAGCATGGAACACAGGCATACAGCAAAGTCTCGAGGCCATTTAATATGCCTGAGAGTGCTGTTTATCAGTGTAGGTGTAACCAGAGTGCCTTTTCAGTCTTTTTAGCCCCTTTTACCCAATTGACAAGACTGGGGAAAAGAATAAGTTTAGACTCTCTTATTTTGCAGAAAAGCAATAACTGTGATTCTGGTTTATATTAGAGCAGCTTGAAAAACTGCCCTGCCCTGGCAGCCCTCTAGACTTTATGTCCAAACTTAGATCACATGTGTTCAAGCTTATATCACATATAACTACACAAACACTTACTTACTTGAAAAAATCCCTGGGCTACTGGGCACAATTATATCAGCATTTGCCTAAGTTCAACATTTATGTTCCTTAAGAAAGGCTATCACTTAATTTTTTATTTTTTCTCAAATTTAAACAAAATTTTGAATTTTCAGAATTTACTGAGAAATTATATTTGGGAATTGCATTACTTGAAGTCATCAAAAGAGCTCTTTATCAAAGACTTCAGTGAAATCAAACCAGTTGGTTTTGCCTTTGTTATTTCAACTTTCAAGTGATAACATATTTGAAACATACTATGTAGTGATTTAAGTGATGAGGTCCAACTGAAATTATGTAACCTTTTAGAAGTAAAACCAAATAATTTTCTCTAATTTTTTTGATGAACTCAATACATTTCTACAGATCATTGAGTCAGCACTTGCTAATGAAAAGCAGTTCTTCTGGAACTGCTTCAAACGGTCCTTGCAGGATATAAGACTTTTAAAATTCCAGACTGTAGATAAAAGCCCTCCTCCTCCAAAAAAAAAAAAAAAAAAAGCCTTTTACCCTAAAAAGCAAAATTACTCAAACTAAACAAATGTTTATGTTTTCTGCTTGCATGTCACACATGAGTGCCTGTGAATATAGTCTAACACATTTGACAGTTCTGCTGGTCTGATTTAGTACTTAATTCTGCTTTTTTTTATCCCCCAAATTTTTGCACAATATCTGCTTTCATCCTTACTTATTAATACTGGCTAGAGTCTGTGTTATGTTCCATCCCATACAGCAATGCTCATAGGAGCATTTTGAAGTTAAAATAATATTGCAGCATCAATTTTATACTCTACTGTATTATAATAACTCTTTCATCTTTGTTTTTAAATGCTGTTTTGAAAACCACAGATACTCAGGCTTCATACCTTGCTCACCAAAGGAACAAAGACTGAGCACTGCTTGTCTCCAAGTGTCAATCAGGACATAACAAGTTAAACAGCAGTCAACACATTGGCAGATGAGTAACACCGAGTGGTTACTAAGCAGTGCCGAATGCTGTTTGTACTAGTCTACCTCAGCAGCTTAATGTGTTTACTTATTCATCTGCATCTGTTAGGGTGTAGCCAGTGTCAGCAATGGGTAATTTTCCCTGTAGAGGCAAGGTTTTGGGGCTCATCTTACAAAACCATTCAGACCTGGAGGATATTAAACTGTCATTAAACTAATTGATTTCAATAGGTGCTAATCATGCAGGCTCTGGCAATACACAGTGGTGAAAAGCTTTACTGTCCCTTGGACAGCAAATGTGTATTGCACTTCACCCAGATTTTCCTATCAAGATGAGAGTTTTTTCCATCACAATTTGGATATGTGTTTGGTTTTTCTATAGCTGTGCCCCATGCTGGGTGGATTCACTTTAGCAGTCTCAATTTTCTACTTGGGAATAGCCTGTGGATAAGTCAGGTTCTCATCAGTGTAAGGAGATGTTACAATTTAACGCCTATTACAGGATCTGATTAAGCAAATGGAAATGACCTAACAAGTTGTCCCACATGTCTGTTTAAATACTTACTCCAGTGGTGGTATTTACTGTGCCCTGACTGATAGATCTGTGGAGGTGGCAGCTTGCTGGTTCATGCTTGCTCTTTCATTGAGGTGGGTCTGAACGCAGAGAAACTCCACTACTCCCATCTTCGTGCCACCAGCAAGGAGTGGGTGAGCAAAGGATGTGCAAAGCAGCGCCAATGGAGGGGGTGGTAAGGAGCCAGGAATCTCAGCAGCCTGTAAAGGAAGGGACTTAGGGAGTGGGGCAGGACAGAAACCTAGCCGACTTTCACCATGCACCTGCTACTGCTCACCTGCTCCATATTCTCACCCTGGTGGGTTTTTATACCTCTGAAAGAATGTGTGCATCCCCATGACCATCTTCTGTGCCTTCCTCCCTTCCTATCTTCTGTGGAAACAAACCACTGGCAGTTTGTCAGCCTGGGTCCTGTGTCTTATATGTTGACTGTAACTTTTATTTAAATGACTTAGCATGAGTTGGGGCTTGCACCCATGTATGTGGGGGAAGAGGGTCACCAGAGATACTATATAATGGAAAAATTTTCAAGAGCAAAATGTAGCATTCCCTCTCATTTGGAATAGCCTTTATTTTACCACAGCTTTCGTTTCAGTCTGTGCTGCCAGATGAAGGATGCAATAAGCCTGATTAAATTTCCATGATTTATATATCTGCAGCACATTGAGTCCATAATTAAGACAATAGGGGACAGAGGCCCCAGCTGTGATGTGCAAACACATCTTCACGTGTCAGACAAGAGAGGCATGTGTGAGAGAATACAAGTTAAGACTGATACAGTATTGATCAGGGTACTGAGTGTCAGCCTGTGTATATTAGTATCTTCTTACAAGTTTTGGAGCCACATCAGAAGAAAAGATGATTGGGGTGGGTTCTCCAGTAAATTAAATTTTATTAATTTACTGAATTACAGAGGAATGTTAAACAAGAGTCAGTTGGGAGAAAGCTGATTGAAATATAGGTGCCTGTGGTGGAAGCTGGTATCATGAATTTGGAAAAAGAGAGTGGGGCCATGGTGAGAGCCTGCAGATACCTCCATGGAAAACTGGAGGAGGAATCAGGAAGATCCTCTCACTGACCCACTTAGGGAAGAGGAAAGAGGAAGTGACCTATCCAGGTAAATGAGGGCAGGATTGCGTGATGAACAAGAAAGCTAATTGTGTTGAATGCAGTTGATGGATCACTGAGGATGGCGAAATAACACCGCTCAGTTTTGGCTGAACACAGCTCTGGGGAGAGCAATTTGAAAGGGATGAGAGAAGGAAGCTCATCTACATATGACAGATGTGTACCAGATTGCAAGTAAAATACATGAATCAGTAAGGTGAATTTGTATACAATGCACTATAGTTCAGGATAAGCAAAAGAAAGAATGCAGGAATATACAACTTAATGTATGTCTTCTTTGTAAACTTGTTTTCAGATTGTGTTGTTGTAGGTACCTCTCTGACAGCAACTGAAGCATCAAAACAGCATCGAATGACTGTGACCCAGTCCCACAGTAACAGGCATCTTAGTTTCTACTCCTACTTGTCATAGGTGGCCATATCTTTCATGTCATTAATCCTTAACTTCTGGTGTCTGTAAGCAGTTTTAACAGTGAGACAGATGTGTGATCCTATTCCTGACAGATAGCGAGACACACAGTAATTGGAAATAAATGGGAAAACCAGATAGGGATATAAAAATTAGGTAGGTTTAAGATGAATACTTCTTTGTAGCAGTTGAGGAGGAGCTCAGAGTGACCAAATAGCATTTGCTGAGAAATAGGAGGATTTTCTTTGGGTTTTAGGAAGGACAAAATCTACAAAGGAATGGTGAGCTGTTGTGCACCCCAGTTCACAAGACAGTGGGGAGAAAAAGCCATACTGTGGTTTTTTTTTGACAGATCTTGGGATACAAATGGACGGGCAGTTTGGCCATGAGGGGCTCAATGGCTGCTGCCAAGCACAACTGCTTTGTCATCTTTTGGGGGTAAATAACCCAGTTGCGTTCAGCATGCCTGGCAGACTTCTCCCAAAGGGTTCAGGGCAGGTGTATCCCTGCCCACGTCCAGGCTCATGACACCAGGTGTGCTATGCAACCCCAGAGGTTGATGATGCAGTGAGTGGCAGCTATCCCAGGTGTCAGGAGATCCATAGAAGGAAATGGGAATCAATCACATTGTTGTAGCAAGGTATGGGCCATGCAATACCTCCTGGGGCATGGATGCCTTTCATGCTGATGCAGCTCAGATGTCCCCAGTGCATCTGTGTTGACAGCAGCATCCCAGATTAGCCCAATTGATTCAGGCTTTTCTTTTCTCGGGTATTTCTCCCTTTTGCCCCAAGTAGGCTAGTAACAGGAGCTGGGAACACCTCTGCTTTTGGTGTCCTGTCCTCCTGGCCTGCCGCTATCCCAGCTAGAGGGTGAGAACAGCTTTTAGGATGCTGACAGGCCAAGCACCTTTGTGTAGGGCTTTCAGAGGTGCTGCTGGAAACAAGATGATACAGGGGGTGAAAGGGCAGCAGCGACCTCACCTCTGCCATCTCCCTTCGGCCAGGCCATGCAGCAGCTGAGGTGTTAGTGGGAACAATGGCAGTGGCAGAGAGATCATGGCCGTTTTCCCCTCCTGTTGAGTAGAGCATGGTAAGAGCAATGCGTTTCCTCCCCACCTCTCTGCTGCGAGCAGCGCAGACACCCCTCCTGCATCTCGCCCTTCCTTGTTCATTACCATCTCCTTACCTCCACACCTGTTTGATATTACATATTCAGTTTGGAAATACTGTCCTTTTTGTCCCCTTTTACACCATCTGTTGACACAATCCCGTGTGTGTGTCTGGGTAAGATCCAGCTGGCAGGAGGTGAACACATTCACATCTCCTGAAATTGCTGATTCAGGGAGGGGAGGCGGGGGACACGCGCACGCTCCAGAGCCCCGCACCCCGATAGCGCCGCAGCTGAGAAGCCTTCCATTGCCCTCTGTGCTAGTGCCAGGCGTTATCAATGCACAGCCATCCTTTCAGCCCCGCCTGCCCTCCCCGCGCCCCCGACGTGCCTGTTGTAATCAGGGGAACAATGGCAGAGGCAGAGTGCCCGGCACAAAGACAACAGCTGCACTCCCGGGTCAGGCTTTGCAGCCTCCCTGCACAATGGCGATGTGTAACCCCATCCCACTGCCCGCCTCGGAATAATTTATTTATAGATGCAATATCTCTTTCACTGGCCTATTTAAGAATGTCTTCTCATAAATGCATGGAAATTGAAATTATTCTCTGCTTTTTCCCCAAAAGATTAAGGTATCTGTTCCATATAGATAAATAGTGCAATTTTGGAGGGGAAGAGGGAGAAAAGCTGTTGGAATATATGCAATAAAGGATGAGAAGTTGATTAATTGTAATGTGTGCATTTTTAAAAATTAAATATATCTCATTATTAGTGTCTTTGCAATAACAGGCACATGTTTAAAATTAGGAAAAAATACTGAAGTCAGAAAAAAAAAGCCCTCCTAGGCAATGAATGCTAGTCTTTCCTCTGTGAGAGATGACTGGTTGCCTCTTTGGCAATAAAACCTCTTTCACCCTCACAGACTGTAAGCATGAGCATCTGGTTAGGACAGAGAATTTTCAACCATCCAGGAGACAGTGAATCATCTCTCACATGAAAATATGGTTGGTTCAGCACGCTGCTTGCTTCTCTTAAATACAGCATGTGCAGCCTCTGTATCATCTAAATGTGTAGTGTAACACAAGATCAGAAATGAGGACAGTCTCTGAGATCTCTAAGAAGAACTAAAACCAGTAAAAAGTTTCAATACCCTCCATTTTTTTAATAATATCTCTTTAATTTTGTTTTTCTTTCTTTTCACTTCAACTAAGTTTAATTTTATTTATCTAAATCCTGATCTCTCAATGCAAACAAGTAGAAGCTTTGCGACAGCACTTTTCTGTGCTAAAGGAGTTGCTTTAAAGATCAGGAACCTGGAGCGCTTCACCTATCCACGTTTTGTGTGTGTGTGAACATATCTGTGTAAGAAAAACATGACAAGACAGTCTCCAAATAGGAAAAAGCTCTGGTGCTGCTAAACACTCTCCAGACACCTCCGTCAGATTTAAAAACCAACTAAAAACTCCTTGTGATATGGAACACACTTTATTGGTCACTCTGGAAGGAATTTTAAAATTAAAAACACCACATATAACGTTATCACTGTTTCTGTATAAAGTGTATTGGAAAAAATGCATGGCCTATTTATATCATCCTCTCTTCCATCCCCTGCAGTCCACAGGAAAAGCCTCATGACTGGCAGCTGTTTGACTGCCCTATTATCTGAGCCTGCGTCCAGTCTGGCTAATTACAGTCACTGATTACTAAACACTGAGCAGCACTGTCACCTGCCTTAGCCTGACAGGATTATACCATCTGTGCCACATGGCCAGGGTATGGAAAGCTGGTGAAAGGTCACAAAAAGGGGCAAATAACCCTTAATGGGAGGTAAATGTATGTTTACAGACGTGACAGCTGACTGTCATTAGAGTATATACACGTATTCACAGCTGAAGATACTTCTCAAGGAAGAATAAGGGGAATACGAAGTGTGGCTTTGTCAGACATTTGGGGTTTTTTCTGCCCCCAAAATAGGTGTTATTCACTGGGAAGAGACTAAATACACTTCTGTCAGACACACTGACGTAACACCAGGACCAAATGTTTTCCCTCCTTTCCTCCCCAGACCCGTCTGCCCAGCAGCAGCAGTTTAGAAATGCTGATCTAGTGAAGCTGGTGCAAGCCTTTGTGCAGGTGAACTGTCTGCTTTAAGGGAGCTCGTTGGATCTACTTAGTTTGTGTTCACAAAGGCACCAAAACTAACTCCACTGTGTAATGAAGACTGGGAGCAGTGCAGGAGCCAGAAGCAGAGGGTCCCCTCTCCAATACCCTGCTCCAGTGCATGTCTTGCCTCTTCCCACCTGCAGTGCCTGCATGAACATTGCTCCTTCCTGCACTTCTCTCACCGATGCCTACATGCTTGTACCTGCTCTCTGTTCTGTCCAACCTTTCTTATGGCTGTTGCTTTTCTTCCCCTGCATGCTAGAAAGTCTTCTCTCTTTTCCCAAATACATGTGACAATGCACCCTTTTCACACTAATGTTCATATATTACCTCTTCCTTCTTTTATGTGTCCATAAATTTAGGTTATGACTTTCCAAAGGGTATTTTGCAACTTTTTCTATGTATTTGGGCTGAGCCCTCCTGAGGTCAGAGAGCCATAGTGTTTATTCACTGCCTTTTTGGATCATTCCAGCTCAAATCTGATCCCTCCTGCACCTTGGAGGTTATCTTAGTTATCCTGAAATCACCATAATTTGTTGGCTTGGAAATTTTTTCTTGCCTACACCCGTCTCTGGAGCATTTTCCAGGCAGTATACAGCCAAGACCACCCATAAAGTGGCCTAAATCTGACAGTATCTGCCTCTGGGTCCCCTCAGCTTGTCCAGGGCTATTATCTGTGGAGAGGATGGTAACACAAAGTCTGACATGGTCTCACGGTTGTCAGTCTTCTGTTATCAGCTGCTCAGTGAGTTCTACCATCACCTGCTGTGGCCACTCCCCCAGGTTTGGGTTGTGGTCTAGTGGGTAGGGAGCATCCTCCTCCTTGGTGTATTCTGCTTGAAATATGCAGATTTTTTAGCCAGAAAAACAAGCATTCTGTGCAACTGGAAGTGACTTATTTCATCTAAGTCGTGGTGTCACACGCTTACTACCTTGCTTTTATTCTCCTTGGATTTCTTGCCTATACATTCTTTTTTGCTGTCAAATTTGTATTATGTTTCTCCAGTTGTGTTCAATTGGTCTAGTCATTATTTACCAGGTGATTCTAAGATAGATGTTTGACTGAAAAAAATGACTACAAATGGCCTTGCATAAATCAATTCACACCTTAAAGAAAAACACATGAATCCTCAAAAGGTGCATATATGTCATAACTGAAGCAGACTTACATTTAATGGAGTGTAATCTTCTTAGAAATCAAAATATAATTTATTTTATGTCAAATAGGTGACCAACATTTGACAGCCACTGAGTAGAGGAATTTTTCAAAAGGTATCAAATCAGAGTGTCTAATGCTCTGAGTTTTTATAGTCGACCTGTGTGGTTTTCTAATAGTTGCTCTGATTTGTTTTTGGTTTTTTTTCATTGAGTTCTTTAAACTTGATCTCAGGAGCAGACACATTCAAAAAACAACTTTGTGTACACCTGTGTGTACAGGTATACGTTCACTCATCTGCCAGTGGAGTCAGACACTGACATTTCACGGGGGCATCACCATCCAGGCTGGGACTGGGAAACTGAAGCAGAGGCATGCAGTGATGATCCAGAGCACTGGCAGGAGAGCAGCAAGATGAAGCTCAGTGGTACAAAATACATGCATTCTTTCAACCAGTGCTAAGACTTTCTGTTGGAAAGTGAAAAGGAGCATAATTGGATGTGCTGGTAGGCTTCAGTCATTGGGGTGCCACTGATGTGCTGTAGCTGTGGAAATCCCAGGCTGATTCTGAGATACACCATTTCCAGGGCAGATATAGAAATACTTTTTACTCATTTGTTACCAGCAGTTACCCTTTTGCCTCTTGACCCTCCTCTGGGTGAATACAAGCAGATTTGGTGCTGCCTACAAGCCTGGTCAGCCATGCCCAGAGCAGATAAGTGCAAGCTGAAGCACGTTTAGAAAGCATTTCCTTGGATGAGCAGGGGACCTGGCAGCTTAATTTGAGAGAGACAGCTTAGAGAGTGTAGCTCATTTAGCTCCTCAAGACAAATGCTGAGAGAGAAAAAGATGTGATTGCTCACTCTAAATTTATCAGCAGAGGCAAATGCCAGAGAGGGAGAGGAACTATTTAAGGTGAAGGACAATGTTGGCCTAAGAACAAATGAGTGCAATCTGGCTATGAATAAATTTAGGCTGAAAATTAGAAAAGGGTTTCTAACTATCAGAGGAGTGAGTTCTCAGCTTTTTAATAGGAATTCAAGAAACCCAATTCTTATTTAGTGCAATTTGATAAGATTATTAAAAAGCTGCCTGTGATAGGATGGAACCAGTCTATGGCTTAGAAGGTCTCCTCCATTTCCATCTCTGAGCACTGATGGATACAGGTTGACTCGTCTGGAATTATATTAAGAATTTTCAAAAGTCAGAACTCAAAAAAACACTCAAGAGAGTGTTACAAATTTTTGATTCTTTGGACTGTAATGTCTCCTCTGTATTTCTCTGCCTTTTATATGCACCTGTGAATATCCTCTGTGAAGCACAGAGGATAATTCCACCTCTCCTCCCTATTTAATCACACTGGGGTATTATGAAAACACCCTCACTGTGGTATTATGAAAATATACTATTTACTGTTTGTGTAGCACTCAGGAGTGCTGTGAGGATGAGTATCAAAGGAAAAAAAAAAAAAGCTGTGCTGAAATTAATAATTTTGGCTGCATAGCTAGGTTTGAATTACATCTAGTAAATCATGCCTAGGGCAACACACTGAGTGAGAAGAAAATAAAATATTGAATAGTTGCTCATTATGTGAACACTAGCTATTCCATGAACTGAACGAGGCAGGGCCCCATGGAAAATGCAGTATGTGATTTTGTAATTGAAGATTAGAAGAGGGCTGAATTAAGGTTGCACAAGCCTTTCTTTATGCCTTTTCAGCATCAAGAATCTGGAAAACCAGGGGATCAGGTCCAGCCAGTGTGTGTTAACCAAAGGCAGGTCCTGCTGGACCAACCTGATCTCCTTCTATGACAAGGGGACCTACTTAGACACTGCAGTGCTGGAGGGAGTCCAGAGAAGGGCAGTGGAGTGGGTGAAGGGTCTGGAGCACAGTTCCTACGAAGAGCAGCTTGGGCATCTGGGGTTTTTTAACCTCAGGAAAAGGAGGCTCAGGGTGGGACCTGCTTGCTCTCTACAAGTACATGAGAGGAAGATGAGGTGTGAGTTAACCTCCTCTCAGGTAAAAAGTGATAGGTCCTCAAGCTGAACAACAGGAGCATCTGATTAGATATTTGGGGAAATGTCTTCACTGAGAGGGCTGGCAAGCATTGGAACAGACATCCCACAGTGGTGGAGTCACCATCCCTGGAGGCACTTGAAAGAGGTGCAGCTGTGGTGCTCAGGGACATGGTTTAATGGAGGACTTGGCAGTGCTGGGTTAACAGTTGGACTCGAGGATCTTAGAGGTCCTTTTCAACCTCAATAACTCTGTGATTCTGTGAATAGCCACCCACCCTCCTATCTCACCAGCCAGCGTGCAGGGAGATGCTCTGAGTGCACTGTGTGAATACCCCCCACAGTACTCTGCCCTTGGCACAGGCAGCTGCAGAAGAACGGGAGGGTTGCACCCGCTCACCCACAATCAGCTCCTCAGAGCCGGGGAGAGAATAGTGTTCTGTCTTGTGGAGAAATTGGGAATTTATTTTGTCCCAGCTTGGAATTTATCCTGTCTCTGGAAATTCTGTGTAAATGAAATTGGAGGAATGATTAAAATCTTGACTGTTAAACCAAGAAGCTTGGGTAGCCCAGGCAAGCTACCTTCACTGTGAATTTTGAGGTGTAGCTTAGAATATGAATCTCAGGCTTTGGGTGTCATATCAGGACTACCACACAGACTGCCAAAGAGGCGTCCCAAGAACCCATGTCCATTTCCAAGCCTTGCACTTCCCTTGAAAGCAAGAGTTTGGAACAAAGGTTGAAGATATCAGTGAGGGAGCAAACATCCCATCATTATTTTTCAAGCTTGTTGCAGCACAATACATGAAATACTTGTCAACAGACCATCATGGATAAGGTGAGTTATGGCTATGGCAGGAAGAGCTGCCACTGAATAGGTGGCTGGCAGTAGCTCTCCCTTGGGCACACAAACACTGATATCAGTGTGTATGGCTTTATTCTAGCTGCAGGATCTGGTATGCCACCATCAAATGCTGCAACAAAATCTTGCTGTTTTTAAAATAGCTTTGATATAAAGGTCAAACTACTAACATATGTAGTGAGTTTGGGCCCCTCTGTTTCTTGGCACCTGACGTCTTCCTCAGCTGAGGACTGGTTCCCAGAGTGGGGATGCTCGCCTCCTCCTGGACGCTCTGCATTTTCAAAGCGGGCACTAACAAAGCAAGCAAAACCTTGGCCAGTTCTGAAAATCAAATTCCTTAAAAGTTACCCAAGAAGCATATGTTTCTCAGCCTTGGGAAACAGTATTATTTATAGGCTCACCCAGAATACTTGGCTGGATATTTTCTGTGTGAATTGATGCAAAGGAGTCTGGTGTGACTGTATGTACTACACTAAGGCAGACACACCCCATATTTAAAATATTCCTGGTTTACTCTAGTCAACAGTATTTTCATCTTTGTTTGTCATAGCATGCATGTCTGTAATTATGTGCTGATGGCACATTCTTACTAACTGAAAATATTATCAAAAAATACAGAGCTATCTCTAGATGCAGACCTTGTTTGTGACAGCAGTGTTTGCTATTGAATCACAAGCCACAGAAAGCAGTGATTTGCACAAGAACATCTAATGCATGAGAAGTGTGCTGAACACTACTTCTGCACAGGAAGAGGGAAGGGAGAAAAACATATTCATTGTTTAACCAGTAGTGGTTAAACGATAGTGCAAACCAGTAATTACATGCAAATTATGACCTTGCCCCCTTACAGTCAGCTCCTCAGTAAACATGACTGCTTTTAATTTCCATTCCTTCAGCAATAAAAGTCACTGTTTTCAGACTAAGTTTAATTCTTTTCTTCAGATTTTTTTAAATGAAAATATGTGTTTTTATACTTCAAAACCTTAAATGAAATGCTGGGCTTTTTATTATTTAAGGGATTATAATTGAAATATAAAACTGGTGGTAGAATATTAACTTTTATAAATTTCACTCTTTCTTTAAGCTTTTCTGTCATTAAAGGCACTACTTACAAGTTTAAAATTTAGAGACTTTTAAACATACATATTTTTCATTTTCTTTAGACATTCTGTAATGTTTCTAAAGCTGAAGAAATGTTGAAAAGTTGTAGAAAATAATGTGATGAAAGAAATGGATGCTTTTCATGTAATGTCCATGGAAATAAAAAAAATACAGAAAGAGCGTGGGAGAAAAATGGGAATGAAGCAGACAAAATTACTTTAAAAAATACAGGTCAAAAGTACATTTTAAAAAGTAATGAAGAATCTCACTGAACTGGAAGTGACCTAATTAATGGAACTTATTTCCATTTTTTAATATTTCTAATTTTTCTATTTCTTTAAACAATAAGAGGCAAATAAGAACTGAACCCCAGAGCTTACACATTATCATGAATTTCACTGTGACAAACTGTAGCTACACACAATTATGTGCTATCAGTTGCTGAAGTGGAATTCATTATTTCCTACCTTAAGCTGTCCTATAAATTTGCTCTGCACTGTTAAGCAGATATCAAGTTTTGCCTAGAGATAGAAACACTGCTGATGAGCAAAGGAGATCTTAATAGATAAGTTTGTTGATGCTTCTAATAAACTCAAGAAACATTTTGAAGAAAAGACAGAAATCATTCTTCCATGAACAGTCATGTTGCATTTTCTCAGCATTTCCCCTCTAATATTCTCGTGAAGCACAGAGATGGGGCCATGGTTTCAGTTCCCTGAAATTATGTTAATGCAGAGCATATTTTGATGCAGAACTGCCTAGAGCTAATCTCCTGGCACTGGACAAGCCTAAGGGTCATCTTGATGCCTCTTGGGTAACCCAGGTGCTTCAGGGGCTTTGCCTGCATCACGTTCTTCTGAGGTTTCCAGTGGCACATCCACTGATGGCTGGAGAAGTTTCTGCCTGACCCAGTGTGGTAATTCTTCCCAGGAAACTTCTCTGGGATCTCTCGGGGGCTTGGCACGTGCCATGGCAGCACAGGGATGTGCCAGAGGTTACACTGATACAGTGACACATTCCCATGGAGCTGCTCCCTATCCATGCTGGTGGTGACTGCAGGCCGGTGTATTGTAACCACGACTGGGAGACAACGTGAGTCAACAGCTCCACCACAGCGGTGTTTGAGTCTTTTGTGGGTAGATGGGATTTAAATAATTGGCAGGGGCAGGAATGAAACCTGACTTAACTTGATTAAAGGGGGAATCCTAGCTCAACTCTCTTCATGTGAAATGCTGCTTGCTGCTGTTTTGTCTGCTAAAATCAGAAACAGGTTTATTCCTATGACCTACCTGGAGTTCAGACACTTTTTCCCACTTAAACACACCTTCAAATGCTTTGCAAATATCAGCAAACTCAGTTTCACAATGGGAGTTTCTGCTGGCAGGCAGACTGCATCTTCAATTTTTGGATGAGGAAATAAGGCAGGATTGGTGACTGGCTCCAGGCCACATCCCCTTGTCTGCGTGACACTGGGAAGTACTGTAGAAAGACATCCAGGCTAGCACGGATTTATATCAGAATGGGGCTCCACCCTGGCTAATTAGTCTGCTGCTGGGGAGCATGGTCTATCAAGCAGGGCAGAGAGCTCGGCTAGTGCAATACTACCTTCAGATGCTTCATGTGATGATCCCATGGCTGCTCTCCAAAATGCTTCTCCAGCTCCAAGGACTTCCTGAAGAATGAAGTGTGTTTTGTGGCTCAAGGAGAGTGTTTATGAGAGCAAGACTCTTGAAGCTGTACTCAGAGCTGAGAGCTCAGAACTCTTTTTTTTTTTTTTCTTTTAATTTATTTACTCAATATTTGTTTATTTATAATTGAGCAACAGCAACAAAAGCAAAGAGATTAAATAAATGTATCCAATCCCCAAAAATATGCAACTGTAGTTCATGACAGTGTAGTTCCAACAGGGAAGTCAGGAACTTTCTGTGATTCAGTGGCTGATTGTAAACTAAACCATAGGGAGGGAGTGCCTGACTCAGCAGATGCCAGAGCCTTCAAAGGGATTAAAGCTGTTGCCAAGGAGCTCCACCCTTTTTTTCTCCCTTTAAATGTGTCTTAAGTTTCTTATTCTTGCATTACATTGTATATAAAAAGTGTGTATGCTATTGAATTGGCACATCCAGAATAGGGAGCACTTACACGTCAGATTTTCCCAAAGGATTACAATTTGATTTGATCTGCATATGCACACCATTTCATCACAGCAGAATCTCTTCCCCAGAATTAATATCTCCCACCCCCTGAGATTTATAAACACAGTAGATGCAAACATTTCAAAGAGGTACTCTAAAAAATAAAATCACCAACCAAAGTCTTAATAAAAAAAAAGATATTTGCAAGCAGAGTACACCTGCAAACCCCTTGGACCACAACTTCAAGTCCCTTGACACACCTCCAGAGCTGCTGTATCACTGTAGTTCCTTTGGGAAGTTGCTCTCATGAGCCTTCTCCATTGCTAGATGAATTGCCTTCTAGGGGGCTAAGACAGTTCCCCATGCCAGGTACCAAACCATTTCATAACTTCTGCCTCTGTGTAACCTTTTAAACTGAAAAGATAAAAATGCAGGGAGTCGGTCTATGCTTAAAAAGTTGTGCTGGCATGGCAAGAGTATAATTACAACAGTAAAATCCCTACTGTGTGTTCAGTCCTACCATCAAAAGGCCTTTTTGTTGTTATAATGTAATCTGTTCAGCAAAGTGGTTTAATTCCTACCAGCAAAACAACTATTTTTTGCTGGTATAAGCTGTTTCTCTGTGCTGGGTGTTGGCTGTGGCAGGGCCAGTGCTGTACCTCCATCAAGTGCTGATGTGCCCAGAGGATGAGCTACCATTTTGCACCTCCCAGGGCTGAGGCACTTGGTGCTCCAAAGGGATTAGAAGGTGTGTGATGGGTGTAGGGTCAGAAGGGAATTTCAATCCACCTTTCAGTCTGGCTCCTTTGCATAAGCCCTTTATCTTTTTAAATTTGTGTCTTTACTCTGCAGACTTGTTGGCCAGGGCTGAGCTGGGTTGCCTGCATAACCCAGCACCATTTCTGACACTGAAGACATTTTTGGACTGATACTGAGAAAAACAATGATTTTTTTCAGGGGACTGTGAACTAACCCCTAAGGTTTAATGTTCTCTTCTCTCAGCCTATCACTTTTGTAGAAAAATTTGTTTGAATCCAGCTGTGGTTTTCCAAATACAAAAATATACTGAATGTCACTCACCAGGCTGTGGTGACTTGGTGACAGCTGATGCAAGATGCTACCAGAGAAATGCAGATGCTTAATTGGGGTTTCACACTTACACTATCTCCACCCCTTAGTCCTTCCCTGCTGTTTTTTTGTGGGAACGGAGCACAAGTTTGCACTTGGCAGATAAGGGATGGGATTTTAGATGCCCTTCCCGTCACCCTGTCCTTCCCAGGGGTGGGAACTGGGGCTGGGTAGTTCCCTGCCTGAACCGGGGCAGTGATGGATCAGGCCATGGATAATACCTCTCTGATCCCATCCCTTACCCCATGAGGAAAGGCACAGCCATATAGGATTTAAGGCTTTTCATAAATATATGCAGCATGTTTGGTTTTACCCACATTTCATCAGTTTTTATCTTAGTTTAATTTCAATATTCTGTGGGATTGGTGCCAGGAATAATAAAATGAGGCAATAAGCATTATATTCTCTTAGCCAGCACAACCATTGACTATTTTGGGGTTTTCTAGTACTTAAAAAACAAATGCTTCAACCTGTTTTATCAAACCGCCTGGCCCTCCCGTGGCAGATCACTGGAGCCATTTTCAGTGTATTGGATGCCAAAAAAAGCAGGGACAATCTGGAAGGAACAGGTGTATTGGCTTCTGTTGCTGCTTGAAGGAGTAAACACCTAATTTGCTGCTCCCACAAAGGAGGTAAACATTTAGCTCACAAAAATTTTCCTTCCCTCTGAGAAAGTCCCACTGGTGTTGACCTAAATAAATTCCAGAAGTCAATCTTTTTTTTCTAAAAGGTTTCCTTCCCTCTACAGCACACTATTTTGCATTGCAACTGCTTGTAGAGAGAAATGTTTTTTGCAAGCAGGCTGGACATTTTAGTCTCATGGGTGGTTTTGGCTGGAAGGAACTGTGCTGAGGTACAGCAGTTTGGGCTGACCTTCTTCTTGCTGCTGGTGTGCTCTGGGCTTGCTGTTCTCATCAGGTGCTTTCCAGCAGGCATACTTCAGTCCAAACTCTTCTCAGGACGTGGGAAGATAAAAAAGAATAGAAAGTAAATTTTGCTGCTGATGAAGAAAAGGAGCATTTGAAGGGGTGTCTTTTGAAGACTCTGGGAGTTACAACATGTTGGGAAACCTAACAGGCCTGATGGAGATTTATGCAAGGCTAATGTGTAAATCTGCATGTGCTCCATGTTTGCCCAGTGAGGCACCTGAACTGAGCCAAGAGGGTCAAGCCTGCCTACCTCATGTCCCCTCTCCATTAACTTCAGACTCTCAGAGTGGGAACAGCTTCTTAGGAAGACTGAAGAAGAGCAGGATTTGGATCTGGAGATGTGGAAACTATGCCAGAACAAAACCAACAAAAAGAGCACTATCAGTAAATTGCTCTTTTTATTTGCTTGTTGAATGCAATGAAGCTGACCATCTTCATCCTGGAAACTCTTTGTCTTAGATTTCTTAAAGTCCAAAAAAGCTTCATTCATACTTTTAGAATACCATGGTATCTCAGAGTTAACTGCCTTTATGTCTTCAAATATATTATTTTTTTTGGTTTTTTCAGATTACAAAATTATTTCTTTGTGCTGAAAATAGGGCCAAAAGTCTCCAGGCTTGTACCTTAGCAGTAGCTTTCAAAATCAGAGTTCTCATGAAACCTGACTTGCAGCAGTTGTTTTGGTTTTTCTCTTTTATCTGATTGATATCTAGGTCTTGTTTGTTCTTCACAGTGTATTTCTAATTCTTTAGAGTGTATTTGTAACAATTGAGTCTGTCTGAGGTTTGCATTCAATTTGAAAATTGTACATCTGAAGCTGAAAAATAAGCTCTGTATTTCTGTGGTAAAATGAGGTTTGCCAGGCCCCTTCAGAAGCGACAGCAGTTTTGTGGTTTGTTTCAGTTAACATGGGCTGCAGGCAGCGCGTGAACCTTTTGGTGCCCTCGCTGCGTGCACAGCTGCCTTTCTTAGATGAGTGGATAGGTGCAAAGGTTTTGAGGTTTTTTTTTTGGTGGGCTTTTTTATTTTTTTGTTTTTGTTTTGTTTTTGTTTTTTTTTTTAAATAACACCTGCAGAGCAGTGGAGAACTCTCTGGTTTCTAGTTTTGGCCATGCGATTGTAAAACAACTCTGCCAATACCATCCTTCAGGACATCTGTGAATGACTGTGTTTTCCACCTGCTGTTCAAGTCACTCAGTTTTAGAGCTCTGTGTGTTTCCTGTTGTTCAGACTCTAAAAGGTATTTATTATGTTCACTGGACACTTCACAAGCTTGTTTAGACAGTTGAATTATGGATGGTGATTTTTTTGTAGTCCAAGATCTCAAGGTGTTCTTGTACTTGTCTCATCAGTGTTGGAGAAGGTGTGTTACAGATGGCTGGATCATTGATGTGGTCAGTCTGGGGACTATTTTTTTTTTATCCAAGTGATACTATTTCTTTTAAATTACCTTTTTTAGTTTGGGCTCAGCATTTTCCAGGGCTGCTTAGTTTCTTAGCTTCCCTCTCTTCCTGAAATCATGCATCTCCTTATACCATCTGAATTTCTTGCATTTTTCAAGTGAAATACTTGTTTTCTAAGTAAGAGTTTGCAGAGACAGGGTCTCCCTGTGGGAGTGTTGAACATGTACAGTTGTCAGTAGGGTTTCTGAGGAGCACGTGCCAGAGCCCTGCCACTCTCTGCTACATGAGACAGACTGGTGCCCAGCACCAGACCTCTCTCCAGAAGGGTGTTCTCTGTGGGTGGGGTGGATTTCCTTTTTAAAAATGTATGTATTTCCTTCAAAGCAGTTATTCCGTTTCTCTTGCAGTGACACCAAATGAAAGCTTGTTTCTTTTCTCTTGCCTTAATCTATTTAGCACCTACTCCTGCTTTGGCCTGGAAGAAAAAGAAGCCGCCCAAGGGTGAATGGCTGACTGCTTTTCCAGTTCTGTCAAGAATTGAAGTCCTTGCCCTGGGAAGACACTTTTGATCTCCTTCTCGTCAGTTCTTCACCTATGCTGCCTCTCATTTTTATCCCACTGATGTTTCCTTTTCCTTTAAAAATGGTTATTTATCTGTACCTTTATCTGCATAGTCCTTTACTGAGAAACAGTTTCTCTCTATTATACAATATTCTTCTAATATTTCTGTCATTGCCTGTAAAATGTTAGAGGTTTTTTTCATTTCAATATTAAATGGTACGGAGCTATCACCTAGCCCCAGAGAAAACTCACTAGAAACATTGCTGTCTCTCTGTTTCTGTATAACTTTTGAAACTATCAAAGAACTAGCTTCCTTTCTCACTTAATCATGTGAACCTGGGTTTGATTTCCCTCTTGCTTCTTATGTGACTCAATGCTGAATATCTTAGAGCAATTCAGAATTTTTTTTTTCAGTGGTGGAGGCCTTATCAACAAAATTTCCAATTTTTTAAAGTTATCAATATTGTTTGCTACCATATGCTTTTCATGAATCTGTTTGTTATTACCTCTACTATTAGCCTTAAACTCAAGTCTTTTATCTGCTCCTCTGTGGTGCTCCTGGGGTTTCTGTCAGAGCAGCAGGATGGCCCATTTGTTCTTGCAGTAACTGGGGTAGCATCAGTTCTCTGTCAGGTAGCTGCAACTTAATGACTGCTGTACTGAAAACCAATACTGAAGGTCTGATGACCTTCTCCACCAGCTTTTAACACTTTGAGACTACAAGTTAGCTGGACCAATTAATTTCCATATATTTAACCTTTTGTACCCTGATCTCACTTTTTGAGTATTTCTGCTTCTGCTGCTAACCTTTCTACAGTTCTTAACAGTTAAGTGATATGTATTTGTTGCTCAGCTTTCAGCACTTTCAAATTATTGCCTATATTTATAAGGTTGTTTTATCTCTTTTTTTAAGCAGGTTGACATGTTAATCACCCTAATTTGTTCATTGGATTATTTATTATATATATATATGTGTGTGTAATAAAATCTATTTATTATGGTCTTTTTCATTTCTTTTCTTGAATATCTCCCAGCTATAATTGAAACTTTTTATTTAAATTTCCTTTTCCAGGTGATTTCTTGCATAACAATTCCCAGCTTTGTGAACCTGGAACTTCCAAAGATCCAAGCGTATAATTCTGTTTGCACATAATTACATCTGTTAAAAGGCCTGAGAAACGGTCGTTTTCTATTCTCTGATCAGTTTTTCTGTGGCAGACTGAGATGTAAGGCAGAATTCCTTTCGTGTGGATACAATTTGTCCTGAGCATGAAAAGTGACGCATGAAATGTCTTCAGGACGCTGCGGTGTTGGGACAAGAGGCACCCAGCACATTTCACTCTGCAGTCTGTGGGTGCAGACTGTGCCTTGTTGTGCTTTCAGCCCGGGCAGCGGCCAGGCCCCGCACAGCTGCTCACTCACTGCCTCACCAGAGGGAAACAATCACAACGGTAAAAGCTGGAAAACTCATGCGTTGAGATAAAGACAGTTCAATAGGGAAAGCAAAAGCCACACACACGCAAAGAAAGAAAAACAAGGAATGAATTCACTCCTCCCCATGGGCAGGTGTCCAGCCATCCCTGTAGAGCAGGGCCACATCACATGTGACAATGACTTGGGAAGACAAACACCATCACTCCAAATGCCCCCACTTCCTCCTTCTTCTCCCCAGTTTTACACACTGACCATGATGCCACATGGTCTGGAACACCCCTGGAACACACCTTGGGTCACCTGTCCTGGCTGTGTCTCCTCCCACCCTCCCATGCCCCCCCCAGCTTCCTCACCAGCGTGGCAGCGCACAAAGCAGAGAAGGCCTTGGCTCTGTGTAAGGCCTGCTCAGCAATAACAAAAACATCTCTGTGTTATCAACCCTGTGCTCAGCACAAATCTTCACACAGCCCCGTACCAGCCCCTGTGAAGACAGCTACCTCTAAACCCAGCACATACAGCTGGGGAGATGCTTGAGGAAATGAGCGCCTTGCGCACTGTTGTGATTGCTCAGGCTGGACTTTTTGTGCTTGTGCAGTTGGGATATTCAAGGCATCTGCCTCTCAGCTGTCTGTGATCTAGGAATGGAGAATGACAGAGCACCACTTTCTGAAATTTGTGCTCACTGAAACCTTCCTAATTGGAGATTAACCATGATTTCCAAGTTCTTACTATAAGGATTTAGTTATCAGGTTTTAACAAGATAAACTGGAGTGAATTTGTGCTCCTATGAGGGTCTCAGTCCCTTTTGTCTGTGGCCAATGCTTACATGACTGGAGCAGAGGCTATTGAATTCTTCTCCAGGTGTCAAAGTGATGTACTCTATTTTGTTCCAAGCATCTTTATCTTGAGCTGAAAATATTCTTTTATTCCTCCTTTAATTTCCTCCTTTGTGTTAACATCCTGTTCTTTGGTTTAGTCATCAAGGAACCTGGAAAGTCACTTCTACTAAGATATAGAATAGGGATGGCCTGAACTCTACGAATCCTTCTTACCTTCAAGGTAAGATTAATTTCAACAAACCCAGTTACATTTCTCTCACTACGTACCTCCTGATTCCTTCAACAAAAATTTGTCCTGTGGATGATAGCCAGCACGCTTACACACCTTCAATTTAACTGTGGAGTTGATTAATTTTGTATAAATTTAAAACAACAGGTTTTTGCAGGAAAGGAAAGTGATTATATAATTTAAATTTGTATGAAGCACACATGGAGACTGAATTAAGACGACACAGGCAACATCTGTCCCAGTACATTATGTTTTTTGAATGTTGAACATATAATGTGCTTACATTGATTTGTGTATACATAACATATATATTAAGGGGTTTCAAACTGTTCAATTTTATGTGTCCTTATAAATTTTCATGCTGTAGTATGAACCTTTTTTACTTAAACTTTTCCCAGACACTCTTATAGACCCCTTGGATAAAAACAACACAACAAAACAACAGGCATCCTAACAGTATGTGGAGTATATTAGCTACCAGACAGAAAAACATAAAATAAGGACTCATACAGTTACAGTATTCAGTTATTTTTGGGAAAACAGATATAATTTTTTTCCTACAAATTCTGGATTTTTCTAATCTTGTTCAGTTTCTTGTTTTGCAACTGAACTCACAAGTTAAGCGCACTTTATCTTTGTTTGCCAGTGGAGCATCCTTTGCCAGCTGAGTTGCAGCTGGAGATATGGTCTGTGCTATAGCTGAATTTTGTTGATAAGTTCCTAGGTTTTGAAATGGACTGGGAATAAGAGGGGAAGAAGTGAGTAGACCCCCAGGGCACTCTGCCTTCTGCTTGAGATGGAGCTATCCCATGGCCATGAAGCCGAAGCCTTGGCAGAGCCTCCCTAGGCAGTTCAATCGCAGTAATTCAGCATGGAGCTGAAGATTGTATTAGTCACAGTGCATCCTTGTTGGCAGAAAGGGCAGGGGGGAAAGCAAGCATATTCCATCACTAAAACCAGCTAATAATAACCTGAGCTTAGCTGCAAGCAAAGAGAAGGTGGGAGAGGGGATGCAGGAGAGTTGAAGCGGTCTGAAACAGGCATGTGGCTGCTGCTGGTGGAGCCAAAGGCTTGCATTTCTGCCATCACGCATGAGGGAGGCAGCAACAAAGTGATTAATTTCTCCTTGGCAGGTGATTAATTCTCTGTGGCTTCCAAGAGAGGCTGCCAAAGTTGGACAGAAACTTGCTAAAGATGCTCAGATATTCCAAACATTGAAACTGGATGAGAAGACAGAAGTTTGCTTCTGAAAAATGAAGCCCTTACAAAGCACTTGTGGGATAGGCAGAGCTGATGGATGACTGTGAGCAGGGGAGCATGGTAATAATGTGCACTTTAAAGGAGAGGCAGGAACTCCTGAATTTTAATCTGAAGGCTGATGCCAACTCTTCTCCAGATCCTGGGCAAGGTGAAGCTCACTCCTGTTGAAACCACAGGGAGTTCTTGCATTCATTTCAGCCAGGCCAGGATGTCACTTTTCTGGAAGGAGTAACATTGACTGCAGGGCAGAAAGGTGTCTGGGAATAAATTACCTTTTACAGTGATACATACATTATCATCACTGCCAAACAATCCCTTGCACATAACGTTAAACTTAAGTTTTATTGAAGAAAAATAGAATAATAACAATCCAAACCACTGGCTGATATCATGTGTTGAAAGGCTCTGCATGGCAAAATGTTTCTGTACTTATGGCTCATTACATTTCAGTTTGCCTTCCATAGTTGCTGAGCTGTTAACTTGCCAGAAAACTCCCCAGTACATCATAATCAGAAAAGTAAATAATTAATACTTTTTGCCCTGCACTCAGTGTAAGTAGAGATCCAGTTTTAATACCTGCACCAGTATTAGAAATTTGGGGTTTACATGTTGACCTGGGAGCAGAGCTGAGGAGGAGAGTGATGGGAGAGCTGGGGTGAGAGAATGGTTAACTCTCTGCTGGATGTTGGCTGGGTTTCTGGGGTTTTTTTTATGCACACAGGGCAAGGCTCCATTTCTGGCAGTGAGGGAACTGCTGATCACATCCCTGGCTAACAGGGCCTAGAAGTGCCTTGTCACTGCCATGGGGTCATGGGCTTTTCCTGTGACTTGTGCTCATTCAAGCTGCTGGAAAATAAAACCATCACCATGAATTCAGGAAGCAATGTTAGCTTCAAATAAGCACACATCAAATAATAGTTTCCTTGTTTTGGAAGGTATTGGGATAGGTGTCTTTTTTTCCACACAAGCAGATTTTTTAAGAAGGGACTGAGATTAATGAGTAACATATCTCATAGCACGTGAGAGTTTAAAAGTTTCACTACGTACAAAACCCCGAATTTTTATTTTTTTAATTTTTGTGGGGTTTTTTTAGATTTCATCTTACACAGGTTTATATCCTTTTAGTTTCACTTTAGCTTTTTGTATTTAGTATGCCCCAGAGTGATAACCTCAGGATTGGACTTGACTCACAACACAAATGTCGTGAAACAGCAAACCTTTAACAAAGCCCCTGGTATCACTGGACATCTGGCTGTGCTTGAGAAGGGTCAGGCTGCTAAGAGAGGTGTACCACAGAGCAACAGGGGACTGTGTTACACATACAGTTGGACACTGAAAGCAACGAGGCAAAAGTTTGGGTTGGCTAGATTTCATAAACATTAAATATAATTTGAATAAATCAAAAATCACAAAGCAATGATTATCATTGAAAGATGTGATTGTGAAATGTTTCAGTATCCTGAAAAGAAGCTTTTTTGAAATTATCATTAATTTAATTTTCACACAACTTATCCTAGGATTTATGTTAGACACAATCACAACTAATCAAGAAGGAGCAGATGAATAACAAGGGATGGCCTTTCCAGAGAATACACAGTTGTTGAAGATAGAGGAAAACAGAACTTAAATAAAGCACCCTTAGTTTTAAGTGTATTATGAGGAGGTCTCTTTCAGTTGTTGCAATTTAGACAAATAATCCTTGGCAATATTGTAGAAAATTTTCACATAGTATTAGCATTAGTATTCAGAAGAATTATAAAGGTAAGTAGCACCTTATATATTATGAGAAAAACAATATAGGAATATAACAATATCACTATTTAAATTCATGAACCCATCTCATATATTAGAAGTAGTTCTGGTTGGTCCAACTCAAGAAAAGATACAGAAAAATCGAGAAAAAAGTCCAAACCAAACAAAAACCTCAACTTGAAACAAAAACTGTAAGACATTCACAGGAGTTTGGCACTCTTTGGCTTGGAAAAGACAAAGTACCGTGAGTGGAATAATGCATTGTTTTATAAAACCTTAGAGATATTAGAGAGAAATTTATGCAGATGTCATTCTGTTCTCTTAGTTTAACAGATTCAGAGGCACCCACAGAAATTATTAAATAGAATGCAGTATAAACACAAGGAAAATCTGTTCCACACTGTATGTAATTATGTAGAATTGATTGTTACTGAATGACATGGAGATGAAGAATATAAATGGTCTCAAAGGTATTAAATGTAAAAGGAAAGGTCAGTCTCTCTGTAGCAAATAAACACATTGCATCCCTCAGGTGTTGAAGTCTAAGTCACAGATGGCTGTACCAGGGGAAGATGGAGAGTCCTTGTGTTCAATGTATCCTCTGCAAGCATCAGCAGCCATTGCAGGGGACAGGCCAGTCCAGTACAGTGCACTGGACCTTCCAGCTTGCCCATTCTGGGACCTGCCACTTCCATATTTCTGTGTCTAAATTTTCATTTTGGAAATTCAGGTTTGCTTACTGATTTGATAAAATTAGATCAGGATGAATTAGAATTTCCTGTGGGACAAAACATCCTAATTTTGTGTAATTCTTCTATCTGACATGAATCAGTCTATCTTGCATGGATGAGGGAGCCAGGCTGTGTTGAAAAGAAATCTGTGTTTTCTTAGGGAAGAAGTTTGTCTTTAGAAGTAAATAATTTTTTCTCCGAAGTCAGACAAGGTTATGGGTAATATTTTTGTCCCTATGTGATGTTATTCCTCACCTGAATACAAGCTGCAGGCAGTAATTTGACACCTGAATATGTGTCTAACTGTGAAGCAGATCTTGGCAATACAAAATCGCATAATCACAGAACCACAGACTAAGCTGAGTTGGAAGGGACCCACAAGGATCATCGAGTCCACCTCCCAGCCCTGCACAGCACCATCCCCAGGAGTCATACCATATGTCCCAGAGCATTGTCCAAACACTTCTTGAACTCTGTCAGGTTTGGTGCTGTGACCATTGCCCTGGGGAGCCCTTTCCAGTGTCCAACATCCTTTTCGTGAAGATCCTTTTTCTAATATCCAACCTAAACCTCCCCTGACACAACTTCAGGCCATTCCCTCACATCCTGCCACTGTCACCACAGGGAAGAGAGCAGTGCCTGCCTCTCCACTTCCCCTCATGAGGAAGTTCTGGAATGCAATGAGGTCTCCTCTCAATCTCCTCTTCTCCAGGCTGAACATACCAAGTGACCTCAGCTGCTTCTCACACGGCTTCCTGTCAAGGCCCTTCACCATCTTTGTTGAATACATTCAGCTTCAAAGGAATGTGACAAAACTTTGAATGCTCCCCTTACTTTACTGTGTGCATATAATACAGTATCATCTCTGGGTACACCCCAGGAAGATCCTGCAGGCAGCTGCAGCAGAGGGTAGCTGTAGGTTGACCCCCAATACCTGTGCCGGCTCAGACCAGCACCTCCTGGGCAGACACAGAGAGCAGGGCTGCTGTATGTGCAGGGCCACTTGTGTGTGTGAGAAATTGTCCCCAGCTTCTCCAACAGCCTAACTGGGTCAGTGAGGAGTGTGATGTTTGCTCAAATAATCATGCTTGCAAATAGGCACGTTTTTCCTGGGAAACCAGCTAGCAGACTAATAACAGCTTTACTCTGGTAAAGGACATGGTGTGTACCTTTTTAGTCCTAAAATCCAGTATGTGGATACAGCCCAGCAATGTATAACTCTGGAAATAGATGGCTGTATTTTTCCTACCAGTATTTCAATTCAGTTCCCAGTCTTGATGTTGCAACAGAGGTGCTAGAGAAACTGAGGCACGTAAGACATCGTGAACTCATCTCTACTGTGACACAGACAGGAAGCCAGGAGCATCACAGGGTAAACCAAGGGGCGTCTTCAGATCGTTAACTAAAAAAACCCACCCAAAACCCAGACATCCACACCCACACTGTTTTTCAAAAACCAGAATATCATCAGGAAGCAGTGAGTCACCATGTGGCCATTGCCTTTTTTTCATTAAGGTGTTTCCCAAATGTAAAACTTAGGCTTCCTTTTCCCTTTAGATGAAGTACCTGGTATCACTAGGTAGAGCAAAAGCCGTTTTATGTTTATTAGCAGTACTACTGTGCATAACGGCTAGGAGGAAAATAACTTGTTTTTAATGTGATGGATGAGCATCCAAAGGATTGGGGACTGGATCCTCGGCCTGTTAGAACTGGGGAACTTGAAGAACAGCAAGTCTGTGCTGTGGTTTGGCTATGTGATAGTGCACAGGCCCAGTGTGATGCTGGAGGTGGGCAGCTGTGCCCCAGCCCCTCATCTCCAGCCCCTCCTCGTCCTGTGCCAGTGGAGGTGCTTGAGCAGAGGGCTGAGCTGAGCTATGTGGGTGTGTTGATTTGCAACAACAGATGTGTTTGGATGAGAAGGCTTAGAAAGGCCCAAACAAGTTGCCCAACATATTTTTAATAGATTATTGCAAAAACGAAATGACAGAGAATCAGAGTTACTGCCTCAAGAAGGTCATGGAAGTTGTTTGTATTTTAAAACATCTTGTTAGCCTATGTTGTGGCATTACTATTAAAGTAATGCATTCATCCTAATATAATACATCTAATTATATGACGTGAGCCTCATCTGATGACTTTTGCCAATTATATCTGACAAGGATATTTTAAATGAGAGGCCATGTGTTACCGCAATTTCAGGAGATGAACACAACAGCATATGGTTTCAAAAATAAAATATCCACTGTGTTATTTGCTGCCATTAAGTTCCTACTAATGCAATTGCAAGGTAGGGAAGCAGGTCTTTCTGGTTTGTGAATTATGCCAGTGCTGAGTCATTGCTGATTTTTTTCAAGTTTTATTATGAATGAAGGGCTGGGTCAATGCCAAATTCCATTTTCCTGGCTGCTTCTTTTGTTGCCCGGCAAATTATTCAAATCCCTGGAATCAAGCACCTTAAAATGGAAACCACAAAAGTTGCAGAAGAAATAACTTAAAAATTTGAAACAGCCAGCCCAGTGAGTGACCCTGTGAACCTGAATAGAGGATAGTACCAAAAATGAAGAATATGACATACACCGTCATTTGACAAAACTCTGTCACTATGGGAAAACAAAATAAAACAAGCTATTAACACTTTCTGCTGCAGAAAAGAGATGTGGCCTCAAATGAGCATGCCCGGGCAGAGGATGAAAGGAATGCAAAGGCATCCTCTATTCCCTCTGAAAGTATCAGAGGGATAAGAAGTGAGTAGAGATTAGAGGGCTATTCTTGGTGCCTCCTGTTGCTGTTCAGACAGACACTGAGCAGAAGGGGTACAAAAATCATGGACCACAGAGTAAGAGAGAGAACACAGGAGAGAGGAAAAGCAGCAAGCTTTATCTGATGATGTTGTTTAATGTAAACATGCACACAGACTTTTGAACAACACATGGCTGTGAGGAAGTGGGGTGCTGGATTGTGAGCTCCATGGGCCAGGCAGCCACACATACGCAGGTCCCTGACACAGGAGAAGGATTGCCCTCCTTGCTCTACCAAAAATGAGGTTACCCCAGCAGGATGAGTTGTATCTGGAAGCTACTGTGGCCCCACCCTGCCAGGTAGAACCCAAGTTTATCATTTGATGTTGCTTATTTTCAGGGCAGACAGGCAGTATCAGGGCAGTATCAGGGCAGTATCAGGGCAGTGAGGAAGCAAATATCAAGGGAGAGAATGCAGGCAATTCTGTGCTGCTGGGTCTTGGCTGGGTGGTGGCAGAGCTGGCACAGTTGTGGCAGCAGCAAACTCAGAGGTGAGCTAAAATTTTTGCAGATCTGAATGCTGAGACTTTGCTGGGGTGACAAGTAAGGTGCAGCCTTTGAGTCCTGCTCTCAAGACACTTCCCGAGTCTTCCTCTCCCCATGTGGAGGAGAGTGGCAAAGAACACCCACACCGTCCTTCACTGTGGGACTGTCACATTAGTGGCACCAATATTGTAGAGATATAAGAAACTCACATTTAAATCCCTTCCTGGTTGGCTGGCTTGCTTGTCTCTCTCCTGGGAAAGCCTAATTACTCCACCTCAGGGTGTTTTGGGACAAATATTCTCAAAATAATTTAAATTTTTCAACTTTGGCTGAGTATTTGTTTTGTTAACAAATACTCAGCTGAGTGTGAACCCACTTAACCTAGCTAAACCACTTTTGCTTTGCCCCAGTAGATATGTAATTGCTTCAAGAAAAAAAGAGCCATTTTAAGAGGAGGACCAGAGCAAGCCCTCCAAAACCCACTGCATACTTTCATGACTATACTGTTATGCTGAATGCTAGAAGCTGGGTTAAAAGACTTTGGCCAAAAAGTGCTCTTTTACCTCTCACATGAAGTCTTTAATCACACAAATATAGATTAAAGGAAGTGTAGGGGAGGAGGAAGCATTGTATTCTCATGGTATTTTGTGGAAAAAGCCTGTCTTGGGTGCTGAATACAAAAGAACATGTGAGATCTATTTAGCAGAAGATGATGTCCTCTGGCATGGTATCACCTAGACTCTCTTAAGCACCTAAACTTTGCATCTTTCCTTGACTTGTCTGAGATAATCTGGGTGGCTCCCTGTATGCCATGCAAACCAGAGGATGCCTCTAAAGACAAGACATATGTGTTCTGCCTGTGGGCTGAGCTGGCCAGATGAGAGCCAGCTGTGATCCCTCAGCTCTATATGTGACCTTGGTACGTTGGGTCAATGCATCCTGCTGAAAGGCAGGGCATCCTTGCTCAGGCACAGCACCATTCAACACTTCTGAACCACACCTGGCTCTTGTCCATGCCAGCCAGAGGAGCCCATGCCCACTTGTGTAAGCCTGGTATAAGTTATGGTAAAATTTTTACTTGCTCCAAGGAGTGTGGGTGCCAAAATTTCAGCCCCTGTAGTGTGTTTCACCCCCTGTGGTGTTGTACTTTTGCATGTTTAACTTCTGGTTGACCAGGAGAGCCAGGTATGAGAGCTGGTCTAGAAATTGCATTGGGCAGAACATGGGAAGTCTCCTGCTGTGGATGCTGTGATCTGGGGTCACTAGCAATCTGGTTTTGTCCGTGGGAAGCCTGAATCTCTTCTGAATGGTGAATAAATACTCCAACATATAAGCCTGTATTACAAATTTTGTTCGAATTTGTCTTTTATCTTCAAGTATGTTGTTTCCAGGAGCAAGTGTTCCGACTTGACTTTATTCCATATCAGCTCTGACAAGTTTAGTTCACCAACATCAATACAGGTGATAAATATTGAAGCATAAATATTCCCCAAAGAAGTTGCAGAATCCTTTTTCTGAGACCTAGATACAAGATAAGATCCATATTTAACACTGGGGAAAAATTATTTCCTTGTGTTCATTAGTGAGTGTAAAGGAATTTGGTTATGGAAGATATCAGACTGCAGGTCTCTGCACTTGTTGTTTATTCTATGCTTCATTTTTTAATTTCTTCAGACCCTGGTATTGTGCTGTGTAATGTGGCATAGATTCAGGTTAAAGACATAAAAAATATAACAGAGAAAAGTTCTAAACATCTTGATTTTTGCATTGTATTTTTGTCTGAGATACTGGCATATATAACCGTAATTGCCAAAGTCTTCTAACTAGTGCATGTGCATGTGATTTAAAAATGCAAGCAACCCCATCAAAGGGCCTCTTGCTTTTTGATTCCCTGAGAAATGAATAATATTCAGCACATTTTTTTGAAACCGCATTTAAGTCAAGCCTGAAAGTGGGGCTGGACATTTAATATTCAAAGAATTTTAACAACTTCAGCATGAAGTAGGAAAAAATAGAGTTGCTTTTAGGATCCTGGTGTCTGCCAAAATAATACCCTCATGTTTTTCATCTTCAGAGCACTTTGCATAGAGTGAACGGACGCGTTTAGGTGCATTAGCCTTGAGCAGTAAGCTTGGTGGTGCTTAATGGCTATTTGCATTCACTTAAATACAGAGCTGCTTCCAGATTTAGCAGCCTTGTGTAGTTCAGTGTAGCCCTAAGGTCTGGCCCACAGCCTGAATCAGGCCCAGGGAATGTTTGGCACGGTGGATCAGGGATCAGGCACTGCTGCTGGATGCCCAGGATGGCCGTCCTGGCAGGGGAGCAGCAGCAGCTGGGAACAGGGGGAGCTCATCCAGCTGGTGCACACCCATACTGAGCCCATGCTGGGGGAGCCTCCTCAGCTCCAGTCCTGGATGCTCTGGCTTTGAGGCTGGAATGCTTGACCTCACATTGCAGTTTCCACAGGACTATTTCACTCAGTGAAGGGCTGGGGTTTTTTGTTATTTAGGCATTTTTTTGATGTCACCAAAAACATTATGGGCATTAATCTACTATCTTCACAGCTTTGCTGTGAGTTTTGGGTGATCTTGTAATTCCCATTTTGCTGCTGAGAAACTAACCACAAGCTCACTGAAAGTACCTCCTGTTGATTATTGTATTTTCTGAGGCACCGAGGCCTGGGGCCCTGGGCCACAGAACACAGAATTAACTCCAGGCGTTTTCCCCCACAGCCAGGAGCATTCCTCCTCACTGCTGTGTATCCACTCCATAGCCACTGCTGACTATCCACCCCTGTCTGACCTCTGGAAAACTAGGAAGGTGACATGAGTTACCAACCATTCTCATGCAACTTGGTCTGAAAACACTGCCTGGTGTCAGAAGGCCTCCTTCTAGCATATGCTCACAGAGAGTCCTATCTCTAGGTGATTTTTCTTTTTAAGAAATTAAGGTATTTTTCTTCCATCTCTAATTTGTATTTTCTCCTCATGGTTTTTGTGGCAAATGTGGAAAGCCTGCCATGGACAACACTTGAATTCACTGCATAATCCAGCTCTTTCCAGGTGCACCAACTGAAGCACCAATTGTATTTGAAGTAAAACAGCATGTGAATGACTGAGCAGCTTTAATTCTGCCTTTCCTCTCTTTGGAGGCTTTGACTTGGCAGTCTCAGCATCTCTGTTGTGCAATAATTTATAAATGTACTGGTGGATTAGGTAGAGGGTATTTGGAGAGGGATATGGATGTGTTTATATTCCTGAAACTAACAGCCCAAACAGTACATGATGTCAGTAGGCAAGTACCCTCTTTTTAGAGAGGAAGAAAAGGGTGTGGGTTTTTAGAGTGACTGGAAGCCAATAGCTGCTTTCTCAGTTGTGCTCAACTCGTGTTTTCAGTACTAAACAACCTACAGGCAGTTCCCCAGTCCGGGAGTAGCCAGGTATTTAAAGCTTTTCAGTTGCTTGCCACAGAGCAGAGGTTTTGCTGTCAGTGAACTTTTCTCTGTGGAGGGAGGCTGGGATACCATTGCAGCAGCTGTCCCAACCAGATGACTTCATCTTCTTCTGGTGGGAATCCTCATCTGGGCTGTGAAAGTTTGATTAATTGTTGGATTTTGTCCGAAAGGTTTTGTGTCAGAGATCCATATTTTTGATCATTAGAGCACATTTATGCAAATGCTGGGAGTATTGAGAAATTCTTTTTTATTATTTTTTTCTGTGTTAGCAGAAGAAAATGGAAAAGGGAGGTAATCTTTTCTTCTTCTATTGTGTGGCCTTGCTCTATTGAACTTAATGACTATTCTAATGTGCTGCTCAGTAGGAGCAGAATCAGTACTGACTGCCTCCAGTAGAGTAAACCTGTCTGAGCGGATTTCCTCAGCTTGGTGTGCTTCGTCTCCTTGGTGTGACCCTGCAAGCTACTTGTGGCATGGGAGAGAAAAAAAAGTGAAAATAATGGGAAAATAATAACTGTCCTGCACACTTTGGGAAGGAGTGATCATGGATTGCTGGGCTCCTGTGCAAGTGGTGTGGCGTTAGGACCTGGTCTCTTCCCCAAGGCTGTGCAGGAGATGTGGAGAGGATTAGATCCCTCTGTGAGTAGGGTTTCCCACCATGAACAGCCCTGGGCAGGCAGGCATGTTCCTCTACTCAGCTTGAAATTTCACATCTGCTTTATATTTTTGGCTCACAAACACCAAAAGGATCCTGGTTTAGCTCCAACATGAGCTCACCTGTGGACCTGCACCAGAGCAGCTGGTGGCCCTAGAGCTGAGCAGGAGCAGGTACATGGCAGCTGCTTGGGGAAGGAATATGCAAGCGACACAGTGGCTTTAGAGGTCCTCCAGCAAACATCTCCAAACACAGGGCAAATCTGGCTTGTTTCTGCTCAAGGACACAAGTGTCTCAAACAGTATGTCCACTGGAGAGCATGGAGATCTGTTGAGAGGCTGGAGAGAGTAAAAGGTCTGAGACCTTCCCTCGCTGCCTCTCTTCTCATCTTGTCCCTCTTTGCCAGGGATTACATCCCAAGGATTGCCCTGATCCTTTGATCCTCTCTCAAAGTCTCTTTTGAGACTATCTCAAAAAGTGGCCTCTAGCACCTTTGGAGCATCTGGCTGTATCTGTGAACCTCGGTGGGAAGCTAAGTAGAATTTCAACAGCTTTTTTTCTTTTCCATTTTTTTTTTCCTTTTTTTCTTTTTCTTTTTTAAAGCAGTTTAAGCTATTTTTAAAACACCAAGATAATTTTATACTTCAAGTAGTGCTTCTCTGATTTATCTATTTACATTATAAGTGTAGAGAGGGTTTAAAGTGCCCATTGTCCACATTAACTCTTCTTTCCTCTCATCTGCATCTGGAGGGCTTTGTTGCTGTGGTTTTCTTTCATTTTCTAGACAGAGCTGGATGTTGAAGAGATGAGACTTTATCCAAATAGAGCAGTGATGTTTGAACAATTCAAATCATCATCATAAAACAGAGAAGGAATGGGGCTGAAAAGCAGACATTTTAGCCAGAAAAATCCATGTATTTAGAATCCAGGGGCTAGTTCTTGCTAGTTAAAGCTCAGAGATTATGCTTGAGGGACTGGTGATTTTTAGTTTTCATTTTTACATAGAAGATGTAAAACTAAGCTGCAGCTGCACTTAATGATCAAGGACATAAAACTACAACTGTGTGATATGGCCTAGCATTAGGAGAGCATGTACACTGACCACAAGAAACAGCTGGGTAGGCTTAATGCCGATTAACTGATACCTGGTGGCAAGGTACTGCTGTCAAACAACCGATTTCTCTGCATTATTTCAGCCCTTAGGATAGGTTTGTGCTGTCTCTGCTAATCCCTAGCAGATGTTTGGAGCATGGCACTCCCTGGCTGCAGCAGCGTGACCTCGTGCAGAGAGGAGCCGGCGCCGCCTGGGATGGCGGCTCTGCCGCCAGGATGGGCAAGCCTGGGATGTGAACGGGGGCTCACACGCACATCCCGAGCACAGAGAGTCCTGACAAATCGTGGTAACCTTTTAAGGGGAGCTGTGTAAATGATCCTTGTCAATACTACCATTAGATTAGTGAGGGACAGTGACTACTGCAGGGCAATGAACTACATTAGAGTCACTTAATAAAGCTCATTGGTAGTAAACTGACTCGGTGATTTGCTTTTCATCAGCTCTGCTGGCTTACTATTGAGCCTCTTCTGTTCAAATGGCATGTGAAATCTCTGGTGCTAGCTGGCATCTGTGGGGTTATTTAGCAGAAGTTCACATAAAGTCAGCCAGTTTGGTAACAGCTACCCAGGTGCCTGCGAATTGTAAATAATGCTGGCAAGAGCTTAGGACTTCTCCTCTGTCAGCTTTCAGTCGTGTCAGGTGTTTGTGCAGAAAGGGTACCTGTCTGATTTTTGCCAGTCCTGTTGTTTGCACATGTCTATATGTGTCTGTGGTTTGTAGCTTTGGAGTCTGTCCCCTGGCAGCTGCTGTGGCAGTGCCAAGCATCAGGGACTGCGGAGTTCAGCCTGGATGGAGGGTGGGTAGATAACGGAAAACCACTGGCTCTCCTCTTTGGCTTCTCCATATACACTGTAAGCCAAAGGCTTCAAACGATTGCCATTTTCTGCCAATCTCAGGTTTCTATATTTGTGTGAAAGCACTAGATAAAAGATGGTTGTGTACTCAAACACCCTCTGAAGATGCTTTTAGCTTGAACAAAATTGAGTTTAAAAGCCTGTCCATCACCTGAAACCTGATTCATATCCCTAGAATCAGGGTAGTGGAGATTTTCCCTGTTTCACAAAAGCAGTTGTGTGACAAGTTATGGATAATGTGTGAGTTTTCAGTGGCTTTGCTCTGCCACCACTCACCCAGGGCTCAGGGCAGCCTGGCCAGCAGCAGGGCTGGGAGCTTGGAGCTCCTTGATGGCAGCCCTGCTTGCAGGCTCTTCAGTGGCCTCCACCAGCTCCTTTAGCTTTGTGTCTCCACCTTTCTTTTATCATCCAGAGGGGCTGTGAAGACAGGTTTACCCTTAGAATGATCATGAGCTCAGTGAAAAACTGCCTGAGTATGATTATTGGCTGCAGCAATATTGTACTTGGCAGCAAGGTGGCCTCTTACAATTACATCTCCAAAGATCCTGCAGACATAGGGGACTGTGCAAGAGCATTTTGTCAGTGGAGGTTGGGTTGGGTTTCTCCAAGAAGAAAATCTACTGGTGAGCTTGAGTACTACTCTCTACCTGGTCAGCAGAGCCCTTCTGTTTTTAAGGCTCAGACTGTACTTCTAGTGACATGGCTCATTTCACTCACAGAAGTGGTGATCCTTTGTCACTTTGCTTTTAGCAGATACAGATCAGCTCTTTTATGCCCTAAAGAAAATATAGCCATATCCCAGGGTTGAGTGATGACCCTGCTGAAAAACTGGATGAAAAAATTTGCTTTGTTGCAATATTTTTATTGTTTTTATTATTATTCAAAGTGCAACTTTTTATTTCACTTGTGGTTTTTTCAAGCCTTTCAGAATTGTGTAGATGTTTCAGAAGGATTTTTTTAGAGAAATTTTTCATTTTGAAGTGTCACAGAAAAAATTTGAGAATTTTAGGAAATTCTAGGGCTCTGTTTGAAATCTAATTTATTTGAAATAACAATGAACGCCAGATTTAAGTTGGAAAACATCACTGAGATTTTACTTCAGAGGTATGGGATGAGGATAAAGGGGAAAAAAACATGAAGGAAGAAGGATAAAGAATTCCTTTCCTGACAACATGCAGCAATAAGAAACGAGAAACATCTTCTGACAAGTATGAGTATTCTCACACTTTCAGAGGGATTTTTATCTTCTGGAAAACCAGAGTTTTAGGCAAATAAAGTTTACCTAAACACTGTCCTGATTTGCGTTAGCTAATTAAGAAGCATCAGCCCACATGGTTGCAAAGGCTGTGATTGCCAGCCCCTGACCTGCCTACACTGCAGTGTGGTACTACTTTTACAGGTTCAGTGTCCAAGTGATTCTTGTGGATCTCTCTGGCCTGGCTGGAAGGGGGACTGCTCACTCTCTGGGAGGTGGTGGGAAATAGGAGGCTGGTGTGGGATGGGAGATGCTTTTGAAGGGATATGTAGCCAGGGCCAGGGGATGGTCCCAGTAACATCTGCCCTTGGCTCTGGCTCCATGTTGAGCCATAGCCTGGGGTGTTGCCTGCCCCTGGGGCAGAGAAGCACTGGGGCCACACAGATAAGGTAATGTGCTTCAGGGGAATTGGTTTCCTGGCCCTGGGTGACAAGGAAGTGTACTCAGCACATGTCGCCCATGTCTGGTGAGCGGCCACCCTTGTTTGCTGTACCCTTTCTGTCCCCTTGCCACTCTGTTTTGATAGGAAATCTCTTTGGTGCAGAGATTCTATTGATTTCATTTGTCTCTCACCACAGTAATCTGGACACCATGGACTCGTGTGAAAATAAAAAGTGAGGTGACTAATTTGCTGAGTCCCTAATGCAGGGAGTCAGATGGAAATTGGTTGTTGGCCATTGTACATCACAGAGCAGAGGTGTCACTCACAGTGAAACTCATCCTAATAAGTGAGCTGGCAGCTCTTGTTCCCCCCACAGTTTCTGCATCAAGAGTGAATTGCAGTAATCCCATGTTAAGGTGACACAGGTGTAGATTCATTTCCAAAACTGCTAGTCCCTCTGGACTCCTTGTTTTTAATTATATTTTCCCCACTCTTGTCAGTACAGCAGCAGATTTAAATGCTGGTACTGCACTGATTAAAATTGTATTCCCAAAATAACTTTGTCCTTTGGTATCATTCTGTGGGATGCTTTTGTTTGTTTTTGAATTGCTATGTTTTCAAAGTGAAATCTGAAGCAGAAATTGGATAGGAAAGTTTCCAAATAACTTCGCCACAGGTATGCACTGCTTGTCCTTGGACAGTCTATTTTAAATAAAAATAGGTACAACCAGTAGTAAGAGAAATAATTTCTTCATAAGGGGGTTGCTGAAGGAGCTGGCTGGTGTCTCCTATATCTTTCCTCCTCTTAACATGTAAATCTGTATTACCCATATTACCTTTTGCTGAACCTTTCTATGCACCAGCTGTGGTAAGTTGTCTGCAGTGTCGCTGGTAGTGATTAGTGACTTTCATTTGCTTTTGATGAAAATCTTGAGCAGTCCTCAGACTATAAAAGACAATTTGTTCGCTGGCCTCACCTATCAATTTACTGCATGTTCCTCATGCCCTCCTGGTACTTGTCTCCTCCTGGAGGTCACCCAGCCTGAGTGACCACTTTATCTACAGCCTCCTCTTCTCACTCATCTTACACCTCTAGACTCTTTATTTCTTTTTTTGCTTCTTCCTTCTTTTGAGCTACAAAGCACTAGGAAAAGTCCATACTCAAGGTAGCCCCTAATACTGATTTCCATAATCTCCTCTTTAATAGTCCTAAGGCTGCTAGTGGTCCTCTCAAATGGCCATGGAGAAGAAAAAGAGATGATTCCTGTAGGACATCCCCAAATCTTGCTTGCTCAACTCCACTTTTGATCTGATCTAGATTTTCTATTTGTTAACCATTTCGGCTAATTCAGCTTTTTTCCTCAGCAGGGAGAGCAAAAAGGTGACACTTCTTACTTGCTGTGGAGGAACTGCCCTGGATCCTCTGCTGGGGGTTCCTTACCACTGAAATGAGCCCTTCATGGCACTAGATCTAAAGTCTGCATGACTGCTAACCAGTGTTTCTCTTCATGACTGATTTTAGACCTATTTCCCTGGCTCACTGTCCTATTTGCATGTTGCATACCCCTGGAAGCAAAGACTGCTGCATCTTTTAGATCAGAGGACCTCTGTCAATTTTTTTTACTGTGTTACCATCATGTTTTTATTTAAAATAAGTGAAAGGAGTCGTACCATGCTGTGGAGCAATCACAGGTTTGACACGACTTCATGGAGAATTTGGACTCTTTTGACGACGATTTGGAGAATTTGGCAAAGAGCATTAAATAGAGCTGAATGAACTCTTTGCACTTTTGGCAACACCATTTCCTCTTTCTGGCATGATCAGGAGCTGCCATCTGTTCTGTCTGATGCTTTTTTCTGCCAGAAACCTTGGATTCTTACCTCTGGCTGGATGTGCTCTTTACATTCAAAGTCCAAAGAACAGGCTGACCTAGAGGCTTCCAGTTCAACCAAATTAATGTATTTCAGGGAAGAAGCAGAAAAGCCCCAAACTTGGATTTTTAAAAGTCCATGAGAATTTTTCTCAAGAATTCTTTCTCTTCCTTCTTAAAATTCTATTTCCCTTCTATTTACAATGGAAAAAGTTTAAAGAAGAAGGAAGAAAGATCTGAATAACAAAAAGTGGTAGTTTTAAACTCCTTTTTTTGAGGAGAGAAAGAGATACTGGAAAACCTACATGAAGTTTCTGCCAAGATTTGCTTGTATTTTTGAAAAGTGGAATTTTTCAGTGAGAAATTTGTGACTCCCCTTATTTTTAACAAGTACTACCAAGAGCTATATTTAGAAAATGTTTCATGTATTTGCAAGGTGAAAACCCCCATATTTTTCATCAATAAACATAGCATGTGAACACATCATGGATGTCTGATAGCTCTTTATAAATTGGAGGCCAGTTCTCACCTGTGGCTATGCAGGTCTAACAGCACAAATCCTACTCTTTCAATCATGAGAGGAGGGTTTATAAGAGATACTGCAGAGGACAGGAGGCACCTGTGTTTCCCATTTGCACATTAGCTAATATAAAGCTGTAAAATATGTAATAACTTTAGAAGAAAATGTCAAGATTTATCAAAGAGAGACAATACTGATATATTGGCTCAGGAGACATTTATATTTGCATCTTCTGAGTGAGGGCTGTTTTAAGTAGGGCTAATGGATTTGTCTGACCAGCAGACTCACTGCTGTGAGAAAAAGAGAACCCCTGGCATGACAGTATGCATGAGAATGGGGACTTCTGGGGGATGGCTTTTCCTAAGAATAGACTTTATATGCATATGAGCTTTAGAAGAAAGGTGGGATTAGTGGGATTTACCCAAGTGCTCAGTTATTTAAACTCTGAGTGGGTTTGTATTTATCTTCATATCCTTCAGCCACTCTGGAAATCTGACCTTGAAACATCCAATACATCCTCGTGGGCACATTTCAGGAGCCCAGAGGAGGATGAGAGGTGGGTAAGAAGAAGTTGCAATGGTGTGGGGCTTCTGCTGGTACAAAGAGACCATGTCAATAATGCTAGTGAGGCTTGCTTAGTGTGTCTGCAGGTGTGCCTTCAAATCTATATCAGAGGAGAAGTGAGATTGATGACTCCCTTTCCTACAAAGTAGGAAAATACTTACTCTAAGGTAGGTGTTTCCCAACTGATTTCTCAGACCACTAGAGTTAATTACTTTTGTGGCCAGTCCTGCAGATCAACCAGACAGATTTCCAGGAAGGAATATCCCAACACCAGCATGTAGTTGGAGGATTACAGACACAATTATCCTCAGAGGTACTGAAGTAGTGAGTGGGTTGTGGGGGCACAGAATTTGCTTTTGTGATGAAACACACCTGAGACAGCCCTAGTGGGAACATGGGACCTCAGCATCGCCTTCATTGTGAGAAAGTGTAATAGAAGTAGTTACCACAATAGGTTGAAAAAAGGCATTGCCCAAAGCATGTCAGTTCCCTGATCTTTTGGCACTCACTTCACAATGAGGTGAATCTCTACATATGTTCATTTATTGTAATAATTATTAACTATTATTACTGTTGTTATTATTATTATTTATGTACCTGTGCTCTAAAATGACTGCATTGTCCTACAGGAGCCTTAGGATGCAGAGACAGAAGGGATTATCTCCTACGTTAAGTGTGCGATGGAAATTTCCAGTTCCTTTTCATTGTTTTACGTGTTTGTTTTTTTTAATACAGCAAAATTAAATGCAAGAATCTTGTAGCACAGCAATAAGGAAAAAAAATTAATTGAGCAAAAGTCATCAAATGCAGAATTATGGTTCCCCCAGCAACTGTAATGAAGGCAGAGAACGCATATATGCGCTGCTGCTGGAGTGAACGCTGCACACTGCCTGGAATACAAATCCTAGCTGTGTTCAAGGGGTTGAGTGATGATTACTGCGAGAACCATAACTCTGCATTTCCTGACTTTTTGCAATTAAAATCTCAACCTGGGTGATGCATTAGCATAGGTTTTGCATTTAATTTGCTATTTTCTTTAGAATGTATGTGTGTGTGGATTGTGTTTGAACATTTTTTAGCTTTTAGTATCATCTATTCTTTTGTAAGGGAAAAATCAGGGG
Source organism: Motacilla alba alba (assembly GCF_015832195.1). Taxonomy (NCBI): domain Eukaryota; kingdom Metazoa; phylum Chordata; class Aves; order Passeriformes; family Motacillidae; genus Motacilla; species Motacilla alba. The sequence goes on along the minus strand of NC_052019.1, from coordinate 14,590,285 downwards.
AAAAACATTTACCACATTAGCTCCCTTCTTCTCACTGTCAGGGGGGTTGGAGGAGAAAAGGAGGGGAGAAAAGAGCAAAAGCCTTAGTGCAAGCAGTACAATTAATTGTATTTTTAGCTCTAAGAGACATTTGCTGACTAATGTAAATGTCTATCGCTGCTTTTATGTTAATATTTGTACAGACTGGCCAATCCATACAGGGATGGGTCTCCTCTGGATCTTTAACCCATACACAGTTGAACTAAACATCATTTACCTTACCATGACCTTGGAATGCCAGAAGCAAGTCTGACAAGATCTTTGGTGGCCCCAGGCTCACAGTTTCTTTAGGCCATAAAGTCCAGAACTCATGTCTGCAGTCCCGTGTGAAGACTGTGTGAAGCCCCAGTGACTTGAAAAGCTCAAACTTGTGAATGTTTGGAAGTGTGTCTGCACTGTAGGATCTCACCAGACTCTCTCTGTGTCCTTTCTGTATCTCATCCCTTAGCCACAGGGGAATTTCATGGATTTAAGGAGGCTTCATGCCCTAGCTAGCTGATATGCTGTGGGGCACAGCCAAAATCCCAGTGCTTTCAGTGGGAATGGTATTCCTCTGCATGATGGAAGATCAGACTGAAATCCACCAGTGCTAATTGGATTATAATATTTTTCTTTCATTTTTATCTGTCTGGAAGGAAAGTCGACTTCTTTCACTGCCTGCCTGAGCCCTGGAAGCACTGGCAACCTTTTATGCTGAGCCCAGGGACCAAACTAGCCAAGTCTGTCCCTCGAGCTTGTCCTACACACCAGCTCTGTAAAGAAGCTCGTGCTCCTCACCATCACCCTGGCCAGGAGCAGTCACTTGTTCTGGACTGATTTATAGCCTTCGGGCCTAATAAAGGTCAGCAAGAAAGGAAGAATCAATGCAGCTGGCTCTGTTTATGCTGCAAGTTTTATTTTTTTGTTTTATTTGTTCATAATGTGTTGATGCTTACATAATTTTGTTTGACCTTTGCTTTTGTTCTTTTGCACTTTAACCTTTTTTAGCAGCTCTTTTTTTTTGCTTTGTGCTCAACCATTTCATGATGGTGACTTAAGTCTATTCCCTTTGTTCTGAGCCTTGTGCTTTTATGTCCCACTCCCCGTAGAGCCATCAAATTTCTTTTAACCTAAAGGCCTTCTGCTACCAAAGGTAAATCAGCCTTGTCTAAGCTCATTCACTTGAGCCCACCAAAGAGAGATTCCCCTCCCTTTCTGTCCATCCTCACATGAGCTCATGTCCATGTAAAGATGTCAGGCATCAAAGTTCAAAGAGAAAATAGCTTGGCACACATTTCCCAGATGCTGTCAGACTGTTGCTTAGGCTCTGAAAGAATTAAATTATGTGAGTACTCATGTTGCTGTCAGAGGCCTGATGACTTCCAAGAACAAACACTGATATCTTTAAACATACCTAGTATTTCTGAAAATCACAAAGTTCTACTTTATTGTTTAATTTATTAAAAATCCAGAAAAATGTGAAAGTCTTACTACTGTTAATTAATAGTGATGTGTAGAATGGAAATATACTAAAACATGTGGATCCCACATATCTCTATTAGAAATTACTGAATTTTGGAAAAAAGAGATGTGACCTAGAGCAATATGGCTTAAAGCACTAGAGTGAATGGCTTCAATAACAGTAGTGTTTAGTATTTTTGTAGGTAAAATTTTTATCTTTTATTTTGACATAATGGATTTGGAAAAACTTCTCATGACATTCCTGGGACAAATAGGAGACAGACAGAATTAATTTTGTTAAAACGTTTACTATGTCCCATTGGCAAACTGCGTTTTTTGTCAAACTCTTTTGTTCCTAACATGCACAAGTGACATTTCATCACATTTTTTTGTCAACAGAATGTAATTTTATTCCAATCATTCTGTCAACAAAAAGAAATACCATAAAGTCACTTTGCTCACAAACATAAATTATATGTTCATTTTGTTTGTAGAAGAAATGGAAAAATCAAAACTTTTTCTGTGGAGACAATGAAGACAGATAGCATTTGTTCTGTGGACGAAATATTTGTGTTACAGGCAGCAGTTCGTGATTTTTAGGCTGGCTGATGGGCAGAGCATGCATGAAATTCAAGGTGAAGCAAAGAAGAAATGTTTGAATGTGTTTATTCCAGCCTTGATCCAGGACATTGAGATGAAATCAATGGACTTTGAATCAGGCCTTTGAAGGCCCAGATTCAAGTCACTGCATACAGAGAGCACACAACCCATGAGAGGAGCTATGCCTTTTTGGAGATGTGGCTGGGATGTCATGGAGGATACTCAGGGCATTCACATGGCACGGCAGGGTAGAGCATTTAGATGGCAGAATGGACTCCCAAGCTTGCCCTTTCATTTTACTGTCTGATGTCCTGATGTATTCTTTTATTTCTTTCCTAAATAACTGCTTTCTTGCACAGCATAGGTAATGCATTAGAGTCAAGATACATCCTTTTAAAGTGTATTTTTACAGAGTAGGGCCATTGCTGAAGAGCCTACATACTCCAGCACGATATGAGAAAAACCTCTGTGTATTTTAGTGATTGCCAGCTGCTTTCCATTTCCCCCATTACAGCACATGAACAGCCTCTTCTTTTGGCTTCATCTTTCAGCCCAATAGTCTAAATATGGCAAAATAGACATTGCAAATAATTGTTGGATTTTGAGTGTTTAGCTCACAACTATATGTGCTTTCTGATGACTGGTTGAAAGCACCTGTGCAGAATACCAATTTCACCCTGATGTATTTGGGGAATGAATATTGATTTTAGCTACTAGCTTTTCAAGAAAATTGGTACCAAATCAGGGTATGAAGAAAAATAATGCTGTAAGATTGACTTGTCACACTACAAATGATCACTAGTGAGCAACCAGCATAAACAAAGGGCAGGAAATACTTCATCAGTTAAAGATGATTGTATGGATGATTTTAGTACAATTACAAGCAACTTGCACAGTTTTGTTTTTTGTTGTTTTTTTTTTTTTTTTTCCATTTTGTTAAACTAGATGCAAATGGAGAATAAGGTTCAAAATCTGTACTGGACAGGGATTTGTGGCCTTTGAGTTCATTCACTGTCTCTGGCACTGGGCTGCTGGGTAACTTTAGGGAAATTATTCTGTCTTCCTGTGTGCAAAGGTCCCACCTGTAAAAAAGAGGTAATGGTTTCTCTTTCTCCAGTGCTTAATAATTGTGTGAGGAATGCTGCAGAAAAAAAACAGGTTTGAAATGGAATAAATGACTACCTCCTTTTCAGTTTTTCATGCTCCAACACCTTCTCTTCCTTCCCTGTACACTTGGGCAACTACTTAAAGCTGATGGGCTTTCACCAGCTGGTCTTAGAGAGTTGTTCCTCTTCTCTTTCTTGTGACCAAGATACAGCTGCTCTGCTCCAAGGTCTGCTCCTACTTGACTGCAGACTATTTTTTACTTGGCCTTCCTAATTTCTCACTATGTTTCCTTGAAGTGAATGTTCACCCTGTGACACAACTGACAGACTTGTATCTGAATATCACCTCCCAGCCTCCTGGAGTTTTCTGATCTCCATCTCTCCTTGGCTCAACTGATCAGCAATGCCAAACGTGCTGCATGACTGCCAGCATGTCATGCAGCCTCCATGACTGGTGCCCTGGAATGTCTTTGTGCTTAGCTACTTCCTCAGGTATCTCTTTGGCCTTTGACCCTATTTATGGTTCAACTTTGAAAATATTGCATATTCCAGTAATTTTCTAGCAATCCTGCTTCTGGAGTCACACTGATTTCCAGGGAACCTCTGTACCTCTATTGTTTTTGTATTTGGCATTGAGTGATATGTTACAAAGGGGTAAAAAATTGTTCTTCACTTGTCACTCTGTGTGGAGCTTTCTGTGCTAGAACAGTTGGTCCTTCATTTTAGCATCCAGTGACCTGTGTAACTCTGAATGCATAGGCACAAATGTTCACAGAAGTTTATTACTTGAGGATTTTAAAAACTATGGGAGGAAGAGACAAACAGATAATTTCTGAATAGTCAACAGTGCTGTAAAAAGCAACTTGTTGAGACACAGAGAGTTTTGCAAGTGTTCAGAGTCCTAGAAACAGCAGTTGCAGACAATTTGAATCTTGTTAGCAAAGCAAAATTTTTAAAAGGTTGGAGAAAACCAACTCCTAGTTTTGTCTTTGGAAAATGTATTACAGTTATGTATTAACTCCAGAAAAAGGCTTTGAGTTAACAATAAGTAAAATAGTACAGTAACTAGATTCAAGCATGCAGACTCACAGTTCATTTTTATGTGTCCAATAAGATTATTTTCATGCTGCTTCTTAAACTGTCCCAGAAGAATATGGTATGTCAGTTCATGGGCTTTTATCACTGAGAATGGTGTTTTAAAGTACAAAAATACATTCAGTCTTCAGCTATGAAATATTATCTCCCTTCAGAAGTCAACTGGAAGTCAGAGAAGAGATAAATTAATAATTACAAATGCTTCATAACTGCACATCAAGTCCAGTAGTCTTGCATTAATTGAAAATCTGAGCCCCTCACGAGATCAATGGGAATTTTCTGTTGACCTTAGTAGGGAGATAAGCTAGTATACACTTTGAAGGTAAGCTTGCTTGCCCAGATTGGTGTTGGTTGCAGCTCCTCACCTTGCAATATGAATGTCCTTGAAGCAGAAGAATGATCAGATTTTACAGCCCCTCAGTCCCCTGGGTCTGTATTTTCCACCCTTTCCACTTCCCTCTGCAGTAAAGCTGTGCACTGTTCAGCCTTTAACCCTTCTTTCCACATGATCTCTCTCATTTTTGCAGTAATTGGTTCACCTCAGGTGCAACTCACTCAATCAGGGTGCTGTGAGCTGACCAGAGGGTCTTACAGAGCTGCTGATTAACCACCTCCAGGACTATGACCCTCTGTCCATCCTCTGGCATCCTGCAGAGTCAGAGAGGGTGGGGACTGCATGATCAGCATCAGAAGTTAATGAAAAAGTTAGCAAACAGCTTCTAAACAGCAAAGAATGGAAAATGGCAGCTCTGGCAACTCCTTGAAGCTCTATTGAAGCAATAGGAGAGTTTGATGGATACTCTCCTCTGCAGCAGTGGCAGCATCCCCAAGGTGAATATCAGGCAAATGACCAAAGGCACACTGATTCCTAGGCTGGAGGAGGGTGGCAGAAGAGATCCCTTGTGGTGCTGCTGTGAGCAAGGGCACTGAAACCTCTCTGCATTGATTCTCCCATCTGGGTCACCCATTTTGGGGCCAGAACTCAGATTTGTTTGCAGCTGAAGGAAAGGTGACAGCAGGTGACACAGCAGCTCTAGAGAAGAATGGCAGTAGCAGCCCAAATTTGGGAAATATATCGTCACTTTTGATGTCCTTCTTGAGGAAATTGCAGGAAAGACAGGATGGATTTTGTTGATATGACCAAGAAAATGGAGGCTACTCTGTATGACAAACTGTCCTTTAACATCATCTGTGGAGGAAGCCATGAGTTTCCCTCAGCCCATTCTCTTCAGTGTCTGATCAAAGATGGAAGTCAAGCAGAAGACAAAATTAGGCGTGCAATTTCCGATTCATTCTCACTAGGTTTGTGCTGATGGCTTAAACAAAAAAATATCAAAGCTGGGATTACAGGCTTAGCAAGGGGAGTGCATATTTCAGCACATACTGGGCTCTTTGTTGTTCTGTCACACTGGTAGAATGAGACTATTAATGCATTGTCCCAGGCAGGCTGCATTATAAAGCCCAGTGGCTAAGTTAAATGAAAAAGACCACTAAGAAAAGCAGTGTGCAGCCTCCCACTGCTCCCTTTTTCTTGCAGAAATGTCTGGATGAGGCAGGGGAGAGGCAGTGAATGAAGTTGTAAGAACATTTCATAGAGGAGAAACTCATGATAGTCAATAAGGCTCCTCGGCAAAGATTTCTAGCATCTACTCACTGTCCTACAAATTTTCCTGACTTTCTGAAGTGCTATGTGTCAACGGGCCACAAATATTCCCTCTTTGTGCACAGGGAAGGAATTACATGATGGGCTGTAAGTGCTTTCCCCAGTTACCAGTTCAACATTTCCCAACTGTCTGTGGCACACAGGGGCACAGGCATCCCATTTTTAACTGTACCATTAGGATGAAAACAAAGTCCCTACTTCTGAAAAGAGAAACATTAAAGATTGTTCAACATTTTGCATCAATGTGAGTTATCTGAAGAGGGCTTGCCTAACACTAACCTGGTATGCCAGTGACAACAGGTTTTGGCATTCCTTGCAGAAGACCATCAGTGGCCACAGTGCAATTTAGGAAGTCCTGTCTCTTAATATTGTTATTCATTCATGTGTGCTAGTTAAACTCCCTGGCAGTGGTGTAATCCGCACTTTTTCTTGCCTCCTGGATGCAGAATTCATGAGGGTCTGGTGCTGAGACAGCTAGCCAAAAACTTGCTATTCCTTGCACAGATTAGTTGCTAAATAACAGTGACAACCTGCTCTGAAATAATATTATGACCTTTACATTTTGGCCAGCCCTGGTCAGGGTGATCCCTAAGGAAGTTGTTGGGTTGAGACCCAAAGCCACCACCCATTTCCTTAGCACTGCAAGGATGAAGCAACTTCCCTTTCATCTCTAGCTATCTGCTGGACTGCTCAGCTGAGATTGACAGCCAGCTTTTGGGGAATCACTACTAATTGCAGCTCATAACAAGTGCATCACTCCACTGCAGTAGGATTCCAGTCTCCTGTGAGATCTGCCACTGCTTTCTGGGAATCGTAAATGAGCACCGAAGTGTCTGCAGTGCACCTCCAGGGCAGGTACTGGCAGGGCATGGGCAGCCGACTGGGGGGATCCTGGTGCAGGGTCAGGCACTGCTGGGGTGAGTTGGCAGGCTCACATGGGTGTACTGAGTCCATGTCTGCTCTGGGGTGGGTCAGAAGAGCCACTGTGCCACTTTGTGTCCAAATTTTCTCTCCCTGCCTCTGGAAGCCACTCCCAGTGTCACCCCAAACAAACCCATTCACCTGCCCATGTCTCAGTTCCAGGTGCTATCAACTGTGTCTGTGTAAATGTCTAAAATGCCGACAGTGGGTGAGCACCATCTATTCCAGGCATTTCACAGAGAAGAAACAGAGGATAGGTTATGTCAAGTAGAACTACTCATTCAATGTACAACTCAATGAATGTTTACAAAAGGCTCTGAGCACCAGGGTTTGTAAAGGTGCAATAAAGGCAGAAAATATTGTCTTGTCACAATGCTTCTCAGCTGTTTCTTCTCTTTTTAACACTGAATGAGCTGGGAATGTCTCATTTTTTCTTCCCTCAATGTTTACAATCTTTTGTTCCCTTTTCTGTATTTTTCAAAGGTATGTTGCAAGTGGGAAGAATTGGTAATATGAAGGAGAATGTTTTTAGGAGTCAGTTTTCCCTAGATTTGACATCCAGAGCCTGCTGGCTCACAAACAGGCCACAGAGAGCTCTTGGTGAACCAGTAGGTAAATCCTCATGGCTCTTCAATGCCATCTGGCTGCTGGTGTTGCTGGGGCAGTTTTGGGGAGCCCATCCAGCCCCAGCCATGCAGCCACTGCAGGCAGTCCAGCAGCACTCTGCTAATCCATCTGCAGTTGGGTGATGACTGGCGGGACCATCCTTCCCCAATTTCCCCAGCCTGGGAAAACTGAGTTGCCTTTTGGGCTGCCTTTATGGCAGAGATGGTGTTAAATAACAGTTGATCGGGCAACCTGTCTTCCTACTGCTTAATTCTCAAGGAAAACAAGACTAAAATGAAAAGGCCTTTTCCTCTTTTATTTGTCATTTTACTAATTACAGTATTACAGCATTTTCCAAGGCAAATTATGTACTGTTTGGGGAGATTAGCAGAGTGCAAAACCTACTATGGCGTATTATACAGTGGTGGCTCATAGAAGAAAAGTAGTTAAATTCAAGCCCTCATAATTTCATGTGTTTATCCTAATGCAGATTCCATATATACATATATATAATAGCAACTGCACAACATTCAGCAATGCTTAAAGAGAATTTCTTCCCTGTGAGAGAATGAATAAGTCATTTGTCATATGTTTCCTTTAATTCATGTCTACAGAGCATTTTAGAATTGCTTGATGTAAATCTGTCTCATCTATTTGACAACTCTGATATTGAGTCATTCATTTTTATTCTATGACTTAAAAATTTCTGTATTGCAGCTAGAGATGGGTGGCTAAAGGGCTAGTTTTGGACTATGGCTTGAATGTAACAATAGCTTTTGACCCTAGCTCCAGTCCCAAGGAAAGTGAATTTGGCAATCTCATTTCAATTCATAGTGAATAGCTGTTCACATAAAAAAATCAGCACCTACCATTTGTCATACTTGGCAGCTTCTGTTTAAGAATGGTCCAGAACTGCATTACCATGGAAACTAAATTACCTACTCCTACTCCTGGCTCAGAAGGTGATTTCAGCCAGTGGCGGAGGTTTTGTATCGCTGACAGAAGGGGGTGGGGGTAGCTGGGGGAGCTGCCATGTGTGTGACCCATAGGGACGCTCGCCTCAGTCCTCCCTCCTGAATATTGCCATCTTCTGCTCACGTGCCATTGGGCTCAGACCACATGCGTTTCTCACACATCATGATTTATTTACTGATATTTCTTATGGTAACAGCTACCAGCTCCAACTGGGAGCAGGACTGTGTTGTGTTTAGCACTGTACATATGTTTAAAGACAATTTCTACTCTGGATACCAGGCAAGCGTGAGAAGCTCCATATATTCCTTTTAAACTTGAAAATTAAAACAAGGTAAGTGATTTGCTTGAGATTACACAGGAAAGTGGGGGCAGACCTAGCAAATGAATGCCCATTTCTTCATTCTCAGTGCCCATCCAGGGTGTTACTTATCCAAACCACTTAATTTCTCTTCAGAATTACTACTAATTTAAGCCAGGTGAGTTGGAAATACCACATGGTTGGATAATTTTTGTTCCTGTCATCTACAAAAAGACTGCTGATTCATAGGACAGTATTTTATTTCAAGCTGCTCAGTCCTGAAGTGAACAAACTTAACGGATTAGAGATCAATGTTTACTGGACACTGAAATTTTTTAAGGTTATTTAGATACTGTATGTTGATTTTGTAATAGTAAGCAAAAACTGTGCTATGACCACTCCATCCTTCAATAATGACCACAACAAAAGATGATTTCAATCTGCTGAGCTGCATATATCACCCCTTTTCCTCACATACCTTTTAAGATGTATACTAGTGGAAAGGCTAGATAATATGGAATACTCTTATGCTCAGAGAGCTAGAAACTGAGCAGAGAGAAACAAAAGTTTTGCCTTTCCTAGTATGGTGGCTTAGGTGCAAGGACAAAAGACTCATCGAGGCCAGGCTGGATTAGGCTCTGAACAACCTGGTCTAGTGGAAGGTGTCCCTGCCCATGATTTTTAAGGTGCCTTCCAACCCAAAACCATTCTATGATTCTGTGAGAATCCTCTAAAGATTTGGCTCTTAGTGCATTAGATTTGCACCATGGAGCAAGAGCCCTTCGCTTCCCAGCTGGAAGTGGATGCTGCTGGGAGGAACAAGGTCATGAGCACCCACCTCTGCAGGACACCCTGGCAATCTGTGGCTTTCCACCCCACAGACTCCTGCCACATCCTCCTTCATCCAGGGGCATGGACTGGTCCCATTTCTTGGGGCACAGCAACAGTAGGGGCTACTGAGCATGGGCACCCTTCTTGCTTTGCCCTTGCCATGGCCCTGGCAGAGTATTTGGGTCTCTTATGCTCTGCATTTGCTTTTTATATGCATCTTTCCTATGTAAGTGTCACAGATCACTGCACCAGCTGATTAGCCTATACATGAATGGAATATAAAAGAGCAAGTCCCCAAGTTGTAGGTAAGACCTTTTGTGAGATTGACTGGCTAAAAATAAAATGGAAATTGGCTCTGAGCTTTTGAGAATCTGTCTCTTCCTCAGGCCACAGGAAAGAAGAGTAAGGGGTAGCACTTCATAATTAATTATGAATTTTTAATTAATTTGAAGCCTGAATCAACAACCTAATAGAGGAACTGCTATTACTTCTTCTGGATTTCCAGAGTCTATGAAAGAGTTTGATCCTCACAAGCAGTTTTCACAATTTCAGGGCCTTTTTCTATTAAGTTTGATTTTTTTTCCCAGCATTTTACTCTTCTGTACATCTCTTTTTCTGTTTAAGGGACCAGATCAATAGCTGTACTGGGTCTCTAGGCTGACTACAAGTGAGTGCAAATGGTTATCCTCCCTGGGTAGGAGTGATTTGTTTATTCATGTAGGTTTATGTACTGTTTTGAAGGTTGGTGCTTTTGACAGATAAACAATGCAAAAATATTCTGTGCTTCTGCAGCGCATAATCTGATGTTCATTGTATACAAAGACTCCTTACTCTGTGCTATAAATACAGCATAACTTCTCTCCCCTCAGAGTTGCATGGGGCTTAAGCAGACTGGTGGGGTGGGATTTTGAAAAGCAGTCAAGGCTGACCTTTTCCTGCCTCCCCCCTAACACCAATGGTAAAAATTCCTGCTGACTTCAAGGAGAGTGGATCTGGATTGGTGTTGAACACTTCTGAAAATCCCACCTGTAAAGCCTGCAGAGTTCATTATAGGGGCAAAATTTTGTATAAAGCCCAGCAGGGACATACAGAAATTGTTAGCAGCTTATTAATGGCCTTCACAGTGGATGTGTGTATTGAATTTAATTGGGCTGCATCCCAGTAAGGCCCTGATACGCTTATGATTAATTTTCTCTACAGTCTACCTTTAACTTTTCTTTGAAACTGGATGGACTCTCCATATTTGCACTTTTATAAAAGACTGGCAGTGAAATAAAGCGTGCAGGTAATTATGCCCCAAGGAAGAGCTGTGACTGAGGTAGACCCTCAGTTAATGTATGGTAGCAATTGGGTGTCGATCCCTCTTGATGTCCTGCTGAAATAAAGCAGCATTCAATGTGATACTATTTAATTTTTGTGGGTACAAGCATGGTTAAGTTTCTTTGTATAAGGTCTGGTTAGTAGCGTGAAGACATAAAATAAGTGTTGAGCACAGTGACACACTTGAAAGGGCAGGTTATATTTATTCTGTGTTGTGTCAAGGGCATGCTGCTTGCTAACTGTAATTAGACAGTGTATCTGGAGGTCTGTGGCCAAATAGCAAAGATGCCTTTGCAGAGTATAAAAGGACTATTGTGTTAGTCTCTGGTCTCAGAGGGTATGAAGATGTTTCCCTCTCCTGTCTGTTATTACTCATACTTGGTTACTTTTATGTAAATTCAGCCATGAGGAGAGCTGACAAGACTGTGACACGAAGAAATTTCACCTTTTTCACTGAAACAGGACTTTTATTGTCTAGTAATACTGTTTTAGTTCTCTGCAAAGGAAAGAAAGAGATGTTATTGAAAATCCCATAATTAGCAGCTTAAGGTATAAACCATATAGAACCCTGTGTTCTATGATAAACCCCCTAATTAGCTTTGTAGAAGCTGTTTAAAAGCAAACATACATGCATCCTTATCACTAAATAATTATTTGCAAATAAACTCTTTTTCAACATATCTTAGGAAAACACAAGATTATTAGTTGGCAGAGTTAAGCCAGCTGAGTAGCTGAAAAAGCATGAAAAGAGCTACAGAAGTTCTTTTCAGAATCCTGCTCTCTTTGGCATTATTTCTCTAAAGCTTGATTTATCAAGAGGAGAATACAGTATTTGGTTTCCCCATAAGTAAGCTCTTTTCATGTTTTGTCTTTGAAATGAAAATCGTCTTTTGGAACAAATATCTGCTCTATCAGATAACTGCATGCTTGTCATCCCTAACAGTGTACTGGCAGGAAGACTGGGCGAGGATTTTTCTGCAGTACATTGAGTACACAGTGCTGGCACTAGATCAAGAATCAATTCCTCTGATATCGAAATATTGACTTGGCATGGGCAGTCTGATTTAAATGCTTATCATTCTTGACTTTGTAGGCTACATACATGCTGCAAACACTTTTCATTGTGGGTCTGAGAATAAACATCTTTACAGCTGCCTGGCCATTTCTAGCAGAATAACAAAGGGGCTGTGTGCATGTATGGGAGCCTGTGTGTGTGTGAGCAAAATTGCCAGCAGATTAATGCAGCATCACTTCTGTGTAGGGCTGTTTAGGAGAAGTTGAGAAGGGTATTTTTAATACTTGGTATATACAAAGCGTTGTTTCTCCGAGTGCAAACACAGGTTTCACTGCTCAGTCTGGATAGGTGCTGGCCACTGAGCCGATGGGAGGGAGAACACAAACAAACCCCAACACAATTATTAAAACATTTAAAAATCTATGCAATGTGAAATAATACTACTACTAATGCTACTAATAAAAAAGTAAAGATAATTTCCCCGAGGCAATCAGAACACCTATTAAGTTAGCAACGGCGTTTAATTGACATTATCGCATGCTTCAGTGAGGAAGACAATGGATCTTGCGGGTGCGCAAGTGGAACGCATTTGCATTTCATAGATGATTAAAATAGATTTGATTGCATTTGTCTGAAGCCTGGCAAGTGAGGGCACATCTGCTGCATTCGATGTGCCCTGCGTTTCCTAGGACTAATGGAGTGCACTGAGTCACCGCAAGACGGGCTTTTACCTCTGAAAGTCCCACGGCACCTTCTGCTGCATGGCCAGCTCCTTTGTTAGCCCTGGAGACCTCTTCTTATAAAGAATTGATGTAAAGTAGAGCAAGAAGGGAAGGATTTGAGGCAGTGAACTTGTCTTCATCTGGTTATGCAAGAGCCCTTGGGCTTTCTGCTGCTTCAAGGTAGAATTTATAAGGTGAGATGAAAGGTAATTTAAGTCATTAATTTGCGTTAAGGGCTGGCAGAACAACAACGGTGCATTTAATCTTGCTGTGGAAAAAATTGGTGATTTGCAGAGTAGGGGTCAGAATTAGGGGTCTGACTTCCTCTTCCACTCAGCTTAAAAGGGGCTGCTTCAAAATGGAGAGTTTTATTTACTAGAAACATAAAGCTGAGTTAATTGTCTTCAGAAAAAAAATCCAAGAACTTAAAATATAATATAGCAACCAATTAATTAATGGCACTAAAATGTTTTCCTCCTGCTTTTCATTACTTTCCCATCTAAATTCAACATTAAAAATGCACTCCTGGCAGCAGTTCAGCTCAGACTTGTCACCCACCGCCCAAGCCCTGTGAAGGACAAGGGCTGCCCTGTTCTCTGCAGGAGGCAATGCCCTTTCCTGTGAGCCCACCTTTCCCTCCTCAGCCCCATGGCCACTCAGCAGCTTTCTTTTTGGCAATGCTGTGCTTTTTTGCCAGCCAGTGAAACTACCCTACGGCTGATGTTCTTGTCCTTCTCTATTACTTCCTCCACTGCCCTGAGTGTGTCTCCTGGACCCTTACTGGCTTCCTTGTCTATGGATTCTGCTGTTTATTGTTTCTCTACTCCAAGGTGCCTTCTATTTTTGCTGCTTTTGTGTTCCTTCTGGTCTTGCTACATGTTGTGCTCTACTGTCCCTTATTCTCACAGCATTGCTCTCTTTCATGTGCCAAATGATTGCTCTTCCCTTTGAGAAATGTCTCTTAAAAACACATTGCCCTTTCATCAAAGGGTGAAATTAAGAGGAGCTGGTTTGACTGGGAGAACCTGGAAAATATGGCTCCTCAGCTGATGAAAGCAGTTTGTTCAGGACACCAATGTCTCAGAATAGCTGGACATGTTCACCAGCAGTTATGATGGGTGACTAAAGGAGCAGGTTTCTTGGATGGCTCCTGTGCTGCCATGCCCAGTGGTCTCTGCGTGGCTGTGATAGTGGCCACGATTCTGCCCGGCACCCTTGGCACTGTGGGCTATTGGTATTCCTGTCTTTCAGTCCCAATCCTGGCTCCAAGCATCCCTGCCATCACTGTGATCTTTACAATTCTGGCATTGACATTTCCTGCCTCTCACTCCTTCCATTGCTCAGTTCCCTCAGGAACAGCCCTGGCACTGCCCATCTTGGGCGTAGTAGAGCAAATAGTCCTTCTGCCATTAGGAGAGCTCAGATACCACCCATGCATTGTGCTTTTCCCTGGGACATTCCTGCATCCCTTGCTCCCTGAACTCCTTTTCTTCTGGCCATGGCTATGCAGTGTTGGTCTGGACTATTCCTGGTTGTGGTGTAGGACAAGTTCCATGGGCTGGGCTCTAGCCACAGGGAGAACAAACACATAAGTGCTGGATTTTTTTTTTTTTAACTATGTTACTTTTGGGAAGAAAATTACCGGGGATGTATGTCACATTGTTAAAACAATAATTACAGTTTGCCTGTTGTGAGTCTTATTTTAATCATGTACATGTTGCAATTTTTTTCCCCTTTTACTTAAATAAAGTATTCCCATAGAGAAAGAGTGCTTATAAAAAAATTCTCACCATTTATTGGCAATGCTTTTCCTTTCAGCTTTGTTGCTATTTAATCTTAGCCCCTTGAGACAAGTTGCACATATTAACCTGTCAGAGAAATGTTAAAATTGCATGACACTTAGAAATATATTCAGAAAGTCCATAAAACCATCACAATGGTTCTGTTTTTTCTCCTCATCTGGTCATGTACTTTAACAACAATTCTCCATATACTGGATCTCTCACCCTATTGTTTTTTAATGTGGTCTCCCAGTTGGAAATGGCTTTTTGGAGGTTTTTGGATCACTGGCCAGAGAAATGTGGGCCCTTGCTTGTGGCCATCACTTGGTCTAGGGTCCCTAAGACATCAAGACAGACAGAAGCCATAATCTAAGGCCTCATTTGAGTACTTCTGCTAGGTTGTAGGTAAAGCATCAAGACAAAAACTAGAGCTGAGCCCTTCTGAATGCTAACTGATGAGTAGTGTGGGCTATTATCTCCATAAAAAATTGACAAGCTGCCTGACCTATAACTGCTTATGCACAGCTCCTTTTATAAATTACTGGTGATATTTGTTTGCTATGAATCCCCTAATGGACCAAGACATCTCATTAATCTGTGGGGAAGGTCTGTTTCATTGGGTGCAGCTGGCCCTCATTTCTGAGGATGGAGTGGAACGTAAGGAAAGGCCAAGGGAAAAAGAGCTTGGATAGTGAAGAATGATGATCATTGGTGTCTGCTTTTGAATAATGTTTTCACTCACAGGTTTCAACATGTAAAATATGAATTTGGGCATCCAGCTTTAGACACACAGTCTGGGAAACAAACATTTCAGAGGGGCACTCTGGATCCTTCAGTCAAGAGAAGTCCCCACATAATACAAATTGCTGTTTCCACGTGACAACACAGACACCAAACTCAAGGGGAAATATGGCTTTTAGCTTCAACAGTGTTTGTCTGTGGTAAATGCCTGGGATATTCTTAATCAAGGCATATAAATAAATGTTAGTGTTTAGGCCTGCCCTTGAAGCAATGCGGTATGGAATATAAAAACCATAATTAATACACAGGTCATGAGTTTGTAGGTCATTTCATTTTTATTCAAATAAGGGAAAATGTTTTTTTATGTTAGCATGTACATGCTAAAAAATTGTTTACCGTGTTTCAGAAGCACAAACATAAGGCTAAATTAAGCTTGATCAGTCAAGTCTGACTGTATCCTCCTTAATATAACACGGCTGACAATTCTAATAGTGAAGCTTGCAAGCTGTAGAAAAAGCATAATTTTTATACACCTTTGGGAGAGAGCTGGTAGTTAAGAAGTTTCTCTCCCTATTTCAGAAAGAAAAATGTTCATATGCAACAGAAAGATCTTTATTTGAAGGCAAAAATAGCACCTCTCTGTCATGTGCTCTAATTAACTTGCTGTGATGTCGCTCTGGTGATGGACACAGAAATAGACATTTGCTTTCCTAAATCCTGAAGTAGAAAATGAGGCATGAGTCAGGAGGATACAAGAGGGCAGAACTCATTTTCTTTTAATTACTTTTATTCAGGTTATATCATCCAGCAGCTGTTCAAGTTTCATTTTGAGATGTTGGATCTCCCTGAAATCCTAGCATGTAAATTTTGATGGGACTTACTCTCTTCTCCTTTATACATATATAAGATTTTATATCTAAGTGCTGACAGGGAACATGGACATGTGAACATGTTCCCATTCACTCTTGAAGTATATAATTGGCTACCAAGTCTCTGACACTAAAATAGAGGAGGCAAAAAATCTGCAAAAAAATCTGGCCAAACAATCTGCATTCTCATCTCTAAGCAGATAGCCAGGGGAGTGTCTGACTGTTCCTCCAGCTGGCATACACAGTCACCAAGGCCTACTTTGGGGGAAAGCAGTGCCATTCACAGCTGCATGGCAAGTTTTGGATGGCTGTGGAGGCTTCACCACAACCTCTGCTTGGTGCCAGAGGTTCAGGGAGCTTTGCTCACTGTGGCTCTAGATGGAGCTGGCAAAATTAAAGCTGTGACCAGGTGAATGTTACTCCCCTGTGGCTCTCTCTACTTTTTAGTCTGCAAGGCAGGTTTGGCTGAGGGCGGAGGAGGGCCCTGCCAAGGTACAGTCCTGCTGGATATTTGCCAATCTCCTGGCTGCTGCCACCAGTGTCTGAATCCAGTCCTCAATCCCAGTGCCTCTGCTCCTCTACTCTGCAATGAGAATAACATGACTGTTTTCCAGCAACATATGAAAATAAAGACAAAATAAAGCCTTCTGAACCACCACATGCACTCTGCAGTGGGGCACACCATGTCTAGAAGTGCTGCTGAAGGCAGGCAGCGCCCTTGAGAAGCACCAAACTTGTAGAGAAGGCCATGGATGGACTTGCTGGGGACTGCATGAATTTACCCCTTCACATGTTTCCAATTGTTTTCCAGCCTTTTTGAGAAACAGTAGGAAAATGTGAATAACACAGAAAATTCTGGTTTTCAGTACCTCTTATGTTGTGGCTTGCTTCTTCTAGTCAGGGACAAAGGATTGAACCTTCTATATGTGTCAGTGGACTAATTTTTCACTGCAAGGTCTGTGGGCACAGTCTCTTGCAAGAGAGCACTTTTATGTGGGTTTTTTTGTGCATGCTTCTTTTCCATGCCCTCTTGGGATACTGGGTGACAAGTATGTGCCTGGTCTTCTAATTTGGATGTGACCCTGAAGGAGTATAGGGTGCTTGAGACAGCATGAAAAAGGCTATGTAGAAAATCTTAATACAGATAACAAAAGAAAAACAACAACAACAACAACAAACAACAACAACAACAAAACAACAAAACAACAAAAAAAAAGAGAAAAAAACTGAAAATAAGAGTGTCTATATAGAAACCATATTATCTGTTTTATCTGAGGGTATTTGAAAGTCTGTAAGGTCTCTGAAGCCTATTTTCTATGTACATTTAGGATGCCTTGACAATATAAATCAATATTTCAGTATTTAAAAATCTAGGAAATGAAATCTGTATAAAATGGAACTGCCCGAATGAATTTTGACAGCCTTTCCTACATGCATTATTTATTTTTTATTGTTTTATTTTTTACAGATGTGGATGGTGACTGAGCTACTGCTGTAAACTTGTACCCAGGTAGCTTTAAAACACATATTATTGGCTGAGTTCATAGTAATGATGTAGTTTAGTTATAAAACAGCTTTTGTTACAAACAACTTTACAAGCTTTAAATATATATCAAACTACTGAATATATGAGAACAATTTTCTTCTATACCTGAAATGCTCTTATATGGAATGGGTGATTCATAGCAGATCCAGAACACATATAAAACTTCTGAAAATATATTTAGCAAAGGAAGTGAAGGCTATTTTAAATTTATGTTGAGCTGGAATTAGAAAGTGCATACAACAGTGCCTTAACAGACAAACTCCACCAAAGAGAGAGTACTGTATCCTTAGGATTTGCAGACTGACCAGGGATTTGATTTAATTCTCTGCTTCCAAAGGGCCACCTTAGCCCACCATCACAAGCAGCATGTTGTGCCTCTGGTTTCCCAGTCCAACAATGGCACCACTGTAGATCAGCACCCCAGGTTTTACAGCACAGCCCTGTGTCCTGAAGGTCCCACCTGACCTTGGGCCCATCCTGGTTCAGCTTCACTGTAGCTGGCATCAGCCACTCTGAGTCAAACATGGGGGCTCAATACTACATTTAAACCCTGACGCCCACTCTGTTTTAGTCCTTTCTTCTTTTTTTTTTTTTTAATATTACTCTCTGTTTAAGCTTTTTTCCTCCCCCCCTGCAAGCTCCATACATTTAAGATTCTTCTAAATGGATGCAAATGGCTCTTATTAGAAAAACAGAAACCAGGAAATCACTCCAGTACAAAAGCTATCCCCAGCATGTTTTAATGTTCAAATTAGAATAACCTCCCCAGTGCTAAAATGGGTTTATAATGGAAATGCTGACATCCTTACCAGACCCTATTGGCCTGTTGCTCTTTTGTCCTGCAAGTTATTAAAGTCTAGCCTGGTTGCCTAAGAGACAGGGTAGCTACTTAGAAGATATTTAACCATCAGTAAAAACTAATGTCCAATGTATTTATTGGAAAAATACACTTAATTAAGCACTCAAGTTATACAAGCCACCCACCAACTACAAGTATGTTCTGGCAACAGAAGTGTTGTTATTACCCTGGGTCTGCTTCATGATGTTATTTTCTTAAGTAAATGCATTTTTTCAGCCTAACAGTTCTGGCTACAGCATATTGATAAGATAACTCTGCACTAAAAGGGAGACATAGTATTTTTAGTCTCCTTTTACAGTTACCAGTAGTTCATTAGTGACACTGTTGTGAGAGTGTTGATTCATTAAGAGTCTTTTCATTAACAGTCTGACATTCATTTGTAGAAGAAAGAGCCAGGAAAAGTAACAAGACACTCAGCATTTTCTTCTGCTTCTTTGGTTCTTGTATCTTTTGTAATTTCAGATTAACAGAATAACAGATGAGCTGGAAGCTTTCAAGACTGTAGGTTTTTAGCCAAACATTAGTGGGTGGAGTCTAGTTTTTCTTAATTTGCACACTTAATGTGATCTCAGGGACAAATTTTTATATTTCTGTGTAAGAGGTAGATGGCAACTGCTTGTGAATATCAGATGTGAAAGTTCTGTTGTTTGTAATTGGAGCCTTAAAGGCTAACATGGAAACACTGGGGAAAATATGACTTTTGCTATGTTATTTAAATAGGCTGTTAGCCACGTCCCTAAACTTTATATGGCTTTGGATAGATTAGGAGCTCTCTGCCAAGCTATCAAATATATCATATTCATGTAAATGCCTAGCAAATATATAAATATGTATTTTTTGTTGTTTATAATTGCCATTTAATTGTAGGACCACATTCCATAGCTTAACATTTATACAACGGCTGATACTTTAAGCATTGCACAAATATTAACTAATTAATAAAAACATCTGAGCAGCTCTTCTGAGACTGTCAGATTCCAAAGAAGTAAATTCCTCTTCCTGAAAAATGGGACTGTTCAAGCAAGCACACTGTAAGCTTTTAAATGGCAAATCCAAAATGACACAGTGGGACACCATTTCATGCCTGAAATCTGAGCACAAAGCCTTTATTTTTCCAAGATATTTTTTTCTTCTCCAGTATTGTAAATAAATACTAGGTAATGAGTTAGGAAGCAGAGGGGAGGCAGGCTAGAGATGAACTTGACATTGGCACTTACTTTGTTTTCATCTCCATATAGTATTTCATTGGAATATAATATTACATTGACTTATGTATTCATTCAATCATTAAATTCCACAGAACTCTTCAGTTCTGTCATCAAAAAAGCAAAAAAAACCAGCAAAACAAACTGTATGGCTTTAACCTTTGTTCTCCTTCATGAGAATTCATCAAACAAATGTGTGGCCTTTAAGTACTTTACGAGTTATTTTGGCTTTGAAAGGTCTGATTTAGTGATGCAAAACTATGTGGTTATCTCTGGCTTGCAAACAGGTCTGAAAAGCTCAAACCCAACCCACAGCATATTGTTTGATAACTTTAAGCTACACTGGCCCTTCTGTTTTCCTACTCAGAGCTTTACTTTCCATGACAATCTTAGAATTCTGGTTCCTCTGTCTCATTCAAAGAGAAGACATTTCAGAACACATGTGACCAGCAAGTTGTTATTGCTGTGTATTTTCATATTCAGCATTGAATCTATAGAACAATCAGGACAAAGTGAATCTCCACTGTTGGCAGGTTGTGATTTAAGGTGGACCCAGAGTGGTAAAAGATGAGAGTGACCAAGGGGAAAAAGTGGCTTGAGGAGAATGTGGTATAACTGGATTTGTGTTTTGAAATTTTTCCTTGGAAGTTATCTTTTTGAGATAACTTTTTGAGAAATATTTTTAAATACTTTGTTGTTTAAAATAGAAGTGTTAGTGGCTAGTGATTTTTAATTTTTGGTTTCCTACTTTTCTTCTTCTCACCCCTGTCATCTGGGGCAATGTGGAGATAATCTCTTTTTAATCATCATTTGTGAATTTGAGAACTTATACAGCTCTTTATGCATATATCTGATAAAAAAAATGAATATGGAAGATGTTTTTACAGAACTTGTTCTATCTTCTAAAAAACTTCTAAACATACTTTACATTTGGGAGCAGCTGTAATTTCAAGGCTGCAAGCAGGGCATAGAGGCTGCAATATCACATTAGATTTATTTCACAGGGGGAGTAGTGTTAAGTTAAGGATGAATGCTTGGTAGCAGGGAGCCTCAGAAAGTTAGTCCAAAAATTAAATTGAAAAAAGGGGGTTGAAGAAATGAAAATGACACTGACATAAGAAGTTGGAATCTCAGAAATCATCCAACAGTTTGATCTCTTGCTATGTTGTCTGCATGTCTAATTAAAAAGCTATAATATATAAAAGACAATTTTAAAACAGTGAAAAAATGTTAAAGATAATGTAGATGTGATTTCACAAGAGGTGAGTCATTTATTTTGTTTGACAGCCAGGGATAACTGAATGGGAGTGAGATCAGGAGGGTATGATGGCAGAATATTCATTACCTGAGTAGGATTTCGGCTCTAAAGCAGCTTTCTGCAACTCTGATCACAGTTTCACTTCATATTGCTCAACATGGTACATCAATATTTATACATTTTGGATAATCAGCCAATATCCTAGAGCTCAATGTGCTTTTTGTGGTGCGTACTCTCTATCTAGGGAACTTTGTTTAAGCTTGTCAGTTCCATGATTACCACTTCAAGCATAAACTCTGTGCACACTTACAGCAAGAACCTTATAGCAAGATTTGCCTGCATGGTGAAGACAACAGTTTAATAGTATGAGGTGAACAGAGATTTAAAAAAAAGTCTTCAAATGAGACACCTTACACAGAGCTGTCTAGAGCAGTAGGAAATTAATAATCAGTAAGTGTGAATTTACAAGGTCTCTTCACATTAATAAATTAAAATACTCTCAAAAGACTATCAACAGATCTTAGCAGACTGGACAACAACTATAAAGCTGCAACACAAAATAATTTAAAAGTATTTAAAAGTAGAGGGATTTAGGATTGGCCATGCATGATCAAAGTCGTTACCCTACTTGGAATAGAATCCCTGCAAGTAGAGTTTAAGGCCACCCCAACCACAGCAAATCTTTTTAAACTTTTTAATCAACCACTACACGACTGTGCCCTAAATCTGCAGTTCTTAAATATTTGATAGAACTAATTAATATATTAACAAAAATGCATTTGATCAAGATGGGGATATCCATAAAAACTATCCCCAAACATCTCTTACGGTTTTTGACTTATATCAGTGTGATGTGAGAGCCCAAGGCTTATTTTCAGTGGCTTTGCTAATGTATCTTGTCCTGCCTTGAGCCAGACACTGGCAGAGGGTTTGCTATACAGGGGGTGAACAAAATGTGAGGCTTTGCTTTATGGGCTGGGAGGCACCTCAGAACCCTTGTGCTGGAAAAGGAGAAAAGCACAGGTTCCCACCCATTATTTTGCACCTTTTCACATGTTTAGACATAGTTTCTTATGACCCATGTGAAAGATTTCTTGTGCTATTGAGGAGGACTGAATAATCTGTCTTTTTCTACTCTGATTATAATTTAATCAGAAAACTGAGATATTCTGCTCCAGATCCTCAGCTGCCAGGAGTCAGTAGCTACCCCACAGCTGGAGTGGATCTAGTTTATCTTAACTTTTGGAAGCTCAATAGCACAATTTTGGAAGGTATTTAAACTTCTATTTCTTTGTGCACTTTTCCCCAATTACTTTGTTTTTATTTGTTAGATTTTTTTTGTCTTTTTCAAGTGTTTTTTTGTGTTCTAAAATCCAATCTGCTTCACCAGTAAATGAAAATACCTATTCTCTCCACAGCACTATTTTAAAATGACACTTTGCTATCAGTTAGAAACTATGCTAATGGTTTTGATTTCTTTTCTTTTTGCTTTTACTATTGGTATCACAACTGCTGAAATTTTTAACATACTTGTATTTTTAAAAATAATTTGAGTGAAAAATAGTTGGAAGTCTCCCAGACTGCTGTTCAGGAAATCTCACAATTTACAGTTTTCAATTCAATTTCCATTAGAGAGCACTGTGACATTCAGCACAGGGCACTGTGCAATATTCAAGCAGCGTGGGGAATTCCCAAGGGACAGAGCAATACGAAGGGGGGCACCCACAGGAGAGAGTTGTGGGACTGTGCCCCTGGGAGAGGTGAACTTCAGATGTGTTAAACAAGCAAAAGCAAACTTTCTGCCCATTAATCTGGCTGTTGGATAGTGCTACTCGTGGAGCAGCTGGTGAAACAGCAGGAGGTGGGTGTGCAGGTAGGTGAAGGCAGCAGTTCAGTCTGAGATGGTTTACAATACAGGGAGATGGCTGAACTGAAATGAGCAATGCAAATATAGGTGCTGCAGAAAATAAGAGGAAACTGAGGTGAATAAGAGCATTTAACAGGTATGAAGTTACTGGGGTTAGACTAGAAACTGTTGTCCTATGGGTGTTACCGCTGCTACCAGCACCTAGGACTTCATGCAGTAGTTGCTGATGATGGGCATCTCCTTATACAGGACAGAGTGCTGAGGTAGACAGAGTTGTTCAAAGGCATCTTTCAGGCCAGTGGCAAAACCTGGGGTACATCTCACTCTCCAAAAATTCTCCATTGCTGTAGATGCAGAGCCGGAGCCTGAGCACTGGCATCAGCATTGGGACAGAGCACTGGGGAGCCATGTGTGCGTTTTTTGAAATAGCTTGGACTATGATTTTAATCACACTTCTGGAGACCAAGATGAAGAGCACTCAGCCCTTTTGGCTAATAGTGACCATACATTGTCTGAATAGCTTCATGTCCTCACTCACCTGACACTGTCCCAGACAGCTGAATTCAGATATTGCTACATATTTTTAATTTAAGGAACAAAGTGGCAGGAAATGGAGGAGCAGAAAGGGAAAGAGCAGTGGCAAAGCTGACAAGGTTTTGTGTGTGGCTGAAGGGCAAAGATGATACAGTAGGGAGAAACCCTGGAAAGGGGAGGGGAAGGGTGATTAGATAGCCTAATACGTTTTTTTTTTCTCCAGCGTTTAATTTCCTTAGGAGTACATGCTGCATTTTATGTCAGTGACAGATAATGAAGGAGTCAAAAGATAATAAGCTTGGTATTCAGAGAAGATCCCAAGAAGTGGTATGTTACAGGGCTGTTTGGAAAGCTGAAATTCTCTGGTGATAGGAGATGGATGAGTTGGCTGAATGCCCCATGAGATTTTCCTCAGTCAATCTAAAATTAATTCTCCTTCATAATTAAAATACATTTTATATTTTTAGGAACAGTTCTCTAAGTGGTTTTATTTCTTTTTTTCCCTACTCCTTTTTACTGTGTATCAGAGGCAGCCACTTTAATTGCTAGTTTGCCTGACTTAGGATGAAAAAAATCTCAGAATGTTCATGGCTGTCTTAGCTACTCATTTGATCTTGTACCCACTGTATAAGCTATCATGTATTTCTTTCTGCAATAGATCTTTAAGGCAGTGGCCTGCAAGTATTAAGTCACAGATAAGGAACTGTGACCCAGTCAGAAAATGCAGGTTTCCTAAGGTCCCAGGGTGGTAGGTGATGGACTAGGATTTTGAACTTCAACCTCTCATTTTTTGGACTGTTTTTCCTGCCCGGTAGTCTGGGGCTGATATCTGTATCAGAAGTTATGTAGGTGACATGTGGATCTGTGAAAATGGCATTCAGTCCAGTGGAGCCCCACACAATGGGCCAAATGGAGTTTTCAAAAAGATGCTGCACTGGTTTGTGCCTGATCCTCCCACAGCTGTGGATAAAGCTCCCACTGGTTTCAGTTCAGATGGTTCCACTTCTGAAGCCCTCTGGAAAAACCCTAAAGCAAATCAATTTTTCATTCAATTTTATTTTTTTATCATGCTTTGGTGGAAAATTCCTCTGGGGTAAACCCAAACCAGCTCACTCCCACCTCCCTCCCATTTTTCACTCGGGCTGTTTAACTGAGAATATCCCAGTGCTGACCCCAGCCCACAAGCCAGCTTCTGTTTCTGCTAAAGGCACTGCAAGTCTGGCATCAGGAACAACAAAAGCAGCAGCGCCTGACCCTAATTTAAATTAGTTACAAACTGGAAGATGGAAACCATAGTATATGTTGGCAGATTTCCTGGTGTTCCCAGACACTGGATCACTGCAATTCATCTGAATTCCAGTTTACCCCATAGGAATACAATGAATCAATTAACCCTTTAAATAAATCAATTAATTCCAGAGCAATCACACAGCATCTGTTTCTGCATTTTATCAGTTACATAATAAAAATCTTCCTCTTGTCTTTCTGTTTCCTATTGCATTCTGTTCTTTGGATAAATACCACCAGTGCCTGCCAAGTCACAGTTGCAGAGACCTACTGCAGAAAATGGAACCAGAGACACACACTGGGAGAAATCCTCTTTAATGCAATGCTTCAAATTGAATGCCTGCAGTGCTACACAGAATCACAGAATGCTTTGGGTTGGAAGCAACCTTAAAAATCATCTGGTTTCATGGCAAATTTAAAACTAAAATCCACACCTCATTAAAAATGAATCCTGATGAGTAAGTTAAGTAGAAGAAACATCAGTAATTTATGGTGATGAACTCAGCATTTTCCCTCTCCCTTTTTGTGTTGTGTCTGTCTTTGGAAGCCTGTAGCATGTTACAAATGAAGTGCCACAGATGAGCTAGAAATAAAAAGCTAGGAGGTTTTCCAGGGAGACAGAGAATAAATACAGAACCTCCACAAATGCAAACACACATGCTCTGGACTGTTAAGAATTTTGAATCACACGGTGTTTTATCTTCTCAGAATTTCCCAAGTGGCAAAATATATCCCCAGGAAAAGACATGACAGCAGACAAAAAGCAAAGACAGCCACAAAAAAAATTCAAATCAGAAAGTCTACCATAATACAGTTCAGAATTACTTGTTCCCTGAATGATAAAGGAAAAGTAGTAGTCATGACAATGATCAATTTTGCTCGAGAAGCTTACCAATTTAACAGTGGGTAGACATCTTACAGATATCCTGACTGAAATAGAACAGAGGGAATGAACCAAATGATTAGATTTCAAAGAGTGAATTAGCTTATGTAGTTTTTAACAGAGTACTTTGGAATAGGGTCCAAAAAGCATCCTTTTATGTTAGTGTTTTGTCACTCCATGTTATTTCTTCTGTTGCCCAACATGGACTAACCTTAGAATTTTTATTCTCCAATAGTTCCCAGATCAGATATCTTGTGTATAACACTAGGAAGGACTTTTTAGAAAGCTTACTAATGTTGATGATCACTTTTATCCAGCTTTATTCCTGTTACCTTCCTTTTTTGCATAAACACTTGGCAACATATCTTTTGCTGGTTAAAGACATTATGGAGTCAGGTGTTCCTTTGGAAAAAACTTCTCTTCAAGGACTGTACTAGTTCTGGTACCTTGAATACAGTAAAAATCCCTAGAATATTTATATCATTAAGCTTTGAATGAACTAATTTCTTTGTTTAAAGTTCTCAATCTTTTCATGATAAGATGCCCCTTCTTTTATTCACAGCCATAGTAGAGGGAGCTTTCCTAAAGTGAAAGTCTCCTTTGCCTCTGTTTTAGGTAGCCATGTGCATAAAAGTATGCTGAAATGAAACCTCAGTCCATCTGCTTGTAGTCAGTAATTTCCGGGTGAGGCTGACATTGTTTCAGCAATCACTAAAAAAAAATGTTGAGGGCTGTAACAGAGAGTCAGCATTGTTGATAGTAAAAAGCAATATAAAGTGTGTGGTAGGCTGTGGGGAAAGTTATACTGTGGTATAAACCTTCTAGCTCTAGTGAATCCATGGTTTTCAGCTAGCCAGTAGAACTAGTGGTCTTTATTTCCAGGCTCATGCTGAAGGTTGAGTAACAGGATTAAGAGACCAATGGTGTAATATTTTGGGGACTGAGAAGTGCTCTCCTACTGGTACCTGAACATTACTGTCCTGTACTTTTACTTTTGTGTTTGCTCTGGGAAATAGTGATGGCTTGGTTTCACAAGGGTGGTTTCAATGAGGAAAGAAGGTTCCATGCACCTCCTAGGCTGTGTGCTTGTGGCATCCATGCTGGTGACTGGAGATGTGCTGCCAGCTCCTGCATTTATTCTTCAGGCATGCTCAAGTTCCTGGCTTGTAGAGGTTTACATCTGAGATTACTTTAACAAAGTTGGTATGCTGCAAGGAAGGGAAGTTTGAGACATTCTCACTAGAATAACATTGTCTTACATCTAGTTACTGTTATATGTCTAGGTTAAGATGATAAGTAAGATCTTCAGAGTAATGTTTTAGCAAGGTTCAAAGTGGACCTTTGAGATTGGAGAGCATTGAGAATATGGCTGTACACATTTTTTTTTCCTTATGTGTCTGCTAATTTCATTCACATAGATTTAATGCTCTATTAATATTTTTTAACAGGAGGTTGTTTGTAGGCTATCAATCATGATAATTATATGAAGATTTGAAGGTTTAGAGACAGGTTTATGAGAATGTTATTTATTTAAAATTTCTTGTGACCCAAATCAGGTGGAAAAGCTGAAATACTGGTTAGTCCCTGGGCATAGTAGGAGAGGTTATGATGCCACCTTGGGAAGGGGTACAGAGGTACAGACCAGTGGCAAACACAGTGGCAAGGATGACCTTAATGTGAAGGTGAGTTAGCAGAGATGTCACATAGTTTTGTCTATATAATTAGTAGGTGAGGCAAAATGGTGCTTTTTAAAACAGGGTAAGCCAATTTGAGTTGGGTAGCAGGCTTTGAAAAACCTCTTTGGTTGTGTTATAAAAAGAAGCCTCAACCAATAGAAATTGTCTTGGTTAGTTTTCTACTGATCAGACTCTACAGTCTGAAGAGCATAATTTTTTTGCCTTTATAAGAATTATTTTGACTTAAAAAAAATCCTGTTCCTTTACAATGAAATGAAATTAATTTTTAATTTGTTTAGCTCTTTGCATAAGAGTAATTGGCACTTACTAATCACAAAAAATTATTGAAAACCCAGAGGGTCAAACAAAGTTGTAATGTAAAGAGAAAGAGAACAGGAAGATAAGAAGTTTCTTTAACACTTCAAGTGATATGATATGGAAGCATGTAGGCTGACAGGTTCTTAGTAAAGAAATTAAAGTTCTTTTACAGACCAATCCATGATTGCTGTATCATAACCAATACACCGAAGGAATGAAGCTGGTACCAGACACACCAAAAGCTCAGTTTTGTATCAACAGGTAAGGAACAGTGCTGGCTGTATTTTCAGTGCCTGGCTAGCATGATAATAACAATTATTTCTCAGGGATTGTTTTACAGAGAATTTAAAGATGTATGGTATGTGTATCATATAATTGGCATCTGTATTGCCTCAGGACTGAATCAATGTAATCCAAGACTGCAGCTACATAAACTTCCTCTCTCCTATAAGGGAAAGTTTTCTTTGGGTGATGGTAGGCTGCAGAAGCATGATGAATTGCATAAATATCTATTTAACTATTTTGAGTCTGAATTGAATAACAAAGAATTCATTTATTTCAAGAGTATCTATAAAATTTTATTTATTTTGGATTGGAAATAAAGATGAAAAGAATTATGAAGAAAAATAGATAACCCACTGATTTCTGTATCACTCTGCTACAGAGAATTGGTTTTATAGCAGTACTTTTGCTATTTATCTCAGATGCAGATTTACCAGATATCAGGACAGAAAAAGTGGGGAGAAAAATGTCTTTGGCACAGCCTTGTATAAGCTGTGTGCCCCATGTCCCTTGAGGCAGTAGCTGTCACAGGCCTGCCCCTACTGCTGTCTCCTCATTGTTGAAATAGCTGGAGAAAGCACAAGGCTTCTGGATACCACCAGAAGGTATTTGCAAACTCTTCCTATCTATTAGGGAAAATAATGGATTTTAAGAAGGCAATGAGGAAGGAATATTTGAAGAGGGTATGAATATCCATTGCATACTACAAATGAAGATTTGATGAAGGTTTAAAGAACATCCCTGAAAGTTGGTGCCATGAAAGCCCTTCCACCACTGCCAGACATGCACTGTGACTTTCAAAGTCAGGATTTTCCTCCTTTTACATGATTTCCACCAGCCCGTTCTTATTTGGTGTAATATTTTGTACTCCATCCTGCTGGATTTCCTCACCCATGTGGGTGCTCTTGTTCTGGCCCTGTCTGCAGCTCCTTGGCTCCCACAGAGCCCAGCACAGTATGCTTTGCTGTCTGTCCAGTTATCCTGACAACAAGCTCCAAAGCTGGCCATGTTTAATATTGAATCCTGCAAATACCTTTTATTGGGAGTTTAAAACACCCCTTGAGCCAAGCTTGCTTATGATATCTGTATTTAGGACCTGTGTCTCTCCCAGGCATGAATACGCTGATCTCTTGCTACTTCTCTCCCTCACAACCCACCCTCTCACACTTAGATCTAAAAGTGACCTTGCCTGAGCTGATGGGCCTGGGCAACTCCACAAAGAGAAAGAGCAAACTTTTCTGCAGTTCTGGCGTGAGTGCACAAATTCAGCTGGTTGCAATGCTTCAGCTCTCCATTTCCTAGGAATAAGGAGGAAAACTAATCAAATCAATCCAAACAGATAATCACCACCAGGCAAGCAGATATTGCCTTTCAACCCTCTCCCACCCTCTCTATCTAATCCCCATATTCCTCCTGACATAAAATAGACACCACTATCCTCCCAGGACTGTGAGAACGGAGGAAGCATTCAGTGATGGAGATAAAGGTGAGAGCAGCACTTACAAGGTTTCTCTCCTTCCATAAGAGGTATTACCCTGCATCATTAGGGATTGAGAATTGCTATTTTAAGATGAGCTGCAATAAATTCTGTCTTGATTATTGCCTCATTTCAGTTCCAAACTATCAATATCAACATATGGCTTAAACACCAGTAAAGCAAAACACAAATCTATAGATGACTTCATCTGTTGTACAAATGTTAGTGAAATAGAAACAAAAAAGATTTAGTGATTGACATCTCTGGAGAACATGTGTATTTTAAAGTCACATTTTTAAAGTTATTCCGGTAGTATCTAAACTGCAAGAATAACAGTGAATTTGACTTAACAGGGGGGACAAAAGAGGCAGATGACTACTCTAAATGTGGATTGCTGTATTTTCTCCCCTCTGGCTGCTGAAGGTTACCACGCTGAATTCTGAGGTCTTGGTAGTTATTTGCTCATTTCAGTCCATGACATCCCTGACTTATGTCTCAAATCTTAAGATTTTTAGAAAATCTTCATTAGGCTTAAAGGTGCTTCTGTTCAGTAGAGTCCTTGGCATAAGCAGTGTGTCAGATGTCAAAGAAAAATTAAGAGAATAGTTTTGAATGTTCCATGAAATCTCTGGAAAGCCAGATAAGACAATATTCAAAGGTAGGAGGAAAAGACAAAATGCACAGCCTCTTTATGGTGGTTACATGACAACTCATCAATAACAGCCTTCTATGTGTTCTTTGGTCCTTGACACTTTTTTTGCCCTGTGCTGTAAAATAATCCTGAAACTAACTCAGCTGTAATCTTAAATCAAAGAAGAACACTTGGAGGATGGGTAGGAGGACTAATAGTTCAACAAAAAAGAGTTCAACAACAACAACAAAAAAATCTTTAACTTACATAAAGAATCAGCATGCAGAGATACCTCCTTTGAGTCCAGAAGCACCTTGTTTGGATCTGCAATTTTTTTTTACTTTTTTCTTTTTTTCTTTTTTTTTTTTTTTTTAATGTGAATAGTACCAGTAACTTTTTTTTATACAAAAAAACTTCTTGAAAGAACAACCTTAAAAGATGGATCTGATCACTTGGACTCAGTAACAATCTTCCTAGGTCATAGAGTATTTTTAATTAACCTGATGTTCCAGTTATATTAATTGCCCTTGTAGTTCCAGGTTAAGGCAATATTCACTGCTTCCCAACCTCAATTTAAAAGCAGTGATGCTTTGCACATTACACCACAGTGCTTCTGTTATTCCCATGGCTCAGGAACATATTGAAAAAAACATCTGTAAACATATGCTTAAAATGAGAAGTATTTTCAGATGAAAGACACTATGGAAGGGGAAAGTCCTCTCAGAAACAGGAGAAAAACCCAAACCCTAAAATGCAGTATCAGTGAGCATTACCAAAAGTTCAGCTTTACCACTAAATGCAGCCTTTCTAATTGCTTGCTGAATGAGAGCAGGGCATCAGCACTCCATCCTGTATAAAGGATGATGTCTGCGCACACCATTTGCCTATTATTTCTAAGTGGAGAGTCTGAATGCAATCTGAGACCATCTGAGGCAAAAAGGAGAGTCAATGGCTCCGATGACAGTCTGGGCTCAGCATAGCTGGCCTGGGTGGGGTTCCACACTAGCAGGGAGCTGCCAAGCAAGATCACTGAGAGTAAACCACGTTGGGAAGTCAGTCTTACGGGCTTTCATGGGCCATACACTCTCTTTCATTAAATAACACTGAATTGTCACTAAGCCAGTCCTAGAGAGTTAGTGGTTTGGTAGCCAGCCAGCTTCTTGTTACAAACTTTCTGGCACAAACTAGTAATATTTGTAACAAATTCTACGGATGTGTTGAGGTATGGAATTTGGAAACACTTGCTTAGTGGTCCCAAAAGACGATGAACTTCAGTACTCTCACAACTTATGTCATGAAGATCTTTCTCAAAAAAAAAAAAAAAATCATCCAGACTTGTACTCAAGAAATAAACCAGAAAATTGTATGTTTGATTAACGCTGCATAGTGTCTTTTTTTTTTTTTTTTTTTTTTTTTTCCCAGATAGTGGGATACCCATAAGCATGACATGAGTGTCTCTTATGTATATATGACAAATACTTTTCCTCTGGATTGATGATAAAAGTTTGCACTCACATGGCAAAATTCAAGGATAGCAATAGCTATTATTTCTTAATATCAATTTGTAATGTAAGTCACAGGGTGCTGTTTTTCTACATATTTTCCATAATCTCATGGATAAAGAAGAAATTCTGTAATGGCTGTTTCAAGACAAAAAACAGGCTTGCTGTCAGTAGACAGATGCCTTGCTGGACTCCATGGTGTCCTTAGTGGAGCTCCAAAAGCTCTGTACAGTGGTGAAATCCATTCTAGGTCATGCAGCTGCATTCTGGTGCCTCTAGCTTGAAAACTTGGTTTGGCAAATTATTGTAGATACAACTGAATTTAAGGGCTCTGCCCCTAAAGCAATTGTGACTGTTTTTCAAAAGAGAAGAGAATTTCTCCAAAATGAAGACATATTGTAAAGCATTCCCTAAGATTCTTGGTACAGCAATGTCTTATGAGTAGGTAGGACAATGGCTGTCATGGTGTTTGTAGGCCACCATGAACATTGGAGCCCAGCATGTTGTAAAAGAGCTGGGATTTGAGGTTTTGACTTTGATTTGACTGGAGAACTGGTTGGTGCCAGTTGCAGCTTGTAAGAAAAGGCTCTACTGCCCCAAAACCATGTTTTAGAAATAGTGTAGTAAAGGTATCCAGAGCATCTCATGGTACCTTCTGAGGCAGCTGGAGAGTTTCAGAAGGGCTCTTACAGATTTATACAAGGCTCAAATAAAACACATGGAAATGTGGTGGCATTTAGTAACATGTATTAAGGATGCTGATTTATCCCACAGCTAAGGCAGGCATTTCTTTTTTGTCATCCTATTATTCTATTATGGCCAGTTTTTCATATGCTAGAACTTTATACGGCTTTTTATGTCTTATGTATTTGGAGTTTTTTTGGGGGGGGGTTGGTTTTTGGTTTGGGTTTTTTTTTTTGGTTTTTTTCTCTGTTTTGTTTTTGGGGTTTTTTTTTGTGGCTAATTCATGAGTCATTGTTTAAGAGATGAGGATGATGATTCACTTTGACTAAAGCTATTAATAGGTGCTCAGCACTATATTTTAAGGTCTTGGAAGAATCAGTCCCCTTTCATTTCACAAGGAAATTTAATGTTATAAGTCTTTTATTGGCTTAGCTGTTATGCCAGAAGCACATCATTCACAGGATTACCCTCTATGAACAAGTTAACATAAGAACTAAGAGAGAGCTGACTTACACAACACATGCCAGAGGATACATGACCTAGTGATGATGTCTGGGAACCATCTCCTCTCTTTCTTTCATTTTCTTTTCTTGTTTAGCTTTTTTCTCCTCCCCCTGCGTTGCACATGGGCTGTTCATAGTCTCAGGCTGTGGTCATGTCTACTCAGAGTATGGACAAATGCAAGTGCCTCTTGGACCTGAGGGTGGGCAAGGCAGCTTTTGGCTGCTTGTGTCAGCAGTTCCATCAGTGCAACGCCACTGCTGAGATGATTCGTTCTTTCTCTCTGTGGGATTTATTTACTTGGGATAGGCTGTAAACTGTGCTGGGATGAAGAAGAGATCAGAATGGAATTCCCAGACGTTGAGCAAAGTCTTTGTTGGTCCACGTAGATCTACTTTTTGGGCTCTTGTGCGCAGGGACTGGGTCCTGTGCTGGAGCCCACTGAGGAGCTGCACAGACCTGCACAAAAACTTATGCAGGAGGGACATCTGGCATTGGCCTACTACACCCCTGCTTTGAGAAGGCCAGGCCAACCTCAGTGTTAGCTCAGGTTTCTCAGAACCTGTCCAGCAAAGTGCTGCATCCTTCCAAACTCAGAGCACCTCTGTGAAGCAGAAGGTGCAGCCAGGGCAGAAGTGCAGCCAGCAGCCAGCAGCCAGCAGAACTCATCATTCCCCATGACATGGCACTGGGCACAGGTCAGTGGGAGCGCTGAGTCCAGTTCTGTCTTTCTCAACACGAGAAAGGGATCAGCCATGCAGAGTCCTAGGGAGGGGTCACCAGGGTGATGTGGGGCTGGAGCAAGTGAGGTAGAAGGAGAAGCTGAGGCAGCTGGTTTATTTTAGCCTGGAGAAGGAACAGGAGGTCTCCTGGCTGCCTGCAGCTACCTGTTGGGAAGCTGTAGGGAAGATGAATCCAGATTCTTGTGAGAGATTCACAGTGAAAGGGCAAAAGGAAACAGACAGGGCTTGGAAGACAAGAAATCCCAGTTAGCTTTTAAGAAATATTTTTCACTGGAAGAGCAGGAAAATGTGAAGCAGATTGGCTGGGGAAGTGCAGGAGTCTCCATCCTTGGAGATGTTCAGAACTCAAGAGGACAAGTCCAGAGTAATCAGATTTAGTGCAGCAGATCTTGGAGGTATTGGATTAGAGTAACTACTCCATTTCTTTCTATATAATTTTTTTTTAATTTCTATCATACATAATAGATGAGCACTGTCTCAAAACCTGCCCTGCACTGCATAGGTAAAGGTGTGTGACTAGCACTCCTTTCCTTGTCAGAGAGCATTGAATGAGTGGGAGAGGTCGAGCATTACAGTAGATCTACCCAAAACTTCTTAATGGAAAATCCTAAACTAGCAGACAAACGGAGCTCTAAAAGAAAAGCACCCCAAAACAAAGATAAAGTATTTTAAATTGATCAACATTTTGTACCATTCTGTATGGAATTATTAGTCTCATCTTATGTTTCCTTTTTCTGCCCTTTTTGATTACTGAACACAAGCCCAAATTCTTGCATAAAAAAAGGCTATATGATGCAGGTGTAGAAATGTAGAAATGTGAAAATATTAAAATGACTATTCTTCTTTTATTTCTGCCCCTGGTTTAGGGCCATTGTGATGTAATCTGATTTAGGACTTTGAGAAATTGTCTAAGCCATCCTCTGAGGCCGATTTAGACTCTCAGGAAACGGTCTTCTCTCTGGTAAGTTTTTGTCAGAGATCTCCACGTATTTTGCTAATTCTCTTCATGCCACAGTAAACTTTAGTGAAGTCAACAGCTACTGTGGCAGCAAAGTAGAAATGAAAGAGACTCTCTATTTTCAGAGCTCTAAAATAGCCACTGATCCATCCTTTGGAAAATACTGCTCTCAGGGGGGTCTGGTGAAGTGGTGTTGGGTTTCCAAACAAACAGAGAAATAGACAACTGTATTCTTGAGCATTTCATGCTGACTTTCTGTGAAGTGACAAGGATGGCTTCCCTGGAGGGCTGGCTAGCTATAGGGGTGAGATTAAATAGATGACTTTACCCCTCCTAAATACCGTTCCAGAGATTACTGCCTCTCCTGTGTCAGTGCCTGCTCACTGGAACTTGTGCTGGCACCGAGGTCTGCTTAATGTGGTAGCAAGCCCTGTCACCAGGGTCCCCTGCCACTCCAGAGTACGTATTTAAAGGCAATCTTGAATCCGGAAGGGAAGAAGGAAGAGAGTGTAATGCTGTGCTGTTTCAGCTGCTAATTGTGCCCAGATTAGTTAATTAGATAATTAACATAAGAATGCTCTCTTTTCATATTAGAGCATCATACATTTACAATAGAGCTGTTCATAAGTAGAGTGCTATGCTGTGGGAAACACTAATTAATTTTGCAAATTTGGACCTTTAATTGCTAAAGTGCTGTGCTTTCTCAATGTTTGTTTTAGAGTAATGTTAACTGATTACTGCCTGTTTGGAGAAGTATTTATTCTCTTTGCCAGTTGGACACATTCCTCTTGCTGTGCGACCAGAATCCCAGTTTATTTGCAATATTAACTGCACTGCACTTCAGAGGAGCCTGCAAGAGATGAGATTGTCTGCAAGCCCAGCTGACATTGGACCCAATAGCTGCAGAAGCAATGCAGCCCCTCATTTCCAGTTAGGACGCATCCCAGCCATATATCTCTGCAGCCTGCACACTCGATTATTGGAACAACATTCATCCTGCCTTCAAATGAGAATCTGGAAAAACTGCAGCTGGCAGATGCAGCCACCTGCTTCCTTTGCAGCAGTTCTCAGAAAACATCAATCCATGTACCAGGCACTTTGCTGGCTCCCTAATGATCTCCGAGTCAATTTTCAGGGCCTTGTGCTGAGTTCTCAGAAGCACTTACTTACCTGAGCTGGGAAAACATCAGCAATATCTGCAGGATCTTGATGGTTGTCTCCTCCTCAGACTCCAGCTCCCACCACCCCAAGAGGATTAGATCTGTGGGCAACTCTGCAGCACCAGCACCATCCCCTCCACTCAAGGAGTAATTCAACAGTTATTAAACCAGAAAGAAAGCAAGCCTCAATGGTATTCTGTGGGGTTTCACCCCCGGATTGGGATGACCCCGAAAGATGGAAAAGTCCCTCCTCCAACCCGTGCCTTCGAAGAAAGACTCAGTAGTCTTCTGTTGTCTGTTCTCAAGGTTGTTTATTGTTGGTTATCTACAAGATTCTTCTCCCTGAACTGCTGTGGCCCGTTCAGCAGCTCAGACAAAGGCACTCTGCCCTCCCAGGGGGCTGGTGCTATCTTTTATATCATATATTACGTACTACATGTTTATGCTTTTTCTCCAATACCTACTATCTATATTGAATGGTGACTTTCTACTCTAAACCAATCTGTGAGTGCCAACACCACCAAAGACATGGAGGTTAGGAAGGAGAAAGAAAGAGGACAGGGCACACCCAAGTCCCTCCATCTTAGAACTCCTGACCCCCATGTACAAAACTTGGACCCCTGCGTACAAGGCTTAAAACCCCCCTGTACAGCACTCAGAAATCCTACCCTTTACTTCGTGACTACTTCTACTACGCTATCTAAACTTTTGTGTGTGTGGCTTGTAATTCTTCATACAGAGTTAGTAACTTGCTCCACGGGCTAAGATCAAAACCCCCACGTGTGTCTTTGGCTGCATGCCAGGGTCTCAGAGCCCCCTGCCAGCGGCTCTGGCCATCCAGGACACCCAGAGGAGAATCCTGGGTTCCGACATCTCCCCCTTCTCTTTGCACCAAAAGCACATCTTTGGCAGCCTTATTCATGGCCTGCCACATGCACTGAAGAATGCATGGCTGACTGAGCAGAAGAATTACAAGCCCTATCAAAATGTAAAACTATCATCTAACAAATTTTCTACAATATCACTGATTCCCACACCCATGCAGAGACCCAAAGTCTGCAATCTTCTGTGGACTGGTGAAGCACAATGGTTGGAATCTCTGTGCAGTCCACATCTGTGTGTCTTCTTCTCTGCTTGTTGAATGCTCAGCGTTTTTTTGCACTTGATACAGTCTCACATTCTTCACTGAAATCCACCTGTACTTTGTACCTGTTAAAACACAAACAAATCCACGTCCCCGCAGGGACTGGAGGATCCTCTCAAAATCCCAAAAATGAAGAATAGGTCTTGATGTGAAAATGAAACCTTGATCTGTTCTGTTTTGCAAAACTGCATAGAGAAATGCAATACAACAGTAATTAGAAATCAACCAAATAACACAGACTATCAATAACACGTGTGAAATCACACAATTATCAAGTACCACAACATTAGACTGTCATCCCAGAGTCTGCAACAGCTGATGAACCTTAAAACAACAGAAGATTGAAGAAATCATGTCCGGATTCATGTTTCTCCAAGCTTCCTTTCAAAACCAGCTCAGCTGTCATATATGGTCAAATTGCCAAGTCAAAAGGACTTGAATACTTTTTGATGCAGAAAACTTCTGGGTTGATTGTCAATCACTCCACCAAGTAGAGCTAAAGCTTGGCCACAGCTCGAACTCTAATTGGTGAGTATCACTTAACACATTCTAAAACAAGACTCTTAAAAACAACAGTTATGAATAAGAAACCTTAGGATTAGAAATCTTTCACACCATGAGATAACATGATAGGGATTCTTCAAATACAACAAACCTCTTTTTCAGAGATATGAACTTCATCACAGTCAGGATTGTGAACCTGGATCTGGACACTGAGAGTGAAAGAAGTGCAGCTGCATGAAAGACTCATTACCTAATACAATATTGAAACTCAAAAACCTAAGAACTTAATGTTACAACTGAATTCTCTGCTGAATTACCTCTGTAATAATGACTGAAAAAAAACCATGAGACTGGCAATCTGGATAGAAAAACCCAAAAAACATGTGAGTAGTTAAGAAATCAAAAAACAGGATCCTAAAGAGACACGTGTCTTGCAGATGATCACAAAAGAGATAAAAGATTATCACACAAAGACATGAAAGCCGGCTGTAAATACAATACCTTAACAATACCTTAACAATACAATACCTTAACAATAATTCTTATCACAAGACAATCTTTTTAAAGCATTCATATAACATCAACAACCATCATTATTTATCATTATTACTTATAAAAATTAAAAATAACAAAGGTTACAAACTCAATACCAACAATTCCTAGAACTCTGAACCATTGGGAAATCAGCTGATGGTCCCACAGACTCTTTACATGATGTTTTGTTTCCCTAAGAAGCATTTTTCACAGTAGAAAAACAATAAAATCCCAAGAAATGACTGATATGAAAATACCTATTTAGAAATTTAACCCTTAAAAAACTTTGTTTGACTGCAACATAGAGCTCTGCACTTATGGCATTGTCCATGTCTTCTGCATCTGAATCATGGTCCTCTGGCAAATACTGTTGCCATCACTTCTGTGGAACCTGCCTGTGGAAGAACTGAACCAATTGCCCCACATAACATCTGCTGCATTTTTTCTGGAGTTGATCCTGTTGAAAAACTGGAGAAAGCACTGTGAAAATTCTCAGAAGCTTCTCATCCTGCCCTTGGAAAAGTTTCCAGACCTGTTTTTCCCCAAAAACCTGCCTGGAATTCTGGCTACTGTGGTTGCCTAGCAACTCTGACAGAGCGGTGCCTTGAAGGACATCTCCGCCCTGACCTTGTCCCGTCTCTGCCTGTGCCCTGCTCTGCTGTCCACTGGGATCCGCCTCCCCTGGCTCCGTGCCAACGTCCACAACCGAGCGCGCGATTCTTGTCCCGTCTGTGCCCGTTTCGCGTCTACAACATGCGAGCTGCCCCTCCCCGACCAGGTAGGGTTTCGCTCCACCGACACGCGCGCGCGCACTGGCGCTGCCGCTCCGAGACGAGCATCTCCGCGGGTCTCTGCTCAGTCTCAGTGAGCTCAGTCCTGCCAGCGGCGCTGCTGCAATGCGGGAGCGGTCCCCCTGTGCCTGTCGGGCGGCCGTGTCCGCGGCCGCGCGGGCTCTCAGCATGGAGCGCGTCACGGCACCCTGGGAACGCGCAATCGCCGCGTCCGTGCTTCCCGCCGCCGCTGCCTCTCCTGCCGCCGGCACTGCGCATGCGCGCGCCGCCGCCGCCGCCGCCGCCGCCGCGGCTGCAGCTGCCGCCGCCGCTGCGCCCCCCCTGCCGCTGTGGCCCCCCCGCCAGCCTCCGCAACCCCCGCCGCCGCCTGTGCGGGTCCCCCGGGCTGCCGGCTGACCGGTGCCACCTCGGCATGGGTTCTGTGCCAGCCGCCGAAAAGCAGCTCCTTCTCCCGTCCTGCAATCTCTCTGCCCCCCATCCTGCCGTCGCCTCTGTCACAGGCTGCAGTTCTGGGGAACAAGCCACAAAGAAGGCAAAATCCCAGTCCTTCAAGCCGCGCTTTCCCGAAACTGGAAGAGGTGCGCCTGGGCACCCTGTAAGTCCTGAAGGTGATAACGATCCCCCCTCACCTTTTGGTGAGAGTCAGTTCTGTTCCTCCTAATTTCATAACAGTAAACCCCGTCTGCGGATGGCTAGACAATTCCCTCTCTTGCGGATGGCAAGGAGGTATCCCCCCCCCGACTGGGAGTCATTTCTACTGCCTGCTGATAAAAGGTACCCCCGCGGCACTCCGCGAAATTTCCTCCCGCATTACTCTCTCTGGAACCAAAAGTTTCAAGGCCTTGTTTTCTTTCCCTGTTGCTAAATGATAAAGATGTCCATTAATCTCCCTGAGTTGTTCCTGGGAATATGCTTTCCCCATGTTCTTAGTTTTGACTGTTCTCACCAAGAGCTGAATCAACGCAAGGTCGGTCCGGAGATGGTCCTGGTCCCTGTCCAGCAGTTTTTCAGGCGAGGAATTCCAGACGTGCATTTCTGATTTTCTTCCTCTCCGGGCTGCTCTCGAGGCGATGTTGTCTTGATGATGTTTTTGTTTCGGGCTCTCTGCTCTCTCTCTCTGGAACTTCGGAGTGTGCCTTCTTCCCAGATTGGGTTTGGAGGTCGTCTGATGGTTTTATATCTTTGCTTCAGTCGTGCCGACCCAGGGACGCCAGATGTGGGGTTTCACCCCCGGATTGGGATGACCCCGAAAGATGGAAAAGTCCCTCCTCCAACCCGTGCCTTCGAAGAAAGACTCAGTAGTCTTCTGTTGTCTGTTCTCAAGGTTGTTTATTGTTGGTTATCTACAAGATTCTTCTCCCTGAACTGCTGTGGCCCGTTCAGCAGCTCAGACAAAGGCACTCTGCCCTCCCAGGGGGCTGGTGCTATCTTTTATATCATATATTACGTACTACATGTTTATGCTTTTTCTCCAATACCTACTATCTATATTGAATGGTGACTTTCTACTCTAAACCAATCTGTGAGTGCCAACACCACCAAAGACATGGAGGTTAGGAAGGAGAAAGAAAGAGGACAGGGCACACCCAAGTCCCTCCATCTTAGAACTCCTGACCCCCATGTACAAAACTTGGACCCCTGCGTACAAGGCTTAAAACCCCCCTGTACAGCACTCAGAAATCCTACCCTTTACTTCGTGACTACTTCTACTACGCTATCTAAACTTTTGTGTGTGTGGCTTGTAATTCTTCATACAGAGTTAGTAACTTGCTCCACGGGCTAAGATCAAAACCCCCACGTGTGTCTTTGGCTGCATGCCAGGGTCTCAGAGCCCCCTGCCAGCGGCTCTGGCCATCCAGGACACCCAGAGGAGAATCCTGGGTTCCGACAGTATTCTCTCACCCAACAAGACTTGCATATGCTTGGGTAAAGGGAGACATGGATTTGCCTCCTTCTCCAAGGCTTCTTTATGCAACACATAAAAACTTTTGAGTTAGGAAATTGGAGCAGAGTTCTTCATTATCCCTTCCCTAGCTAGGGTCATCAGTTGTGGCCAGTTTTCTTCTGGTGTGTGTAGGGGCACAGTGTTCCCACCCTTGACTATCACAAGGAAACACAGAAATCTCTAAATTAGTAAAAGGTCTGCGTGTTCTCAGAAACACCTTGAGGTGAGATTTAAGACTTTTTTTTTTTCTTCTGGCTGACATCTGCAGTAGAACTGTAGATGCTGGTCCAAAATGCTTACTATGTTGCATGAAGGGTTTAGCTGCTTAGCTCAGGGATATTGAGACTAATCTGAACAGAAGATGTCAATGTTCAGAACTTTCTGAATCTTTTGGTGAGTGAGAGCTGACTCAACTGTATGAAAGTCTTACCTGTGACTAATCACTGGCTGAAAACTTTCAAGTTAGCCACTCATTCAGCAAAACCGAGTCAGCAAAACTCAGATACCAAAGCTGAATACAGGGATGAGCTCTAAAGAAATGCTTTCAACCTTTTCCACTTGCTCAACTAATTTTTCCAGTAGCTTAACCAGCTTCAACAGGGGAAATAGAACAAAAACCATAGAAACATATGCTGAATAGATGCGTGTGAAGATATTTTTAATACGAGCTTGATCATTTTGAGAAATGAGTGCAAATATTTCCACTGTGATATTGTTGTACCTTGAACCTTAGCAGCAGTCCTGGAGGAAGGGAGAACAAGAAGAAAATATGTCATTAATTGTGAGACAAAGGGTGTGGAAAAGGACCTTTAGTAGGGGAGGGGCTGTATGACAGTGGAAATTACATGATACATTTACTTGTTACTGGTATTTTGCTTTGAGCCTAAAGTGCTGCTGTTTTCATTGCAGGCTTCAAGTTGCTGCAATCTTTCATTGAGGCAACAGTACAAAGCTGCCAATTTGAAAACAAGACTTTGCTCAGTAGCAGAAGAAAATGAGAAATTCAAGGGTAAGTCTGAAGATTACAAGGGCTTTGAAAATCCTACTGAAAGTGAACCTTTTATTTTAAGTAAGAAAAGAAATTAAGGTACAGATTTTGCTGTCTGCCTGCTGAGTTAGTTCTATTGATTCCAGGTAGGCCACACATTAAGTATCATAACAGGTTTTAGATAATTACAGTATTCATCCCTTGGGTAGTATACTTTTTATGGTTTATGTCTTGAGTTTTATCCCCTAGATTATTTCTAGTGCTAGGAATTTTTGCAAACATGAAAAGACTGGATGAAAAGTTTCAAAGAAGTATCTTCAATGCTTTTTTTGAGTGCAATTATTTGGTCCAATATACTTTGTTCATCCAGTAAGTTCCAATTTTTTTCAAAGCCTTTATATTTTTGAACCAACAAGGTTCACATTTGCTCTGCTGAGGGGCAGGACATGGAACCCATGTGCTTGTTTCATTATACTCTGAAGATATGTCTACACCTAATAATACAGTTTCTGAATGGCTGCTTTCTTCTGACTTTTCTTTTACTCACAGTATTTTTCCTGAAGCAAAGCCCTTTGCTTATTCCAGCTCAGTGTTTACTGGGCTGCCCAGTAATGTTTTCCAGTGTTTGTAAGGATTTTGGTTTTTTGAAAACATCCTCCATCATCTTTGGAAGCTTGTGCTGGTTGTAGTAAAGTCATCTTTACCCACGGAGGCCAGAAAGCAGCGATGTGCAGAAGACAGCCCTTCTGTTTGCACAGCAGTTCCACCAGGCAGCAGATGGGGGAGGTTTCTGCAGCTGGGGGAAGTTTAGCTGGATTCCAGCTCTGCAACATCTGCAGTATTCACTGCCTGACTGCAGTAAGGCTTGAGGAGATGGTATCTTCTCCCCCCTGCCTTCTCCCTCTGGTTCTTGCATGTACACACGTATGTACGCTCCCTGTTGAGACACAGTTCAGCTCCTATACGTACAAAAGCACCAGTCTTGTCTCTCCTGAGATTATTCATTTCCTGAGATTATTCATGTGCATGGCTGTTTCATGTAGCAAATGGTGCCACAAGGTGCCCTGTTTGTAGTAATGCCCACAGGAGACACTTTTTGTGTTCTTCATCAAAGCTGCCTGTGCAAGAGAAGCAGAGTCAAAGCTGCTGCTTAACCAAGGCCACGTCTCACAGGGGAAACCTTTGTTCCTGTTGATCTACTGGGTTTGGTTGTAAATTTTTCCCCTCCACCATTTCAATACTGTTGATAGCACTAGTGTGGACTCATTTTAAACTAACATTAAAAAAAAAAAAAAAAAAAAGCTTTGCAGGCGTAGCTTAACTTTTGGGGAGGAATAGGCAGAAGCACAGCTCTATCAACAGGAGCTACATCACTACAAAGAGAGTTTCCCATCTGGGAAGAAGGTTTTCCACTTCTGGATGTCAGTGAAACTTGAGTAGGAGTCCTGCAATTACTGTGGGAGTATGAGGAAAGATGTAGCTGTGGAATTAATAAGATGTTAAGATGGAAAGCATGTTCCAGCAAAGGATTGTCAAAAGTATTGATGACTGAAGGTGAAAATATAAGGCAACTCTGAGTTAATATTTTGGCAGAACATTTCTGTATAAGATGCAGGCTATTTATGGCAGCTTCTCAAGGAACTAGTGACCTTTGAAGTGGTGCTGAAGTGGCAGAAGCAGCAGAGTGACATTTGTTGTTTTCTGTAGTACTGATTCAGACACACAATGTTGACTTTATCAAGACATTCTCTTTCAAT
The DNA here is from genome assembly GCF_015832195.1 of Motacilla alba alba. Lineage (NCBI taxonomy): Eukaryota > Metazoa > Chordata > Aves > Passeriformes > Motacillidae > Motacilla > Motacilla alba. The sequence goes on along the minus strand of NC_052019.1, from coordinate 14,547,229 downwards.
ATAGTTTACCCAATCACAAGAGTGCCTGGGCAACTATATATGTGTGTGTCTATATATATGTGTGTGTGCATGTGTGTGTGTATCAAAACATGACAAAGGAATACTTTGAGAAGTATTGTTTCCTAGCCAAATATTGAATATATGTTAATTGTTAATTCTACTTTTTTAATTCCAGAAATGTTGTTGACTTGAGAGGGCTTTGACTCAGCTGTTCAACCAATGGAGAGATGCCCACAAATATGTTGATGGAAGAAGTTGCCATTCTCGTGCACTCATCACTGTCTGCAGTGGTGATTACTGTCACCAGCAATTTCCCCGTTAAAGTCACTTAAGCTATCTTAATTGATTTTTCCTGAAGTAAATTAGAGTGCTCTGACAGCCTGCTCTGCCAGCCCTCTGATGAAGGCTGCAGCCTCCAGGAGGGAGGTGATTGAACTGGCACTTATGGATCTATAGGAGGAAAGGAAAGATTTTTGTCTATGCTATATCAGATAACAATTCCTGAGAACTTTTCTTGGACTTTTAGATTTTTTAAAAATTTTTTTGTTATCTCTAGATTATAAACAGCATAATGCAGCATGGTCATTGTGATTTTTAATGCTATGTCCACTTTTAGATATGGCAAAAGTTTTTTTAATACTTGTCCTTTAGAAAATGCTGTGATGTTGAAATCAAAATGTCCTTCAAGACAGTATTGATTTGAATGAGATCTGGCTGTGAAAAATTGTTTAAATAGAGTTGCTATAATGTGTTATGTATTTTCTGGAATAGAATAATGTAATTTATCATTTTAATGTTACTTTTTGTAGTTTGCTTTCATATTTCTGCTGAAAGAAAACATTTTGATTAAGCAGACAAGAGTTGACCCAAAGTGCCTTCTTTTGATTAAGAAGCTTTAAGTAACAAAATGCCTTTGTGCTGATTTGCTGTTGGACCAACACTACAAATTACAGAATTGCTATGAATCTGTAAAAAAGTATCAGAGTAGGCACATGGTGTAGGTGACCTCTCTAGGAAGGAAACCCTCGCTGGGTTTCAAGTTGTAAGTCTCCAAAATAAGTGTGTTAAATTATCGGGATGGCTAGTTTGATAAAAAATCTTGTGTGGATCCTTCTGTTGTGCGAGCAGTTATGCCACTGAAAGGGTTTATTTCTTTCCTAGCTTTTTTGGCTCCATCAGTAACTTGAATGGGGGGGGGTCTACAAAAATGTCAGAGAGGGGCTTTTACAAGGGCATGCAGTGATAGGATAAGGGGTGACGGCTTTAAATTAGCAGAAATCAGATTTAGATTAGATAGAAGGAAGACATTTTTAACAATGAGGGCAATGAGGCCCTGAAATAGGTTCCCCAGAGAGGGGGTGGATGTATCATTCCTGGAAGTGTTCAAGGCCAGGGTGGATAGGGCTTAGAGCAACCTGGTCTAGTGGAAGATGTCCATGCCTGTAGTGAGGTGTGGGAACTAGGGTCAGCTAGGTCTTTAAAGTCCTTTCCAGCCCAAACCATTCTATGAATTAGATTAATCAGTAAAATCCACTGATAAATCTCCCTATTGTGTGCAAAGCCTGTGCCTGAAGAAGAATGCAAAGTTTGATTCTAGTTCCATTTATTTGGGAGAAAATATAAATTAATGCAGTTTTTGCTCACCTTTTAGCTGCATTCCCTTGTAACATATAAAGTGAAAGACAATAAAGATCAGATGCAATAAAGTTTCTTTACAAAGAGACTGAAAGTAAATCCCATATTATTCCAAGTCCTCTGAAGACATAAACTGCTGCTCTGAACATGTTGAACCCTTGTTTATTGTGAACTTCTCATGAAAGAGAAAGGAGTGTGGCACTGGGCATCCTGCTGTGCAGAAGGACAACACAAATGACTGCAACACCGAGAAGACAAATGAGCATACAGAAGGGCGGATTAGTAATTGTGACCCCTCATCATTAGGCACTGTCCTATTCAGTACCATAATTTTGGTGGTAATTACTACTAATTGTTTTAATTTCTCCCTCCTGAGCTTTCTTAGAGTTCATACCATGAGGTCAGTTTTTCTTGGCTGCCTTCAAATAAGATAAATGTAAATTTATTTTTATACTTGTGTCAGGACTTCGTAGAAATGCCTTCTTCCTCTTTGTGAGAGTAGAGAAAAGAGGCAGGAGAAAATGCTAGAGGCTCCACTGCTTTGCTTTGATCCTTCTCTTAGAATTATTAAAAGTGAAGCCTCTGAGTAAACAACTGTAAAAATTAAATCACTACATGGAGCTTATAGGAACTGCAGGGTCTGCTGTAGCAGCTGTCTGACATGGTGGTGTTACCTTCATCCCCAGGTTAAGGCAGAAGGAGCAGCAATTTCATCTTCACAGTGCTGAGCCCGGCCAAATGATTTCCATGCTGTGCCTGAGTGATGCAGAGCAGGGGCTGTGCAGTGCTCCTGTTCCCATATCACTTCCCCAGTCCTGACTGGCATGGTGCTCCTGCTCTGCCCACCTGGGTGTGGGAGCTGGGAGAAAGACATCTACCAGGGCATGATTAGCAGCAACCTGCTGGGAATGAGGATGGATCCTTCATTCCTAGGTGTCCTTCTGTCAAGGTGAGAGGCTTTCTGAAATGCTTTTCCATCCAGGAAAAAAAAAAACAACAACAAAACAAAACAGAAACAAAGAAAAAAATCCCCAGATGGCAACTACATAAATTAACTAAGATGAGGAAAGCTGGCAAAGTGAGACTTTCTGGCCTTTAATTTAATTATTCAGGGGCAGGGGGTGGGGGTCAAAAGGGACCTAGATGAAACTGCAGAAAATTTCTGAATCCCATTGCTAAGTTTTTCTTTAAAGCATGTTTAGAAAAATACTTTGGCTTTGTCTTTGTGTTTCTCCATCTTCTCAGTTAAATTGGATGTTTCTATGACATTCTTTTTCACTACAAAGTAAATTTAATTAGCTCTCCTATGGTGTAAGCCTTTCCAGCTTAAAAAAATACATTAAATGTCCATGTTCTCAGGCTTGCAGCTGCCCGCACTTGTGAGGCAGTCATGGAAAAGGAAAAACAAAATTGAGGTGGGAGGAAGGTTTTGATTTGGACTCTTCCTGGTGGGAGCAAGTCATTAAACAAATGTTCAGTTTCCATATTTGGAAAAATTACTGAGTATATTTTGCAGAGCTGCTTTAGAAGCAGCTGAGTAAGAGCGTGGTATCTCACCGATAGGTATTGCCTCTGAATTTTAGGAAAGGAAGCAGTAGACTATGACTTTGAAAAAGCCAAATAAAGGCCAAAGGCAGGTTTTGGCTTGCCAAATAGAAACAACTTCAATCTAAATGGAATGGAGTCCTTTGAGTTTTTATGTTCTCTTTTAATTTTCTCTCTTTGAAAGAGAAATAAAGAAAATCCCTAAATCTGCGGACTGGCAGAAAAATAGCTTTTGCAGGCAAAGGACTGATATTAGCACATGCGGGTACTGCTGATTTCAGTAGGAGAGCTTGGTTCAAACAAGGACAAATTAATATCATCAGTTTTTATCTTTGGTGCAACTGGGAATTCCTGGCCATCTGATTATGGGCTGCCAACACTTTTATGGAAATTTATCAACTTGCTTTGAAGTTTTCTAAGCTTCCACTTGCATAGTGAACATATTGATAAGAGGTCTCATGGTACTGTGCTCACGCATTAAAATTATGTGCATTGTCAGAGCAGCGAGACTGCAGTTTAAAAATTGTGATAATGTGGCTTCAACCCGAGCTCCTTCCTCTCACTGCATTAGGCCTTCCAGGAGACACTTTGCCTTTCCCAGGTATTTGACAGCTGCTATCAAGGTCAGAGCTGTACTGAATATTCTTTCATGGAAGGTATCCACAGACAAGCCCAGTTCTAAAACACAGCAAGGGACAGACTTTGCCATTTATACATTTATAAATAATTTTGAAAAATCCCGTGTTCCACAACAGGTTTCTCTAGCCTCAGAGACAATATGCTTCCAAATTTCCTGAAAGCTTACTTTTATAATCATGTAGTAAAACCAGAAATTTCCCACAGCAGAGAGTTCTTCATTTAATGGTCGCTGCCTCTCAAATCAACATTTTTTTATAGAGGAGGACACACAAATGCCTGGAGTGTGGAAGGTTCACAGCTGTTCAATAGGATGGGGACATTAGTAGTAACATACATATATAGAAAATAGAGGCTATTTTATGGAACAGATAACATGAATTTTACTGGTATTGGCAAAGGATTTTTTGGAGGCAAAACACAGAGCCTTCCTAAACCAACACAGATATTGGCATCTGATTCCATTAATGTCCCAGAAGTATCCCACTAATTTACTGTGATATAGCTATTCCTATTTTCCTGATTCTAAACTACATCTTTCATTGCCTAATTAACCAAAACTCTGTGAGAATGAACAAATGAACAAACACATCATTTTGCTGAAGTCTGCCCAGCTGTCATCTGTAACTTCTAACCCAAGTAAACCTGAGTTAGGGCAAATTCAAAGTTGTTTTTTAGGCTAAAGCTCACCAGAATGGAAATAAGCATCTCACTCAAAGTTAAGGTCAGTCTGGTGGGTTCTGTACCAGATTTTAAAATTGTTGGGTGTTGTGATGCACTAGATAGTTATTTGGATGCTGCACTGGGTGTTGTGTTGCATGGGCGGTTCCCCTTTCCCTCGGGTGGTTTGTTCCCTTGGTGAGGTGGTCTGTCCCTTGTAGCCTCTCCCTTCGCCCCTCCTCCCATTGGCTGCGGCCCTCCATCCCCACCTCCCATTCCACAGGTATAAATGTCCTTTGGGTTTGGAATTCGGTCTCTTTTTTCACCTGGATGGTCTCCGATGCTGATGTCCCTTTCCAGCTAATAAAACAGGACATCAGAACCACGTGGAGAAAGAGCGCTTCTCGTCCTTTGCTTCGTCTATGTAGGATCCGTGCTGGCCTAAATCCCAAACTAGCCGGGGGGATTTTACAGCCCAAAACCCACGGATCCTTCAGTTGGGCAGAAGGATTTCTTTTTCTTGCCTTTGAATGTGCTCCCAAGGCACTACGTGGGATCACCTGGGGCTCAAGAAAGCCCCTGTAGAGACAGGCACAGGCTGCTGGCAGCTCCTGCTTGCCCTTGGGACCACAACATGGAGTGCTGACGATGGGGATGGGCAATCAATACTGAATACTGATGGGGCCATAAACCCGAAACAACGCTCAACACACAGTGGGAGAAGAAAAAAATGGCTTTGTTGGTATTGCCCTATCCAAACGTACTGGCTTGGATCTTGGGTTCTGCCTTGGCTGCAATGTTTTGTAGCAGAGGAAGACACTAGGAAAGAGCTGATGTTAAGCTATCTTTAGGCTCCATCAGTTCTGCCTGGCTGATCTCTCTTCCAGCATTAGACCAGTGTCAAGAAATCCTGATTTCCTGCTCATCCTGGCCCTGGAGAGCAGTTCTGGGAACTGTAATCTGCTCTACTGTGGGCGAAGGGCCAGCCCAGACATTGGCAGGGTGTGCACAGCTGCACCTCCAGCAGCAAGTAAGGAGCAGGATTGGAGCAGGGAAAAGCAGCACTGAGGGCACGGGGCCGCACAGGGAACTGGTGGGGGAGTTTGGGCTCTCCTCCTCAGGGGACAACATGCTGGCTGGTGAGGGAGCCCATCATTACTTCACTGCCCAGGGCACCATCCAGCTCCCCCATGGCCAAGCCTTCCTTTGCTGGGTGCTGCCAAGAGACTTTTTCTGCTGAGTGTTGTCCCCAGTCTCAGCTGCAGCATAGGTGGAGGCTCTCTCCAGTCTTCCCAGGATGTGCTGGGAACAGGCCTGCCATGGTTCAGGGCTTGATTTCAGGGTTTGGTTTCTGTTCTGCTGTCAGAACCATAGAAAGCTGCTGGGGAGAGGAACGAGAGGTTGCTTATCATTTTTCAGTGACAGTCCTCAGATTTCTCTTCGTACATTTAAAGAGTAAACCCACTGTGATACAGACTATTGTTATTCATCCAAAAATGTGGAAATGGTACATCTTTGTTTAATTGGGAAAAAACACCAATATTTATATCTTGAAACATTCATCAGCTGCTCAATGAGACAGCTATCTGCATGGCTTTACTTCCAAGAAGAAATTAAATACTTCATCTTAGAAAAATCCTGTAAGCCTGTTTGCTGCTATTTTATACCTAGATAAAGAAAATAACTTCTGATTGTCTTTAGATTATCCCAGTTGACAGTATATCAATGAACATGTCGTTATCAGATTATAAATGTTGCTATTTTTATGAGTCTTGCAGTCCTGTTTTTGCCAACCAGCACTGTCTGTATCTCGGCCGACATCTCTGCATTAGCTCTGTGCCTTCCTTACCAGCACAGCATGCAAAGTTTTGTAAGTGCCTTTGCTACAGCAGCCATTAGCAGCTCTATTGCCTATATGAAATGATACTCTGGGATGTATTTCTTTACTCTGCTGCAGTGATATCTGCACATGATGGCTACTTGGAGACAAAGAACCACGTCAAAAAGAAAGAAGCAGCTTCAGAAAGTTGTGGAAAATGCTGTTTTGCTCTCAGCTAAGAGTGAGTTTAAAATATCTAACTGCTCCATGCTGAATACATGATAGGACTGCTTCCAGAGAACAAAAACTATTCAGTCCTTGCAGTGGATATACAAGCCTTTAAGGCAAGCAGACAGCTTATGGATCTGACTCTGAGGAGCCAAAATACCCTAGCAATCCCATAGAGGATTTCTATAAGGTTTTCCATCTTTTTGGAATACACAGTTTCTACTATCCATCTGGTATGCAGAGAGATTGAACCCACAATTCAGAATACAACTGAAACACCAGAGTTTTGCAGATATGAAAAAAAAAACAAAACACCTATATATGTAGATAAATAAGATTTTTAAATATAGATTTAAAAATCCATGTAACCCCAGCCAGCTTTTCGTTGTCCATCTTGACATTTGAGCTTCTGAACACTATGTTTTACAGAACACCAGATCCCCATTTCCCTGCATCAACCCCTGCTTTGGTCTTTTGCCAGGACAGCAACATTTGGAAATTTCACAGCTGGCTTTCCCCATGTTATGTGAAACATTTTGCACTTGAAGAAAGAAATTACCTTGACGTCACTGGGATATAAAGCAAATGTTGCATCCATGTTGCTGGTATAGGTGGAAAGGAAATATTATTTGGAGTCGAGAAGTGAGGGAAAGAAAGGAGGGGAAGGAGCTTGTATCAGGCACCGACTGCATTACAAAGGCATTAGTGACAGGTGGGGACAGCATGCACAGAAAGAGAAAGAATATAAAATAGCTAGTCACTGGTTTTACCACAAAGGCCAGGCCTTGGCAGTTTCTGCTACTGAGGAGAATTATACAGAAACAGTCTCCCCAAGCATCCTATGATGCCATCTGGCTTATTACAGAGGAAATCCCCATTGGCAGTCTGGGTTTTTTTCCCTTCTTTTTCTTCACAACAACCTGAATGAGTGCCAAGATTATTTCTCTCTCTCATGCTCCTTCTCTTTGGCATTGAAACATCATTCTGTAGAAAAGGGAAATATGCACTGCATTGGCTCAGATGAAGGCAGCAATTTAAGGAGCAGGAGCCTTTGCAAGCTTTGAGATGGAAGCAGGGCTGATAAAGGAGATTAAACAAGCTGAGACCCTTTTGATGAACAAACTGAACCATCTTGGTGCTGAAAAAGTAGAGCTATAGTTGATAGCTCTGATATACTGTCTGTGCTTGCCAGGAGAGCTATCTATTTCCATTATTAGCCTAAAGGATGATGTAGGCAATGAAAGTGAGCCACCAAATAGGAGCTCAGGTGAGATGAAGGTAGCATGAGCAGGGAGCACCTCTTTATTACAATTCTTCAAATCACCCACTGAGGGTAATTACTTTGTCACCTCCTTGTCCTTTCTGCAAGGTTTCCTTTCCTGAGATTAGCAATGTGCATGCACAACAGTGGTCTGTATCTGACAGACAAAGAGACGTTGGTTTTAATTATTTTTCAGTGAAACATCCACATTAGATGCAGAATGGAGCTGATTTAAATTACAGCTTGCCTGAAAACTGTGATTGACCTGCAAAAAGGTCCTACCATGTTTAAAAAGATTATTACACCGGAGGAAAATGTTGAATATTTTGCCAGACACTGAATATTAATTTTAATCCTAAATACCTAGTTTTGTGTGTGTGTGTGTAACAACACATGCATATAAACAGAACTAGATTTTGTATATTATTTTTTTTAAATATCCTTTTTTCTAGGTAAATAACTTGTTTTGTGAGTTCCCCATAATCTCAGTAGTCTTTTCATTGCAGAAATCTTTGCAATGAAGAGCAGCTAACCTTTTTTTTTTTTTTGCAACATAATAATTTTCATGTCAGTTTGAAATGTTAGTGAATATTTTGTAAATAATCTAGTGTACATATGGGATGTGTATATGTCCTGTATGGAAGTCTGTCCCTTATTTCCACACTGTGGTGAGGTAGGACACTTGCTCAGTTCTGGCCCTGATATGATGCACCTTTCTTCAATTTTTGTTATTACCACATCATATTTAATCTGTGGGTAGAAACAGAACAGCCACATCTCCTCCTCTCCTTCTGGTTTTTGTCCAGTCATAAAACTAGAGATCTGTCTCTCAGCCATGCTGCTTTTTAAGATTGTAGTTCAATTGCATTATTGTTGTGTTTTCTTCCTTCTTTCCTGCAGTAAAAAAGCCACTGAAGTATTTGCTTTAAAAATATAGAGCTTGTTCAAAGTGGTTATGTTGTGGGTAAAATGACCTATTGATACCAAGCCATCTGGGAAAGGGGTGTTTAACAAACATAGGAAAAAAAGCAGTGCACTCAGCAGGTTTGGGAGAACGGTATCAGATGTCTGCAAAGCAACTGCTCTTATGTTAACACTAGTGCTTCCTGGCTTTGAAGTGTACTGTAAGTGCATGAAGTGTATTGCCTACAGTCCAGGGGGTTTTGCACTTTCTATTTCACAGTGAAAGTTTCTATTATTCCTTTTATCATGTAACAGCCATATCTAAATTCAGAAAATATTATCAACAGTTCCAGGAAGAAAAGATCTTAATTCTGTGACAGAAAAAGTAAATAAAGGTTAAAACAGAGGCTCTCAGGTATTACCAGAAGCTTCCTACTGCTACAAGAAAAAAAAATAGTAGAAAGGGGAAGAAATTAAAAAGGGAATTTAGTATTGGCTGTGAATAAGAAATGATGAGTTATGCTGTTTTCTGACAGATTTTGGTTTTGACATAAGATCCACATATTTTGTTTATCAAGAATTTTCTACTGTTATAAATATTTCTGGCAGTGGATTTTAGCTCTTCCCTGAGATACTTCACCTGACTGTGAGATGACCTGGCTGTATGCACACAGCACATACCTGGGGCAGCTGCACTGAACTTGCTGAGTGGTATCACTGTGCGAGCCATTCACCACTCCCTGCAGAACTGAGAGAAACCTAAAACTACTCACAGCCAGAGAGCTGAGGTCAGGATGCAGAGGTGTCTTTGAGGACATGCCCTTTATGGCCTCTATGCAGGATAACCTCACGGTGAAGGGACTGACATCTCCTTACAGAAAACTGTACTTTGCAAATCTCAGCAAACTGTGATTTGATGATCTCAGCAAATAATGGCTTTGTCTGCAGGGCTTGGTTCTCCCCCTCCATGTGGTGGATCCTGCTGCCAGGTGAAGTAGTACTGACTGCCCTGGGTTTGTGCTGCTCAGGCCAGACACTCCAATCTGCATGTCCAGGCGTGCAGCTGGAGGGTATGGGAAGGAGTAAGTGTGAGCAGACATCACTGGGCAAAGACCAGAGAGCTGGGAATAAAACTTTCTGCAGCCTGGCCATTGATCCTTGTGCAGGATCCTTGTCCCTTCCCTCCGGAAGGGACAGTTTCACTAGACCTCACCCTGTTTTTTCCAAAGGGAAATTTCCCAGGCAGAGCTTCTGAGCAACCCTCCACTGATTTAATGGAGAGGAGCAGTCGCCAAGACTTGGGAGCCAGTGGGGAGCTGGACTAGTAGATGGTAGAACTGTACCTAGTAGTAATAAAGGCTCAAAATCTTTATTAAAGGTTTGCTACTCTTTGATCATGGCTAGTCAATATACCAGCCTTTATCTGAATAATCCTTTCCATGAAGTTTGAAAACTGAAAAAATAAAATAGCCAGCATCTAACCTGACAAACTGTAGGTCCAAAGCTAACCCAGGAGTTAGCTTATTCAAATCTAATGAACTGCCTCATTGTTTGAACAGTGCTGATAAGTTTTTGATAAAAGACCCTGTATTATTGCTTTTACACAGTTATATCGTCCTTGCAAAAGACAAATTGCTCAAAACAGAGGACAAATGTACTTCCTTAGAAGTCTTTTCACAGAAAATATATACAAAATTAATGAAATAAATGAAAAAGAAACACATAATAAACAAGAAAGTGACATTTATGTGCAGGAGACATATAAAAATTGCCTTTGCAATAGAAAAGACATCTTGATTGTGAAATTGGCTACTGTTGGAATAGCACAATTTTAGTAATCTCTCTATCCCCAGCACAATATTTTATTCTTATTTTCCTTCAAATCCATCACTCAGTTTGCTCAACTATGGGAGTTTTCACCAACAAACATTGTACTGACTGTATCAGTAATTTATATCTGATAAGAAATGAAAATATTCATGGATTTCTGCAAACTATGTGCTGGAAGTGTGGCACCGAATAATGAATAGCCCTGACTACCTGAAGGTATTTGTGTCTTCTGTTATCTTTGAAAAGACAGATTTTGAAAACACGTGACATCTAAATTTTTTACTTTGTTATAGTAGAATTAAGTAGTGCAGTTCCTCTCTAGGAAATGAAAAAAATATTCAGAAACCAGCAGCACCACAAACCCATGTTCCCCCTTTCTCCTCTCCTGTGTACTAGGAGGTCTTCTGGTTACTGTATATAGCCTGTGCTGGAATTAGTGAGTCTGAGACATATTTTTGCCTTTTCATTCAAATACTGGGCCTGGAAAACAGGTATTTGGAGAAATTAGGGGACTGCCTGGTCACTGGAGTTCTCCTTTCCCCAGAACAGACATGTCTACATTGATGACATGAGTGAGTCTGGCCCACATCATGGTCAAACCCCCTGGAAGCTGTGCAGACTGCATTGTCTCTGCCTGCCTACAAATGCTGAACACCATGGTTTAGCCTGCTGTACTGCAGAATTGGCACTGGAATGGGGCAGCACAGAATGCATTTGGTCACTTTGCAATTGTGGACAGTTTTTTTTTTTTATCTTAGGTAAAATAAAAAGGACATGCATGGTACAGCCTAAAGGCTGGATGTTGACAGAGGATGGATGATATCAAGATTTGAGCTGTGGCTGGGTCCTTACCTGCACTGCTTACCTGGAAGCACTGGAAGCACTACAGGTACACCAGCTCTTGCTTCCTCCTGCAAATCCATCTGGATGTGAAAAACCCACCAGTGGTGCTTTGTTCAACTGCTGCTTAATGGGGAGTTCCAGGACAGTTCTTATCTTTCTGAGTGCAATTACATTAAGAATAGTGCAGCTCTTTCTCAGCACTCTGTGTCCAAATATTTTGTGTGTACTGTAGCTTAGCAATGCCTCCCAGGAAATATTACTCTGTCAGTAGGCAAACAATTGCTTAGCTTGAAAGAAGTGTAATTATTTAAGGCATGCACAAATGTTTTTGGCTGCGTGGTGCCGTAACATTATTAACTGTGGGGGAAAAGCTAGCTAGCTCTTTTTTAGAAACTATATTACAATTGTCCTAAAATGCAAAATTGCTGTAAGTCCTATTCTGACCAGAATTCCACGTTTGCTCTTGATAGTAGATTGCATTTCAGAGCAGGATTAAGTAAATAAGTCATATTAAAATGACAAAATGGGTAAATAGAATATAATGTGAAATGAAATGTAAATTGGATTTAGGCAAACACTTTTATACAGACCTCCCGTCAAACCCTATCAGACTGCTTCAAATTCCTACTGTGATTTCTGCTCGCAGTTCTATTACATGTTGCCACTCAAGGGCATTTGATGTTTTCTCTCTCTGGAAATTCATTTGCATTTAAATGATTTGAAATAATCATAAAAGCCAAGTGCTATGAAGTTTGAAATTAGTTACTGTCTATAAATTGCGATGCCATTAAAAGATGATTTTGAAGAGCTTTGCTGTCTCAAATGTATGCAGATTAAAATCTAACAAAGTACACCTTGTTACAAAACTGTAAAGAATGGTGTGACATGGACTTAAATTGATTTATTCTCCTACTAGTGCCTATAAACTTTACATACTTGGGTTTCTTCTGAAAGTGGAAAAAAACCCTTTCATTTGCCTGCTGAATCTGAGCCAAATTCTGTTCTCAGATGGGGTTTCATTGGGTGTATCTGACACCAGTGCTTGGCCCTCAGAGTTTAATCTATACGGTCTATTAAATTTCTGGAAATGCTGTATGAATAGTTGGGTCTCATAATTTTTTTATGGAGGGAATAAAGGAGTGGGATCAGGAACAATGGAGGCCATTTACAGTTGGCAGCATGCGTATGCCCATTTACCTGTATCTGTTCGGTTTTCCCCCTCTCCCTTGAATTTCAATGTTCTCCTGGTAGGTGTTTCTTAAGGATCTTCTCTGTGAGGCAGCTGGTGCTCCTGGTATGTCACCCTGGAGCCAGCCTGGCCTTCTTGCCTGTGGAAAGGTAAAACCTGGTTATGAGCACAAATATATTTTGAAATTCTGAAGCCCCTTTTGAAAGAGAGCTCTTTCTCCATTCACCTCCAGGCGAGCTTGGGCAAAATAGAGCTGTCACCTCATAAACTCGTCTTCTACCTCGCCTCCCCTAGCACTATTCCACTTTTAACCTATTCCTGCTCTCTGCCTGTGAGACCTTGTAGCAGCATACTGCCTAATATAAATTCCTACTCTCTCTTTGTTTATACCATTGGGATATTATAACTTTACATTTTTGGATAACAACAGTACATTCCAAATATATTTTCCTATCCCCAAATAATTTTAAATGGACTTAACCACAAATATATGTACAACTATGTCTAGTTGAATAATTTGATCTTAAGATGTTTGTAGCAAGGAAAGCAAAGTTGCCTTGGTTTATAGGTCTCAGAACCCAGGGATGGAATTACCTCTTCATAAACATATTTATGTGTGGATTTTTTATTATTCAAAAGAAAGAATGAAGCGTGTAGAACACATCTTAAAGGGCAAGAAAAGGTTTTGGTTTTGGTAAATCCAGTCTAGTGGTTCAAAAATTCTTGATATTGATTCTTTGAAGACAAAATTAGCCGTACAATTCTTTCAGTCTCTAATACAATAAAAAGTCCTGTATTTGTTTGTGTATGAGTCATAACGCAAAACAGCTGTCTTAACCACCTCTCTAATAAGCAACTTTTTTTTTCTCTGAAATTGTCTCAGTGGTTAGTGCAAACTACCAGATAATCCTTCCTGATCAATCCTTAATGCAAATTCAGTCTGTGCACACTAGTGTGGGGACAATACCTGGTCTCTCAAGTAGGGTTTATGGTTGCTGCAGGGTCAGATTAGTGATGGGGAGTGGGTGAAGTGAGACAAGAGTGAACAGATTCGTTTAATACATTACTGTTGCTCTAGCATGCACAGGCCTCTAATGTTAGTGTTCTGATAGAGTCCTGACTGCCTTATTCGAAGGAAAATCCTTATAGATTCACTGTGCAGCTCAGGCTAAATAGCCTCAAATAAAGGATGAGTCTGTTCAGTTCTGATCATTCCCTGGAAAATCAGTTGAAGGACAATGGATTTTGCATAGTTAATGAGAGGTGGGCTATTTGCCCTGGGCAGGTTTTCATTGCAAAAGTAATTTTGACTTCTAAACAGGTTTTGCTGAAAACCCCCTTGCCTGAATTATTGATCCAAGAGCGAGCATTCCTTCAGTCCCAGATGGTTCATCTGAGCAAAACTACAGACTACCAGCATCTTTCTTTCATTGAAATGACCTGGCCACAACCATTCACTTCAGTCACTTTCCACAGTCTGCTTCAGGAGCTTGGAATAGGACAATTTTGTCCATATCCATGGAGGGAGAACCCTGGAGCAGCAGCGCTGAGAAACCGGGGACAGTCCCTGGAAGTCTGTTCAGTGCCTGAAGGTGTGAGAAAGTGCTGAGATACAGCAGTCATTTGGACAGGGATGAAGGATGCACCTATTCACTGTTGAACTGATCCAAGTGGTTACTCCAGGTGCCTGCTTTTCCCTCATGAGAGAAAAAAGTGCTCTTGAGAAGAGAAAAAAATGCTCTTGAGATCCGTGAATAGTCTGTCTTTCAATGGGAAATCCTTTTTAGCACACTCTGTAGAAAAGTTGGAAAAGCTTTCATTTGAGCACAGTCCTCTGTCGCAGCAGGGTTTACTTAAATAAATTAAAAGCTTATGAAAAGATTGTTTTTCTGGATGCCTCTTTTACATATGTCCTTTTAAGAAACACATCCAATAAATGAGCTATGGTCATTGATTCTGTCCTGCTTTAAATCAATATTCACAGACCACTGGAGAAAGTTTCGCAAATCATGTGGCTTTGAGAACTCTTACTGCTCAAAACAAGACCTGCCAAAACAGATAAAAATTACTCATAACTGCAGATGAAATTGTGGCAGGAGATTTTACTGAAAAATAGAGAATTTTATGAACTCAGGGCAAAACAATATCTCCCAGAACATATTGCAATCCGATCTCTGCAGATGTTATTGAAATAATGCAAAGTTTGATAAAAATGCATAAATTATACTTTATTGTGGTGGATTATAAAATGTGTTCTTTAAGGGATGGTAAGAACAGCAGGCATTTTGCTTTATCTAGTTTGACAGTACTTCTTTGCCATTAAATGAGGAGGCATAACTTAATATGTGCAAAAAGCAGAGAAGGAAAGGGCCTAGACTGAAAACTTTCCAAAGATAGGACTATCTACTTGTGTGCTTGCACAGTGCTTAGCACAGAGACCCTTGTGTGTTCAGCACTCTCCCTGGTACAGACACTAACATAAATAGCAGGGGAAGCTTTCTTTGTTCAAAAATGATAATTATTTCTTTATATTTTCAAAGCCTCATGTTTTTGGACAGAGCTTAAGTGCCCTTTTGGTTTCATCTGCCCTTTTTTTCCTAACCACTCCCTACAGGCATTTTTAGCTCTGCTTTGACCTATGCTAAGGAACGTAAAGTTTTGGCTCCCCAAACCTATGTAAGTTCAATATTGCAGCTCAGACCTGTCACTGCACAAGATAGGTTTGAGGGCCAGAACTGTAGCACTGAATTTAAAACAGTGGGAGGTAACCCCATCTTCTACTACTGCAATGACATTTTTAGTTTTAGAGTTTTTTACCCTCAGGCAAGCATTTCTAAATGTTCTGGAGTAGAAACTAACAGATGGGATTTCTTTAAGAAGATACAAACCACAGCTTAGGGTTTCAACATGACTTTTTTTTCTACCAGAAGGTAGGTAATTAATGATTCAACGTGCAGCCACCATACACTGGAATTTAAGCTTCTGGAAATCTCATTTGTAACCATAAGAATGCAAAGGGACACAAAAAGCTTGATTTGTTTTTGTGGCTTTCCTGAGTTAAAATTAAACCTATTACCAAGAGCTGACAATGCAATATTGTTGCATTAAAGCCATGTTTATACTTTTTCATGCAGAATGTTTCCTGTGAATAACTACCTATAGAATTTGTGGTATTTTTTGAAGGCAGAGGTTTAAGTTATTATTCTACTGTTGTAATATCTGTTTGTAGCCACAGATACTGTGCCTACCGCTTGTATATTGTCTCTACTGCCTGTAGTTTGCTACCCTGCTCACTGCTGTTAATAGGGATATTAGACATTCACTAGACAACACAGTTCCTTTTAGTTATCCAGTAGGAGACTGAATTTTGTGAACATGCTGATTGTGCCCCAGATTAATCTTTCTATAACTCAGCTCTCTTTGGAGCCGGTGGGTTGCTCGTTGCACCTCCATTCTTCTCATTCATTTTTTAAGTTGCTCTGTTACAAAGTTCCCAGCTCCCATTTAGTCAGCTGTAAACAGCAGGCAACTGCTCCAGAGGAAAGTAGTTATGTAATTAATGCGTTGATTTAGATTTGTTTAATATAAACAGAAGAAAAAAATTAAATAAAGGTGAAATACTTGGTTTGCTCTCTGGGCCTCACTCAATGCAGTGGAGAAGTGTACCGGGGCAAAGAGTTATTCCTTCCTTGCAGAGACCAGAGCCCTGTGCCTCTTTTTGCACTGCCTCCAAGGAATGAAATGGCCTCCAAGAGCACAGCACTAGTCAGGAAAGCAGTAATAGTTTAAGTCTAGAAAGCATTTTACAATGTGCTTAACTTTAAGCATTTTTTTTCAGTCCCACCAGCCTCAAAAGGATTTGACAAGGCACTTAACATCCTCTCTGAACAAGGATACTTTCCTGGAGCTGGCCTTAACAAGGGAACTCACTACTTCCTTTTGCTGTGCAGTCTAGTGCTCTGAGCTCTACCTCCTCTGTACCCGCTCTGAGGAGCTGCTTCTGCCTTGGCTAAGAAAAGGAGAAAGGCAAAGGGTTAAGAAATCCATTGTCATTGTACCTTTGCATACCATCCTGGTCATCCCACAGCTGGTGCTTTCTCTCGTTCATCCACCCTTGGATCTTGCCCAGTGAATGACGCGGAAGGTCACCTGGGGTCCCAGCCCGTGCACCAGAGACTGACCACACGCGACACACCTCTGAGAAAAGGAAATTTGTGCAGGGAGGGGCCACTCCAAAGGCAGTGCAGGATTGCTGACTGCTTTCATGTGTGACTTTGGCCAGTTGTTTGTCCACTTCTAAATATGCTTTTACTGTTGATCTAAACTGTAACACTAGCAATATTTTCACATGATCTTTGCTTAGGGGGAAAGTAAGCAGAAGAGTGAACACTGATTAAGGGAAATGAAAGCAAATCTGTTTACTGATAATATATGTGGCAACACTGAGACAGGGAAATGGTACTTAGGGATTGCTCTCTGCTCATTTTTATGATCTTCAATATATTTGTGCATTTCTCATTTACTGCCCGGGCAAAGTTTGCATTTCCAAATTACAGATGTATCATGGTGATTTTGGTCACAACAAGGTTACAAATTCTGTCGTTCAGCAGATCTACCATGCAGTACTTTTGAATGTGATTTTACTGGTCTCTGTTCTTGTTGGAGAATATACTAAAATTCAGATTAAAGGTAAATGAATTCTTTATACACTGGATTTTTTCTTAGCTTCTTCCTCAGAGAAGCTTTTCTTTTCCTCATTTCATCTTGAAAGGTCATTTTAGGAAGAAAAAAACCCTGTTGCCAACTTTTTAAATAATTATGATCTCCAATAAAATGCCATCTATTTTTAACATTGTACTTTTAAATGTGTCTTTAAAAAAGACACAAGTAGATGACTTTCTCCATGAATAATGTATCACTTAGGAAACTTTGAATGCTATGACATAAATTATCAACTACTTTCCTACTGTTTGCTGATAAAGTGGGGGTGTTTTCCACACACTTTGTAGTCAGATCATGTTTGGAGTCGGCTTCATTTTGTTGCTGTATTTGAATGATGACATTTCATCACAGTTTATGCCACTTAATAGCATAAAATGTCAGAAGGAAATTATCATAACACTTATGCAGGTGATAAGTATTCCCTGCCTCTACCCTGTGGAGCAAACCGTATAAAGTAAAAAATTTTACTTTTACTAAAGTAAAAGCACTCTGCAAAGTAAAAGCAGACACCATGGCAAAGGTACTGGGAATAGGAACACAGAGTGTGCCTGGTTTAGCAGAGGAAACACGTGGAAAATGCCTCTTTAAAAATGATTGTTGTCTTTTAAGGATTTGCAGGGACGGGCAATATTGATAAAAGTCAGAGAGAGCCCCCATAGCTGTGTGCAGGGTCTGGTGGAGCACGATGGTTGGACTTCAGGATTGATGGCTGAGTGAGCAGAGCAGAGCGTCCATGGGCAGTGCAGAAGTGTTTCAATATCCTCAGCTGGCAGAATCAACAGCAGTGGTGATGTATTTAAACTGGTAATTCAGACATGAAGCAGGAAAACACTGAAACATTTGAAAAAGAGAATGACAAGAAAAATGAAGTGCATAGCTGAGACTGTATTGTGGCAGTAAAATATTCCACTGGTTTAATGTGCTTCAGGAAATAGTGATGTTTAGGATGAAGAGAAGAAGAAAATTAGTGGAAGTGGAGAAAACCAGATAAAACTTTTTTCAGGCAAGAAGCATATTAAAGCAAATAAAGAACTGGAGGAGGAGAGTCTGCTGGGACCTGGAGCTTAGCAGAGAAGGGGTAAAGCAAATAGCAGAAGTTAGAATAAGAGAGATGGAAACTGAAAGGAGAAAATAGCCTCACAGCACATGGAAGCAAAATACTGGAGGAGACCCTGGGGGACACCAGTATGGATTTATGTCCTGCAATTATAATTAGTGAAAATGAGGGGATAAAATGAGATTTTGACTATTTAGGAGCACATAACTATTTCCAAGTTTTAAAGTAAGTTTTACATTGTCCTTGTCTGCTAATTTCTTTCTGAACTCCCTCATCCATTGCTTATCTTTTCAGAAAGCACTTTGCAGTGGTTCCACTTTTCAGTGGAAGATACAGCAGGAAGAAAACTCCAGAGAAATTGCAAGACCTATTTGTAACAAGCATAATAAATATCAATAAATTGAATGGTCAGGGATAGCACCTACATAAACGGGATGTGGCAACTGGAGTGAGCGTGTTAAACTATACTCATCAAATCATCAGATTTGCAGGGGGACAAGAGTATTTATATTTTAAAAAATGCTTTATGGCTGTCAGATCCCTGGAAAAAGGTTATGGTTTGAACTGAAAATTCATTAGGGAGTTGGACAGGCAGAAATGTGACCATTGTCATAGTTGGAAATCTAGAAATGTGTGAATCCTTTGGAAGACTCTGGATGCTGCAAAACAGGCCCTGCATTGGCCCAATAAAGCATCACTTGCAACATCTCTATGCCTTTTGGTACGGAAGACAATGGAAATGTGAGGAATTTGTGTCCTTGAGTCCATGCATCTTGGGAATGTTTATAAGAGCGTTAATTAAGTAATTAATTTAGGATGGCTGTGTTTTAAGGATATCTTGCAACTTGTTGCTGTCTTGGAAATCACCCAGTCAAAATCATCAGGATTTTTTCCAAATACCTAGTCATTGGATATTTTGCAAAAACAATCTAAGTAACTTTGGAAAATGGACAGTCTTGGAAAATGCAGAAAAAGTGCCTGAATACTTCCAATATTTTACTACATATAATTCATTGTAGACTAGAAGCATTAATGTCAAATCCAGCTAGTTGCACAATAATTGAGGATTCATAAAATGTTTCTGAGAATCACCATGTAATTACCATTGTCTCCGTGGTGGTACAGAAAAATAATATGCAATATTTCAAGATATTTAATTAAGAAGTGGCAGTGAGTTACCTTGAAGATAACTTTTATCACCCCCATATGACAGGGTTGTGTATGACTAGATGATGGATGAGTCCCCTCAGTATGAAAGACAGATGAACTGAGGAACACCAACGTGATATGCAGAACTCATTATGATGAAGTATATATAATTGTTGTTTACTCTTTAAAGGTGACCTACAAATACAATGCTTTATGGTTACTTTTCTTGTCTTCTTTATAATGCAACAAAAAATTCTAAAAAGTTCTCCAACAGAAACTGTACTTTTTTCTTTCCTTAGAAATTCTTGTCCACTTTGGTTTTTCCCTAAAGACCTCTGATCCATGAAGGAAGTAACAGGTTTATGGTATCAGATATCAAGAAAAAAAAGATGTTTGTATGAGGGTAATTTTTTATGTGGTCTGCTTTGGATGTGGGAGCTGTTATGAATTCATGTGTGGTTCACTAGTAATGTCAGCAGCAAAACCCATCATCCCTGTCTCGGGAATTGTAGAAAAAAACTTGTAGCCTTCAAGATGAAAATGTAATATGAGATTAGGGGAAAACAGAAAAGAGAATTTAAAGAAAGATGGGTCTCCTAATGGTTATTTCTGTCAAAGGAATTAAGGAACTACCACTTTCTATTTATGCTATTTAGCATAAACAATGGGCTTTGTGTTCCTTGCTCAAGTAACTGCCCTCTTACCCTCTGTGGGCTGCATTACCTTACATTTTGACTAACTGCAGTTTTTCTTGCTGTCACCACACAGCTGACTTGATCACAGCTTTAGTTTGGGAATCCTTGCTTTTTACTCTGACTCTTGCTTACTAGCCCATTTTTCTTCTACTCTATCAGTGCCCTTCTCTGTGGACCCTAAGGTGATAATTACATTAGCTGTACTTCATCACAAGCTTGTTAGGGCTTGACAGTTGATTTTGGCTGACTATAATCAGCCTTGTCCCCACTTGTCATTGTCCCTTTGTGCAGTGCTTGAACATGACTCTTTCTACATTAGCAAGCAGTGTGCTCCATTAGGAGTGGATGTGCTGAGTGAAATAACCTGCACTGACCTCTGTGATGCGTGTGGTTTTGGGGACTTGGTGCTACTCACAGCCTGGTCCTGTAGGCTGAATGCTCGTTAGTGCCTGAAGCACATCTTTGGGTGTGTTTTCCTCTGAAAGAGGTCGGTTCGTGTGCTCTGGGACAGGTGTCCTGTGGAAGTCACAGCACGTAAAGGGGAAGTGGTTGGGAGATTTAAAAATGCGCTTCTGACCATCAGTGCTGATGAAGGTGCCTTTGCTGCTTGCTGATATACCTAGGATAGTACTGCTTCAGCTGCTCTAAAGTGAGACCAGATTCCTGGGGCTTCCCTGTGTTCTGGGTTAAAAGGTAGGTGAAAATATTTTTGTGGTTTTTCTACAAGTAAATCTTCTCCTGTGCTCATTTAGCAGAGAACAAAGGCTCTTTTTTCTCCATGTGTGCATCTTGACAAAGTGTAATCTGGATTTATTCCCATGGAAGTAGCTCAGTGTAATATCCAGTTCAAAACTAGATAATCTCAAAAGTAGACGAGGTGAATCTTCTTGTCCCTTCTACCTCTTCAAGATGGCTGGGGCCCTTTTTATTTCCTTAGTTGTAAATTTGGACATGAAAAGGAGAATGACTGCATGCATCTATACCTTCTGTCTCTGCTTTTTTGCATGTCAAAGTACTTGATCTGTATTGAAGTCCATGAGTCTCTCATCTTGGACTGTGCATATACTTAATTTATTATTCTTCTTATTATTATTATTAATAATAATAATAGATTAATAATTTTAAAGGATTTAATTAAATTCTGTATTCTTCAGTGACCATAAATTTAAAATAGACTAGTGGAGTATCTTGAAAGATCCTACACATTAAGAAAGAATATATGTGGCTGAGACATCTGATGAGTAAAATTGTGATTGAAGAAATTCTCCATTTATTTGACAGGAATATTTATTTGAAGCAAGATTGAAAGCAAGGACAGAGTCTGCTTTTTGCAGTTGTAGCAACCACCAAAACGGGAAGAAGTGCAGGAAGTATTGGAGTTCAGAAGACTGGTTGTGGTGGGTTTTGCATTCATGGGTCACAGGTCATGTGGTGAGAGTAGAGTTGTTTCTACTCTGATTCTTTCACTGAAAAACCACCCATGAGAGGCTTTTGTTAACACAGCATTTAGGGGCCTTGGTTCATATCAGAGATCTGACAAAGGTGCTCAGAGCACAGTGCTACTATGTGGGAAGGCTCTCACAAGTGTGGTATTTGCTAATTTGTCTGTGATTCTGAATATGACCTTGTGCAAAACACATGCAAGCTGACTGAGTAAACTATTGTTTTATGAACATGTGACATCACTCTCCTAAACTCTTTATTTCTCTCTTTCTTTCCTATGTTTTTTTTTCTTTTCTTATTTGCAGGTCTTTTGTGCAATATCCATTATTTAATTTATTTCATTCTCCATTTTTTCCCCCAAAAGTTTCTTAAATAAAGCTCTTTTCTTTTTTCTGCATTGTAGGTCAAGACTAGAAGCAACAATGATGCTTCTCTCTTTTCTAACACAAGCATATACTTGTGAAGACTCATAAAGACCTTTAATACCAACAAGCACAAGTAAAACTTGTTGACTGCACAGGAGACATATTTGCAGACAGAGTGAAAGCATAAACAATGTGTTATCATTGTTCCAAATCAAAAGAAGGTCAGCACTATGTGAAAAGTTTATAGGCAACGCACATCACAAAAGTGCCTTGAGATGTTAGAAGCTAAGAGCCAGATCTTCAGCTATTAAAAAATGGTCTTAACACCACTGATATTGCTGGAGATATGGCAATCCATACCAGACTGTCCTGGCCTTCTGATTTTTATTCTGCATTTTGCACATAATTTTTGTCATCAATCTCCATTTATGTCAATGACAAATGCATATTTCACACAGTCAGAACTAGACAAAGAGGTGCATTCATTGTTATAACTGATAAATTAGTGTCTTTGTTCAAACAACTTGCATTTACATTCACTGTTAGAGAAGGAAAAGCTTCTTAAAAATTTATAAGCTGACTATGCAGGTTAGCTTAAATGTGCAGTCATACAGTGTTGACTCAGAGTTAAATTTAGGAGCGCTTTGCAGAACTGGTGGAAAGTGGAGCATTTGTTCAACATCACAGACTTGCAAATGGTTGAGCTAAATATATGGTGAGCATTCAGTCACAGGTCAGGATCAAACAGTGTGCTCAGAGTGCTTTCCATGCATTGATTGGTCTAATTTTGGAGATCATTTTGTGTTTTACTCAAAACTAGACAAGGCTATGAGGAAAACATGGACCTATGGGATACAGAAAAAGAACATGGACCTGTGAGATACAGAAAAAGACTGATAAATAAAGCAAGCTTGATGTTCTGCTTCACTTTGTGTGCCTTATACAGCCACTTCTGGAAGCAGTACTCAGCTACCAGGGATTAAGTTCTCTCTGAGCTGCCTGTGAGACATTTCCTACAGTTTCACAGGGCATCCCCAGCCCATCTGACAGCAAAAGGATTTTAGTTTATCAATTATTTGTTCAGAGGTCTCCCCCAGTTTTTAGCAAGCTGGGGCCTGGGCTTTCCAAGCCAGACATGTATTGTCTGAGTAAATGTGTAATTCATGTGTGTAAATGCACAGAGTGCTCACATAAATCAGTTGCTCTCATCCACGGGTGACCAGACAGCTGCCTAACTGGCCATGTTCCCATACAAATACCTTATTTAGAGACAAGAATTAGGCCTCCATGATATATGGATGTCATTGTATGCCCCTAAACTGATTAATGGGAAAATGATTTTTCACCCTTTATTTGTTTCACATTCTCCCATCTCCCTCTAACCTGTCCCAGGACATAAAACATTCAGAAATGATCCCCCAGTCTTTCAGATTATAAATTCCTCCTGGAAGGAGGATCTGCTTTATATGTTTTCTCCTGTGAGCCTGGTGTACTCTCCTGTGCTAGGGAAGTGCTTGAGTGCGTGCCTATAATTCTCAGCAAGAGCAGAGTCCAGGGGCCATGAAATCACCTGCCAGCCCACCACCTGTCTCCAGAGGTGCTGTGTAGCCAGCCTGCAGAAAACCACTGGTGCTGGAGGTGTCCTGAGGAGCTTGGTCCTCAGAGGGTGTGCAGAGGTTGTGCTGGTACATGCTGAGCTTGTGCTTACAGCAAAGACAATATTTGAAGACTCTTCCTCACCCTTTGTAAAGGGTCCTTCTGTCATAGTGCACTGTTGGGGTAGAGGCCCATGCATTCTTGTTAACTGATTTCAGCTAGGAATAACATTTAGTCGTATCTAACCAATCTTAAACATGACCAACTAATACCTGAGCATTTAGCACATCAAGTAGCTTTAAAGTCATTGAAGACTGGGATGAGTCCAGCTTCAGGTGTTACTTGAAAACAAGTGATCAGTCCTGCCTGGGCACAGGACTTTTCTGATATGTCATGAGAATGGCTGCAGAGTCCTTTAGTCCTTTTTGAATTTATTATTTAGCCAATGACTTGCTGACATCTGAATCTGCACAATTTGTAATGAATAATTTAAATCATAGGGAGCAGAAAGTGTAACTGTATTAAAAGACAAAAATTGCTCAAAAATGCTTTCATGATACTTTTTCTTGCTTAAAACTTGAAGATCAAACAAGAAAAAATTTTAGTTTAGGATCACTTCACACTGTACAAGGAACCAGCAGAGTTGCAGCTTTGAACTCATTGGGTTTATCCACTTTAAATGGCATCTCTTTGTAGTCAGTCAGGACAAAGCTGTAGACATTAACAAGAAAATATTAAACATTTATTTTGTATGGCTTTACCTGTCTTCAGAAGATCATTCTGTGAGCAATTTATGTTACCAGATAGACTTTATTCCACCATTGTGTACGAATTACCTGTTGCTCACCTATTAATCCTGCTTTTCTGTTTCCTTTTCAGCCAGTCTGAGAGGTGCAGAGATTCAAAGACTCCAGAGCAATGTTGGAATACAATGTTGGAGTATTTTCTGAAGTTTATAATGTATTTCACTGCTCTGAGGCTAAGTTAGGAAAGTTCAAGATTTCTGCAGTAACCTTTGTTGAGAAGAGAAGGATTGCCAGACTTGGGGTTTAGGTTGCAAGTTAGTGGGCGGGGGGGGCAAAGGAAGAACAGTGTCTCTCTCCTCTCTGAAGCACCACATCCTGATGAGAGCAGATGGCTGGATGCTGGGATCAAAGAAATCATGTTCTCTTTAGCTGTGATAAATTGCAACACTTCTTGATGACTTCCATGTTTATCATCACGGGTGAATTTGATATATTTCAATAGAAAAAAAGTCCAGGAAATTGTATTTTCTGTACAGTGCTGAAGACAATTATAATCCTGTCTAAAATACAAATGCTCAAGGTTGTAAACACAGTGAGCAAGTGCAGTGACTGCTGGGCTAGATGTGGCTGTCATGGATCTTAGCAGCGAAGTGTTCCTCTGCTGATGTTGTGTGTGAGTGAGTGAGGCTTGTGCAGCCCATCCCTTCACAAGGCAAGGGGTTACTCTCAACCAGGTGGAGAGAGCTTCCTTTGTGCCTTGTGGTAAACGATAAGCAGCTGGGAACACTAACCACAAACCAGTTCTTTTTTGTTAGCTGGCTATTTTAAGTTATCCAGCTTTTAAAAACTAACTTATAGGTGGCTTGCAGGTCAATTTTTATGGCTTGCTTTGATGTATGATGGGGGGCACTGCATAGGCTGAATGTTTACTCCTATATTTTCTTGGGGCAGTAAGTATTTAGCAGCTTAACTGTGCAAAAATGTGTATTCAATCCCCTCAGAAAAGCCATTCAGTATAAATACCTCTAGATTTTTGAGTAGAGAATTTGAAACATGAAGTTACCAGAGTCCATATTCCACATGTGGATGTAGGAAGTGGGCAGGAGGAATGAGCATGCCATGTTCAGAGAGAGGTCATATAGGCAAATGGCCATGACCCAGCTAGCACTGAATTAAACAGCTTCCAAAGAGCACTTACCCTCCAGAAACAGAGGGTAAACAGACCTTAGCCATAGTTGAAAATGTGTGTAAACAGCACTTATTTCACTCCACCACTGCTAACCCGGGACCAGCAAAGACAATGACTGAAGGTGCATGTACAGCAATAAAATTTCCTATTTCTTGTCTTGGTGTTCTGCAACAGCATTTCAGTCTTTTTTTCTCCTGGGAATTTATTGTCTGAAAAATTCTCAGTGTAACTATGATTTCTTCTAGAGGATCATCAGGAAGACCTGTAAGCCTTTTCCTGACAGGAGATTGAGAGAGAAGAGAAAATGAGCTCTTAACAAGAATGTTGCCTGCTGTCTGAATTGCCCTAATTCATGAAGGGACATAAAGCTTAGACAAAAAATTTATGGTGCCTTAACCCTGGGAATGACTCAGTTGTTTAACAGCATGTTTGTGTTCACACAAGCATAGGATCTGGGCTGAACTTGAGCATCCACTGGAGCGCTTCCTTGGATGGATAGGGGCTCTTCAGAATGGACCATCCAGGGGGATGGAGGGAGTTCTCCCTGAAGGCAGCAGGGATGCATGGAGCTCTGCCATGATATGGATGATGAGACAGCTCAGAACTTGCACGTTCAGATCAGCAGGAGTAATAATGTGGGTGTTTTTGAGCAGAGTGCCTGCTACTGCCAGCCTGACCAGGAAGAGCAGATGAACCCTTCTGCAGACAGCTGGGAGAAGTCTCATGTTTGCAAGCCCTGGTCCTCACGGGGGCCTCCAACCACCCTGATACCTGCTGGAAACAACACAACACAACACAACACAACACAACACAACACAACACAAGTGATCTGGGAGGTTCCTGCAGCACAGGGATAGTGAATTCCTGACATGGATGTAACAACAAAGTGAGACACTGACAGACCTTATACTTACCAACATGAAGGTTGTGGACAGGCTTGGCTTCAGTGACCATGAGCCACTGAATTCAGGGTACTCAGGGATGGGAGAAGAGCCAAAATTAGTATCACAAGTCTGAACTTCAGAACAGATTTTGTCTTTTTCAAAGACCTGGAAGAATCCCATGGGACATGGCCCAGAACAGATGAGCAGTCCCTCAAGGCTGGCTGATTTTCAAGATCACTTCCTCCACGCTTGAGAATGGTCCAGCCTGACAAGCAGGAAAGCAAGCAAAAGTGGTGGAAGGGCTTAATGGATAAACAAGAAGAGCAAGGAAGCCTTATCCCCCCTGAAGGAGTGGGGCAGAGAATCACTGAACAAATTGTGCATGCACAAATCCTTAGACCTTAAGGAATTTGAAGGAATCTCCTTATAGAAAGGGGATTCTGTGTTCTGAGCAGCTCTTTCACCTTTTTGTGACATGTGAATTTAGGTTTATCCTTCTGAAAAGAAAAATCTACTGAAAACCAATTTACTTTTTTCAGTATAACCACTTCTCTAACCTTGCAAACACATTTCATAGCTGCAAGGTGATAGTAAAAGTGTTCAGAGCTCAGCTTAAAACAAATACACATCTGAGAAAGAAATTGAAATAATAATTGTAAACAAGTGAATACATCAAGTAATCTAAAGCCAAAGTAAATAGTTTTTGAAATGTACATAGTTAACTACTATCTAATAAACTTATTACCAAGAATAAACCAAAAACTGGAAAAAAGGGCTATAAATTAGTATCTCCCCAATAATAATTTGACTGGACTGGCCCTACATTTCAACATTTATTAGGGCCATATTGATGAATTTATAAAATAAGCATTACATTTACAAATTATGATTGTTAAAAAAACCCCTGAAAGCTGTCCTGAAGCTGTATTATTTGTCATGTTTTGGGGGTTTTTCTTTGTATCAGAATCTGTTAATTAACTGTGGCATTATATGTTTGTAAGAGGTATGAATTTATCCAAGCTGCTGTTCTGTTTCAAAAGATCTCAGAATAAGATTCTTCACCTACTCAGTTGAAAGCTCACTATCCCACAGAGCCATTCCTTAATCACTTCAATGCATGCCTCCATAGAGAGCAGAAAGTGTTCTTGACTTTATTAAAATACATTTCTTCTTCCAAACTAAAAACTAATCCAGATTCAGAGTCAAAAGATCATCTTGCTCAGTTCTAAAAGGTTTTTTAATTTTTTGTTTCTGATGTTAGTAAGTCTTGAAAGCTTGAGTATTGTTGCTGGTGTATACTTTGATCAGTGGATTTGAAAATGAGATCTTTGGCCATGGCCCTTATTTTCATTATATTCAGGCAGCACTGAGTACAATGGAGACCAAACTCATTTGGAGGCCTCTTAGTGTCAAGAGCAATACATAACGATTATAGAAAGAATATCAACAAGACCACAAGTTTTAGTGTTTAGAGACAATTTAAAAAAAAAATTTCTGTCCCTTACGTGCTCTGTGATTTTTGACCTGAGATCCTCTGTAAGGACTAAACAGGATTTTCTAAGAATTAGCGTGTCTTCCTGCAAAACGTGCTTCTAAGTTGGGTTGGGTGATAGAATGTCCTCTCCCCAGCTGCAGGTATATCTGTCCAGTGACTTTTGCTTTTCATGTACCAATTAGATCGTTTTTCCCATAAGACTTAGCAGATCTATGAGCAGCACAATAAAGGAGACAAGCAGAAGAAGGTGCTGCAGGCTGGCCATAATACTATCCTCCTCTCCTAAGCCCTATTGGATGGTTTCAAATTTATTCTTTACTCCTGGATCTGCTGCAACAGTCTAGTGAAAATTAAAACAAACAAACAAACAAACAAACCCCCCAACAATAACAAAAAAACAACTTGGGAAAAAAAACAAACATGAAAAAGACTTGTAAACACAAGTCTTCATGCCACTCTTTTTCTTCACCCAGAAGAGTGGTTCAAAATGTGGAGAGGCCTGGTTAGGAAGTGATCAGCCACTGGAAAGCAGTATTGGTGACTGCTTTCTTAAATTCAGGACAACAAAATGCAGAACAAGGCTGCTTTGAGCAGGCACAGCCAGCCTGTTTCTAGCTTTGTAGGATACAGAGCTCCCCAACAGATGTAGGAGCTGTAGCAGCTTGGAAGTTCAGTGGCAGTTATTCATGCTAAAGATGTTCTCACTGTTTTACTGGCTTGGCTCTTAATTTGTTTCCAAAACCTACAAGTATATATTATATCTTGAGAAACTAGCAATCGGTTCAGGTTCTGGTTTTGTTTTCTTGCAGACTGCAAAGAGCAATATTTTAATAGAGTTCTGTTTTACATTAAAATTTCATTAAAATATATTCTTTCTGTCCTTCTGGCGCACTGCTTCTGATCACCGACATCCAAAAACTCACCTCACCCAAATGAAAGATTGATCTGATTCACATTTTCAGGAAAAGATATAATGAGTGATTAGTTGTGGCTTGAAAACTTGGATAGCAGGTTCCAAAATGAGCAGTATTTATGGCTGTTTTATAAGCACTTAAAAAATAGGATGGAAATACCAATATAGCCTTGACTACCAAAGAGACTGTATGATATCTCCCTCTAAATTATAATGTCTTGAATTTAATGCATTTTAATGTTCCTAATTTTGAATTAGGAAGGAAAAGGAACTCATGACATTTGCACTGTGTGACTCTGCTATGTGGAAACTCACAGCATCTCATAATGGCTTAGATGGCAATAATAAATAAACCAAATGGGCCTTGAGCTATTTTTTTTTCTCATTTGTATGCACAAAGATGTCACCAAAGTCGCTTATTTTCTCTCTGTAATTGTAACAGAGTCCTTGTTAAAACTATGGTTCTTATAAAATTCAGTTACCATTATCTTTCTAATAGCTTTTATGGTATGGGTGCAATTCTGAATCCACAGCATCTCTTGTGTTTGCTGTTGAGATGCAGTTGAAAATTTGGACACAAGTGAGTATTTACCTGTTCAGTAAAGAAACTTATTAAAAAACCACCCAACAGTTTAGGATATTCTGTATTGCACTTTATTTTTCCATATCATAAAAAGCCCCACTGCTGGAAGCACAGTAAACAGGGATTTCTGGGTGACACTTGGCCACGGTGGAGGATAAAGAAGTTCTTGTATTTTGGGGGTAAGTTAGATGGCATTTTTTGTTGCTTAGTGGTTTTTTAGGTTGCACTTCATCATTTGTAGGTTCACTGTTTTGGGAATGAAATGTTCTAGTTATCATTTGTGGCTTTAGGGTAGTTTTGTATTTGAGTGAGGTGAAAGGTCAAAGGCCTTGTAGCTAAGGGAGTTAGGTTTCCTGTCTTTAATTGCTGCTAATGTTTGAAAACAGCTAGGAGAAAAATGGAGAAGGAGCTGCAAGCAGGTCAGAACTTCTAGGTACAGAGTGTACTGGACAGTCAAATGCCCATTCAAGAGGTGTTTCACAGAAATACATATGCTTAAGGCCAAGGCAGAAGCAGAACTTGAATAACTGAGTAGTCTTCTATCTAAGGAACAGACAAAATCTTTTGTGTACTGAAAAGAGAAGATGAGCAAGCAGGAAGAGAAGATAACATAGCAGGAAAGAAAACAAGAATAGAGGCTGGTTTCACAAGAAGAGAGGAAAAGAAAATGGAAATAACTAAGGATAAAGACTCCAGGAGAGAACAAGATGACAGTGTGTTAAAAGCAGAGAGCATGAACAGAGGGTGAAGAGAGCACAGAGAATCAGCATGAGGGAAGGTAAGTGGTGGAACACTTGCTCAGTGTTGGACAAAACAAAGTTTTCTTTGAGGATGACAGCTCCCTGAGATCCACAGCTGTAGACTGCAGCTCAGAAGAGGTGCACAAGGGAGTGGGGAAAATTTGTGACTCACCTTCACGTTGGGATATTATCAGGTAACCTTGGCATCAAGCAAGCAATGGCTCAGGTAGTTTTTAGCCTTTGAAGGGGGTGAAGTTGTGAGAAGATAATGCAATTAGACAGATAGCATGAGATCTTGGGATATTTGGTTATTGCAATACTGGATTGGACATTAGACATTTACAAAGAAGGTGGTGCAATGGTAACTCTGAATCCAAGATTCACAATTTCAAGAGGGAAACCAACATACTGAAGGAGTGAGTGAATGTAGTCAGCCCAGACTGAGGAACTTGGGAACTAAGCACAAACGACTCTGGGAGTTTCTTTATGTCAGAAGAATGCAAACTGTCAGAAAGTTCTTTCTAAGCTGGAGTCAGCCCTTACAGATCAGAAAAAAAAATATTAGAAATAAATGGGGAACCTATATTGTGAGAAAAACTAATGAGCAAATAAACCTGGCTTTTGCAAGGTAGTCATTACTGGTGTAAAAAGAATAGTGCTGGAAGTTCAACTAAGTTAGAGCTGGGAAAGGATATTAAAATAAATAGAGGAAAAATGTTTGCTTAGCTGTAAGAAACTTAGGTCAAGGAACTTTTGTCAAAAATGATCCTCCTGGTTTGATCAAAAAATAGTATTCTTTTTCACAGGCAGAGCAAGGATTATTTAATCTGACACAATGGAAGCTGAGAAGGGATATATGAACACTGTCTGCAAATATATCTGGGTGGAAAGGCACCACATAGGAATAAAAGGTCAGTCTGGATAATGAAGGAAAGATTGTGACCGTGAGAGCTTTGAGGCTGTGGAAAGGACTTCAAGTGGGAATAAAATGGAACTGGAACATTTTATGGATGAGATTATCAGAGTTATCTATGACAGCAGGAATTTCTGCTTGGTGATCTGGGAGTTTCCTTCCACTGCAATGTTACTTCTAATTTGAGGTCTAGCATAGCAAGTTTTTCTGCCAAGGAAGGAAAAGACAATTGTGAAAAAAAATTCAGTTTTCCTAATGACAGAGATGGGAAGTATCACAGTGGTTTTGATAGTCTGAGTGTATAAATATTATAAACTTATTATTAGCCAAGATTTTTGGGGTCCATGTAGTTTTAAAACTCCCTTCTTTATTTCCAATTCAGCTGTGTGTTGTAGCATAATGTTTCTTTGGCTAGAAATGAAAATAGAAATGTCTCAAGAAAACAATGAGAATTTTTATTTCATGATATGAAAATATTTGGGTTAAAAATGGACAAAGAAAAATTATTTAAATATAATCTCTTCTAACAGACTATCAAACCTTCATCCCCAAAATAAATTAAGTCAATTACATTTCTCCTTTTCCTTGGCTGAAAGCTTTTCAGGAGTCTTTTAGTAGAGCAGTAGTCTCAGTTCTCTTTCTTGCTTCTTTTGCTCTTTCTGCATGTCATCTTTTGTAGTGGAAATTGTACAATGATTGGAAAACATATCATATTGTTTCAACTGTGGGATTGATCAGTAAAGTTTACTTACTGAGATTTATAGCATAGAATAGACATATGTCCTGAAAACACATTTTTGGGGCCATCAAGCTATATGGGATATGGATGAGGGGGACTTTGACTAGACCTGTGATATATAGCAGCAGATCTATTAAGGTTTGAAAAAGAATATTTTAAAGTCACTTGTCAATAAATAGGTGGACAAACTTGCAACCTGCTTTGCAAGACAGAAGATGAAACGGACCTTGCCAAGGTTCCTCAGCAGCCTTAGATGGCAGTCACTTGTTCTCAGAAGGCTGCATCAACATTTTGCTGCTATTTAGAGGCAGCCCTGCATACCCAAAGGGTAGGAAAATGTGGTTTGTAGTAGAACAGCTGCTAATAATAATGCAAGTGATGAGCTGAAATGAACAATGGATGTTAAGTTTTTAAAGTTTCTCTAGTCCCCTCTGGCTATGCTACCTATTACAAGCCTGCTTTGATTTCACACCAGAGTATATCATGATTCAATGGGAACCATACTACTCAAACCAACATGAAATTCAAATCAGGAAATATATGTTTGTGGGAACAAAGGGGATAGGATTGAAGTCTTTTGTTCATGTGTTATAATTTTCTTTACAACAAAGCTTTTGGATGGTTTTTTATGAGTGTATAAAAAAATAATAATAATTAAAGAACAGATAATCTGAGAAAACTGTCTTGCCAATTAAAAGAATCCTTTCTTTTATGACTTATGACATTATTAGGATGTTATTACATTAAATTGAAGGATACCAATGCTGAAATGAGTGATTGAGAAATAAGTGAGAGTGTGTAGAAATGCATCCTTCATTTTGTACAATAATAATTCTTTCAGTTAGGAAAAAAATCCTAAAACACTTCACTTGTAGTTGTGAGAAATGTCTTGTAACTGCAGGCAGAGTTTGTTAGGTGCCAGAAATAAAGCATAACAGTCAAATCCAGCAACACTGAGTAATGATGAGGTGCACTTTATTAACTTATTTGACCTATTGATTTTAAACAAGGCAAATCTAAATTTAGCTCAGTTGTCAGATCTGGACTGTATGAAGCAGGACTGAGGGATTGCTGTAGGCTATTTTTTCATAATGCATCTCCTAAATTTCATCTTTTGACTCTTATTCATTTTGCTCCTCCTGAAATATTTGCAGGTTTTTTGGCAGCTAGGTAACTTGCCTGGATGTATGTGGAGAATGATCTGAATCTTTCAAAAGAAAATAGTGCTTCTTGCCCACAGCTCACAACAGGCTGAGAAACATCTTATTCGGAGAGCAGAGACCAAATCAGACTGCAGACAGATACACAAGTGCTTCCAGCTTAATTTTCAGAAATGCTTTTGTACCCTACAGGTGATTTACTTCCTCAACCTGGATTGGAATCTTTACTCCAGTTCAATCTAGGCCATTTGATTCAGTGGTTGCAGCAGAAAACATCTGGCTAATATTTACTTTTGCATTTAATTCCTGTTTTTCAGTTCTATTGATGTTTTAAAATGCAATAAACATTTTTATTCTTACAGTGGTTTATATGATTGCCATTTGATAATTTTTAATCTTCCATCTTTAGAAAGGCATCATTTGCCTCATCTTTTATTTGATACCCACCTGTAGACTTACTGTGCTGTGTCTATCCCTCCTGCTAAAATTGTACCAGAAAGAGGGAATGAGTTCCCTTCCTGGCCAATTATCCCCTGAATCTTATATATCTCTGCTTTGGTATCTGATTCAGCGTGCAAAATCATTTGATAAATTTTTTTTAATGTTATTTATGAGAAGATCAAAACCCATTTTTTCTCTGAAAAATATCACTTTTTTCTCTTCTTTTTTAACTTCCATGGGAAGTTCCCATTCCATGGGAATGTTTTTGCATGTGGTATGTCCCCACGGGGATGAAATGTGTGTGCTGTCCCACAACAAAGTACCCTGCAGAAGTGATCACGCAGTTTTGACTTAACTCTGTAGGTCCACCAGCAAAAATGTTTAAAAGAAGTGTAAAATACAACTTTTCAGAATGCAGCAGAACTTTAAACTTCTTCAAAAATATAGTTAGCTATTTGGATTTAAAAGGAAGCCGTATTTAATTTCTTTTTAATTCCATATCTTTTCTGCAACAAAGTAAAAGTTTAATTATTGCAGGATATTTTGTATTTCATATTCTGTTTTCCATATCTTGGCATGGGTATGTCTTTAATAGCTTCTTTTTGAGAATTCAAATCCAGAAATGTTTTTATCTTGGGTGACAATCATTGAACAGGTGGCATCTACAAAGAGGAGTTGTAAAGGGATTAGTCAAGGACAGGGTGCCACAAGTTCTTTTGAGCACATGTAGGAGTGATGTGCAAGAGCTGGGATTGTTTGGCTTAACTAAATGCAGGTGGTATGAACATGGAGCAGAAGAAAAGACTTTATTAAGCTTAGGGGTTACTTAAAAATTATGAGACTATGAAAAAATACCAGCTCTTTCCCAATTAAAAGAAAATCAACAACAACAAAAAAGGGATCCTATGGACTGTGAAAGAGCAAGAGGTAGCAGCACTATGAAAATTTTGTTTTGCTTTGTTTGCTTAAAGGGACCTGGAGTTGACTCAGCCTTACCACAGCCTCAGTCACACCCCTGCTGAAATCCAGGGTCTGTCCTGGCTGTGGCTCTGCTGCTGCTGCTGTGCGGTGTCTGTGCAATCTCCAGACAGCTTTTGTGGCCGAGGGCACGTTACCACCATGCTCTGAAGCTGAGGGGTGACTTCACAGTGCCCAGCACAGCAGTAGCCTGGAGTGAAAATTCATTAGAGAGTGGTTGTATGGCTTCAGTTCTGGGAGGTCTCAGACAGTTGCCACTTTTTCTAACCTTTCTGATACTCTTAGGAAAAAAATGCACTGAGTTATCAGCATGGACTGCTGATGAGACCAAGTCTGTCAGATGTTTCTATTCTGCTGCTGGATTCCCTCCTGTACCAAGTGCTTAGTTTCCACTGTTGTGTGTGTCTGCAGCACGCTCACCTCAGTGTAGCCTCGGTGGCTGCTGTTGTCACATGCTGGCCTTTTCCATGGTGCTGTGTTCCTCAGGTCTGATCTAGAAAGTGTTTCTAAGCTCCCAGAGGTTGTGACCCAGCTTGCTCCATGGGCAACATGGCACAGTGTTGAATTTCTGAATCCAGGCTGTGGAAATCTGTTCTCAGACTCCGGTCTCTGAGCATATCAACACACAAACTGATGCTGATTTTCCAGCATCAGGGAAGGGACACCATCTAAAAATATCAAAACCATTATATAATTTAATAATTGTTTGGCCAAAGAGAGATTTATAAGCATGATAAAAGTGCTGGTTACAGGGATAAAAGTGCTGGTTACAGGTGGCAACAGCACTGCCTCTAAAAGCTATATTTTATTACCCCATCTCAGAA
Organism: Motacilla alba alba; assembly: GCF_015832195.1. Classification (NCBI taxonomy): domain Eukaryota; kingdom Metazoa; phylum Chordata; class Aves; order Passeriformes; family Motacillidae; genus Motacilla; species Motacilla alba. Next base: position 14,512,048 of record NC_052019.1, on the reverse strand, counting down.
TGAGAACATGGCCATGTCAGAGCACAGCTGATCTCTCACAGCTTTTCTTTTCCACTCAGCAGAGCTGATTTTGAGAACTCTGCAAGTGTTTCCCAGCCACATCTGTAATGTGCAGTGAAGCCTTGTATGAAGAAACTTGCAGAAAGGCTGCCCTGAGATGACAATTCAGGGCCAGAAATCTGAGATAATTGTAGGATCCAGGACCCGCTGGGATCAGGTCTTATTTCAGTAGAATGGTATGTACTGAGAGTTTTATGATTCTCTAGTCTTTCTTACAGCTATTTATGGAAGAATTTTATGGATGATTTTTGGTGTCTGCATGAAGGGGTAATTGTGATGTTTTCCTTAACAATGCTAGGTGATATATTTTCCCTGTAATTGTTGAAATGCATGGAAATGAATTGCCTTTAAATTGTACACAGAGTAAAAATTGGCCAAAAAGTAGCATTGAACAACAACAAATCACTCCCATATCCAAAGAGAGAGTAAAAAATAAAAACATCTTTTCATCACTCTTGCAAACATAATGTGGAACTAGCTGCTCATTTTCAGCACTTGCCCAGTCTCTGTGTCTCACCTTGCAGAGCATGATTGCAGGATATACATTTTCTAGGGAATTAGCAGTGATAAATATTGATATTACTGTGTTGAACACATAGTAGCAGCAGTAACAGTCAAGAAAAATCTTGGCGATTTTCAACAAAGATTGAAGAGCTTCCACAGAATTTGTTCAAATCATGCTGCAAATATATGGCTCCCAGAGTAAATGGCACTTCATAGTACTTGGAAATTACATCTGGAAGTACTATTTTCTGTGCAGCCTAGAAAATCTAGTCTCTCAGCTCCTCTGGCTCTCCAGCCTCCAGAATTGCTGCTTGAATGGATATATTGTGCAAAATCAGATTGATTTGGCATACAACAGGGTGCTCTCATCTCGTCGCACAGAAAGCCAAATGCTTCATTAAATATTTTGCCAGTTCTACTTTTTAGAAACAGCACTTAACTGCACAGTTACTACGGCTATTACAATCCATCCAAGTGCTGCAATAAATTGCCTGTCGCCCGAATGGGAAAGTTTACGTAATAGAACAAAATACAAGCTTTTATGCCACTAGCCATTGAAAAAAATATATACATTTACACAGTTTGGACATTAGATAAAAACTGCTGGCTTCACAGAGTTACAGCCAGGACTGCAGATAAAAAGTTGTATTAATAGTCCCTGTCTTCCCAAAAAGGGAGCTTTTAATTTCTGATTTTAATTAATACTGTTGCTTCTGATTCTGAGTAACTCAGTGAAAATGAAAGGGCCCAATTTTGTTTTCTGCAGCTAACTGTCCTAGGAAGTAGGCATTATTGTATAGCATGGACTTAGGTAGATGCCCAGATTCTCACTTCTGCTGATGCTGATTTTTACCCATTATTCTCACCCCAGTGCTCCTTACATAGACCTGATTCTGCAGATGCAGAGTGTGGAAAAGAGCCCAGAAATTAGTTACAGACACCAATGTTTTCTTATTGAAGACAGGTATATCTGCTGTCCAAACCATCACATTCTAAGTTACATAATGGAAGCAATGAGGCTGAAACACATTTGTTTGTTGTAGAGAATTTCCCCAGCAGGCAGGTGACTAATTGGAGTTTCACAGGTGAAGGTAGTGAGTGCACTCAGGAAAGCCATGTCTGCTCACAGAGTACAAGTACAGCATCCTGGTGGTGAGGCTCTGACCAGTGGAGGGGATGCTACAAAAGAGCTCTTTTTCAGATGGGCTATAGCTGGGCACTGCAGCTCTCAGGTGGCAAAGCCTGCAGATCTGGGGGCAGAGTCTGCAGTGAAGACAAACACTCACCTGCCTTCTGGCCAAGCAGGCAGTTTCTAAAGCCACCCAGGTTACTGCTGCTGTCTACTGGGGATAAATAAAAAGCTGGGATGCTCCCCTTAGATGCAGACAGCAGGAAAAGTGGTGTCAGTGGGTGGGATAATTGTGACCTCTGAAATTCCAAGACTGGTGATAAATAAAATTTAACAACTTTCTTCAAATATAAACAGATTTTTCAAATATGCATACATCTATACAGAGACAAATAAATACATTCAGAACTTCTGTCATGGAAAAAAATTCTTTAGACTCAAATGCTTTAGTCATTTTTAGTAGGTTTTTTGTTGCTTGAAGTGTCTGACAGGACTTACTGGCGTTTGCCCAGAGTAGTCTGGGTAGGTCATTGTAAGTCTTGCAAAGAAAGACTAGGCACAGTACCCTTTAATTTTCATGGACAAGTTTGGTTGAATCACTGGGGAAGCCATGAGTGATCACTCATAACCAGGGACTTTAAACATATTGTGCTCTTAATATATATTATGAATGTGTGTGGCCCTCTAATTACCATCCAATCATCAGAGCATCAAAGTGTCTTACTTTGTTTACAGTCCTGAAAAACCAGAGTCAGGTTTTATGAGCCTGACAATATATCCCTTTTTTTGTTTATATTATGTGATTTCTTTTTTAATCACTCGAGAAGAAACTTTCTACATAATCATTGCAATAAACCTTTTGTGAGACTTTTAGAAAATTATTTTGTACTTGCACTGCTGAAAATAGATGCTGAGTCCAATTTATATGTTCAAAAATAAGTCCTTAAATCTTTTAAAGCACAGAGGGCTTGGGGGACCTCCCTGTAGGTGCCCCTGTTTATATTGCCAAAGTTTAGCTGGTGGTTGCAAACCCCAGCAGCCAACTTCCTAATGAGCTTGTTTTGACAGGACTGCATAGCTCATTGCTTATTAATGCGGTGTTGCTGGCTGGATCATGCCACACTTTCTGGAACTGTAAAAGTGATTCAAGAGACTGTATCAAAACCAAGCTGCAAACATAATTTGGAACCAGATTCACTGGATTCACAATCCAGTTCAAATAATCAGGACTGCAATGACATTTTCCCATGCACTGCTATTCTCTTCAGCTCAAAACTTTGAGAGTCTTCAGTATTCTGAGACAAATTCATCCTGGGGACTCAAATGAAGTGAGTGAAGTCACACCAGGGATTCATTTGGCTCATTACTAACATCTTGTCTCCTACCAGCATGCTCTGCATTGCTCAGCTGACACACTCTGGGGTGTGATGAAGACAGAAAGGGTCAGTTCAGCTTTCAGGCTCCTCTATCTTTTCCACGGCAAATTGGATTTTTTCATTTTGTTTTTAAAATAAGAAGAATGTAAGTGCTATGGGCTGAAAGTAGTTTAGAAACCAAGCAATATCAAAGTCATAACAGAGGGAATTGCTGTTATCAGTGGGGAGATACCTTCCTCAAATTTATTCCTCCTGTTGTGCTAGGTATTTGAAATTTTGCAGTGTAATGCACTTTGTTAATGTGTTTAGGGATTCATGAGGCCTTCATGATCCTGTTGACTTGCCATAAAACATCCTATGGGCTTTACCATATGCAGTTTTTCTGGAAGAATCCTTTTCCTTGCTCAATTTCAAACGGAAATGTGTAAAGATTGATTGACATCAATCATCATCTATGACATCAACAATCTTTGACAAGCTTGAAGAATTGATCCATTTGGCCTGAGAACTAATCTGGCATTGAAGTCTCAACACTGTCTACTCAAGGATGACCTCAGGGCATGTTTTGCAAAGAATCTTTATTAATTTAGATTTAGAAATCTCCAGAATAAATACAGTAGATCTGTTTATTACTCCATTTACACAAATACATAGAGGGAAACAATGGAAATTGGAAAGTCTGAAACATTTCCTTTTTTAATAAAACTATTTATGACACTGTGATTACATTACATACATGCACATGCATGTGTAGATGCACACAGACATGTGGACACTTGTGGACATATGCACACAGAGAAGTATGGACAGCTTTCTCCCTGAGGAGGCATTTGTATCTCATTGATTCAACAACATTGTCCTTAAAAATCATGGAGAACAAGTTAAACAAAATTCTCACAGAAAATCCATTAAAAAATATCTTAAGGGTATGAGAGTGAAGTTACATTTCCAGTTTATGGAAGAGATAAGAAAATGCCAACATTACACAAAACTTTGCCAGTATGTCTCTGCCAAGACAACATAAATCTGGAGCCACACTGTGCTATGTCAAATCAAATCTCTGGGGATCAAGGCTTGAAAAACAAAAAACCCCAACTATATACTCATGCAGTTCTTGTATCACCTCCAGGACTGACAGAGGATAATACAGTGGATGAGCAGCACAATCACCATCTGGTTTTGGACCTCTTCAGCCCAAGAGCTCCAGAACACCTTGTTTGTGTTGCTCTGTTACACAATTCTTACGGGTTCTAAGAAACTTATTTACCTACAAGTCTATGTGTCTGCCTTACTATGCATATAAGCACAGTATGGACTTGCCTAATCTCCGCTGTGAGACTGAAATATTGTCTTTTATTTTTAGGTCTCCCACAGATGTCACTGGAATTACTTGGATATGCCTGAAAGCCAAACTTGGTCTTAAGTTCATAAAAGTTAATAGTATCAGTAGAATACTGTAATTAGAAGATCTCCTACACTTAGCAGGAACAGTAGGATTTAATAACTTATGATTTCAACTCTGATATATGTTCATGAGGTTAGAATAAGCCTTTTTCTTTTCCATACTAAAAGAACCTGCTCTGACTGGTTTTGCTCAAAATATTTAATATGATTTATAATAAAAGCTCTTTTTTCTTCTGAGAAAATGAATCCAAGGGACAACTTCTCTCTTCTTTTAAAATTATTTAAAATTGTTTCAACTTTACTATCTGTATGCATTGATTAAACAGAATAATCTTCAATAAGAATAGGAATACATCTAAATAGTACCTTTTTATTTGTACTGCTAGGTATTCAGCTTTGTTATGACCCTATAACCTTTCAGCTCTCATTGCTGGAATCAGAAACAGGAGACTGTGGTACATTTCCTCTGGCCTCATGATAAGATATAATTGTTTTTGTTTCAGACCATGTTTCTTCCACTGTCATGGAATTTGGCCTCAAAAATTAGCTTTGAAAAAATGTAACATCTCAGATTGAAGAAATCTGACTTGAAGAAATCTGTTCATTATTCCACATGCATTTTTTGATATGTTATATACTCCTGTGGTATCCTAAATACTGAAAACTCTTCAGTCTTGGTTGAGTCAAACAGAAAACACCTTTTGACTCTTAGTGAAATGTCCAATAAATATTAATTTCTCTGGTTTTGTTGAAAAGCTGAACATTGTCCACGTTTCCTACAATTTCTTCCCCTGCAAATGTTTGATTCCAGGCCAATGAGATAATTATATGATCTTTCACTCTTCTCTGAAATAAAAAGTGTTCACATAAAACAAAGCTATTATTAAGTGCACTGTGACGTACAAGATTCTTCAATGTACACTAAACATACCATATTAAATCTCACTAAAAGGGAGAAGCAAGCTGCCATGCTGATGATGTTGTGATCCTTTCTAATCATCTGTGCTGGGACTAACTCATCTAATTTTTATCACCTTTAAGGCAGAAGTCTTGTTTTAGCTGATCATTACAGCCTCTGCTATTCTAAGAGCAGTGAGATGAGCCTGGTCCCTGTAGTGATACCAAAGAGCTGGAAAGGATTTAAAAATACTGAGATTTTATAGGGAAAGGTAGAGGGAATCAACAGCCAAAGAGAGTGGGATAACCCAAAGGGAATGAAAGGAGAAAAGGAAGAGTTCCTGCTCAACAAGGGAAAGGAACATTGAGGGCACACTTCATTAAATATTTACATACTGTAAACAATAAATAAATGTAGGGTGAGAAGAGACTCTCAAGGACAGCTGTAGCTGGCTTGTTGCTTAGGAGATTCAGAAGTGCAAGCCAGCTGGGAGAAAAACCCAGACAGTTCAGAGGTGGGGTTAAATGTCTTCACTGGTCTGTGTTTTTCCATGTAAAGACTAACAAAATTGAAATGATCAGTAATAGAAAGGAATTTATAACTTTCTCTCTCTGTGGAAGATGCATTTCTAGTTGATCAGAAGTCCTCCCTTCTTCAGGAGACCCACCATGTGGTGTCCTCCAAAGTGGGATTTCCTTTTAGTTTCTTCTGATTATTCATTTCCTCCATTATGTGGATGTTCAAATTTTTTTTTAAGTTTTATTGCCTTTCTATAAACAGCTAATGCACCTGTGGATATGGAGGTTGCTTTTTCAGAGATCTACATCCATTTGAATACACAGTTTTACTAAGAAAAAGGATACAATTAGGAAGGAATTCCTTACCTTGAGGGTGTTGTAACAGTTTGTCCAGAGAAGCTGTGGGTCCCCCAACCTTGGAAGTGTTCAAGGCCAGGCTGGATGGGGCTTTGAGCAAGTCTAGTGGAAGGTGTCCCCTCCCATTTCAGAGGGGTTGGAACAAGATGATCTTTAAAGTTTTTTCCAACCAAAACCATTCAAGGATTCTGTGAAAATTAGCAGTGGCTGGTTAGGCAATTGGAGTTGGAAGATGGTGTCAAGGGTGCATTTTATGAACACTCATCGTATTTGCTTTGAATGTGTTTAGATTTATACCATAAAATGGCCATCTTTGCTAAAATGTTAGGAAGTGTATGTCTGTATCTTCAGTACCCTATAGCATACAGATGTTTGAAGAAAATACCAATAGTAAGAATAACAAAGGCATTTCCAGGACTCCAAAGTAATAAGACTCCATGAAATCCTCTTAAAGTATATGGTTCTTCATCAAATTTCTCTGCAGTTGGGATGCTTTGGGGCAGATGCATGCTATGAAAACAGGTAGCCTGTTGATTCAGACACCGTCAGATCTCAATTGCTTGGATGAGAGGGACAGAAGCATCTGTTTAATTAGCTGTGTAAGTATAGAAACCTATGAATAGACCAAACTTGTTCAGAAATGGCCACTTCTGGCAAACTGATAAATGCTGCAGTAATTTTTAGAATTAACAAACAGGAACAGAGCAGTATCTTGGCATGGAATTAATTATAATTAGCTGTAGAACCTTAAATTCCTTCTAATCTTCAGACATTTTTAAAAACCAAGTAAGGATAAGGTTAATACATCTGATTTCCTTAATACAAAACCCCCTCAGAATTATATGTTAATCATAGTTTGATGAATTCTAGTTTATATTTTAGGAGTTAATGAAGTATCTTTAACAAAAAGCTTAAAGAATTTCAGGAAAGTGTGGTTTTCCAGATGTACAATATTGCTGGTTTGCTTTTATATGGCCGTCATGTGTTTCAAAGTAAATTTAACCTTAATTATGTTGAAAGTCTCTGTAGATTTTTTAAGTAGCTGCAAATCTTCAATGCTGAATATGGAGTAACAAATTTTCTATTAGAGAAACATATTGGTAATTTGTTAAACAAGTCACACCTGATTGCCAGTTACACCTCATTGGTATGCTGTTAAGACAAGCCCCTTCACATTTAGTTAAGTATTGTTTCAAACAATTTGCCAGCAAAGATTTTTCTTTGGATCTTAGAAAGCAATATTTTATACATACTCAAAAACAATAACATTTGAATGACAGTTATTTTCAACTTGGGATTTTGACAAAGACTCTTAATTGTTATTCTGAGGCAAAAATCTTCATTAACAGGGAGTTTGGTTATGAATATTTATCAATTACCTAAGGAGAGAATCCTTGAGAGGAAATGTTATTTTCTAAATAATTCAGCCTATGAAAATCAGTCTGGGAATTCCTAAGTTTACATTTAAAATACATATGAAATTCCTACAGCTCCTGAAATCTGAACTGCTTCAAATCCTCACTTAACCACTACTTTGCCACTGTCCTTGTACCCAAACTGCCACACTTGGTCTTTGTGATCCAGTTTTTTTCTCTGAAGACAAGGAAACCTGCTGTTTTGATTACAAAGACAGTTCACAGAGTGATGGCTGGGTTTGGGTGCAGCTGAAACAGGGTCACTCACATGGATTCTTAAATTTAGTTCCCTCTTTTAAGAAACCACTTCTTAATAGTGTTTCTTCCTTTGTTTTTTCCCCCTATAAATAAATAATAGCTGAATAGAGGAAACACCCTGGTTGAATAGAGTGAGTAGGTTTATGAAAATCAGAAAGCAAAGGATGAACCAAACAGAAGGAATAAAAGGATCATATTTTCTCCCTTCTTTTAACCCTACCTCATCACTCCATGATCAAAAGCAATGGATACTGATGGGATATAGCTTCTTTAAAAAAAAAAAAAAAAAAAGCCAACACATATTCAGAGAATGAAAAAAATTCATTTGAGGATGACAGATTCTTTGCATGTAACTCAGTAGATGAATGCAGCACTGATTGAATCACACAGTTTTCAAACAAGATATTATTATTTCATTATTTTACACTGGTCCATTGTTTGCACTGTACTATTTAAACATTGAACCATGGCACAAGACTTTAACAATCCTGATCTAACCCACATTCCAAATACATGAAATGGGTAAAGTTGTCATTTAATGAGAACAAAAAAAAGTTGACAAATAAATATTTATAGAATTGTTGAAATGCCTCATCCAGAGTTGCAGTCCAATGATGCTTGTAGCTTGTCATTGTGCATTGTGCTTTGGAAAAAATGTCATGTGAATTTCTCTCTTCTGCTGTCCAACTGTAGTGAGGACTCATATCAGGGTAAGAGTAGGATAACAGAACTAACAGCATTGGGAATTGCTGTTGCCTGCATGTTGCACAGCTGTCTCTGCTGGCTAAACCAAAGGTACCACATGCCCTTGCTTAAAGCCCTGGTTCAGATAAGATCACTGCTAAAACTTATGCTCATGATAAAACACAACTTTCTGTAGTTGCAAGGGAAAACTTGGACAGATAAACGTAATTGCAAGCAGGTGCATGCTGGAGTCTGCAGGCCTGAAACAGCCCTGAGACGTGCATACAAAGCTGGAGTGCTAATTCAGGACTCAATGTTTCGTGAAGCTCAGCACCAGCCCAGCAGAAACAGGAAGAGAAGAGCACAGGAGACTTACACTAACCTATGTTGCTTAATTTAAACATAGAAAGACTCCCAAATATTGCCTGAAGGAAGGACAAAATGGCAAGTGCTGCTGTCGGGGCTGGGAGGTGGCAAAGTGCACTCTTCACCTCTTGGAATGGAAGTAGACCTGCTGCGTGGCAGGGCCTGTGGATTGCCTTGGCTGCTCAGTGGGAACAATATGTGTTGGCAGTAAACTGCTGCACACGCTGAGTGCTGCTGGTTTTCTAGGTAGGGAATTGTAGAACTGTTAGTTTTCCTAACCAAATGTTGAAAAGTGGGTATGTTCTCCATGGATCTTTACATTTTTATCCTAATACCCCAAAATCCTGGCGATGGATGTCAGTCATTGTGCGAGTATATCTGTTTTACCCCACGTCCAAATTTTAAGGCTTGCTTTCAAGAATTAAACTGTCTAAAGTAAATATGTAACAGTATATTCAGACCAATGAATATTTTGGGACTGTACCATTTACCAGTGCTGAAAATGCATTTTCTGTGCAATTGATGGGTTATTGCAACACAGCTGAGTCAATGCATCTGGCTGATGCTTTGTTCCCAGTCATAGCTTCCCTTTGGCATTTGTCATCTTGGTTGAGAGGGAAAATCCTCAGTAACTGACTCTTAGGGTTATATCTTATAGGGTGAAGAAATGAGATTTCATTTTGCCTTTCTGTATGAAGAAAAGAAACAAATTTGACTGACTTATCTTGCAAGGGAGAAGACTGCTAGCTCTTGGAATCCATTCTGTAGTTATCCTTTGCAAATGGGGTTCAAAAAGCATTGTCTGTAGTAGCCATAGAACTACTGAAGGCACTAAAACTGTCAACGAATTTGGTTCAGGGGTCCTGTTTGTAGTGGAAAATATGCTTCTCCATCATCCTTAAAAGTCTACTCCATTTTTCATGAGGGAACTTTGAAAACAGGGTGTTAGCATCATATTTAGCTGTATGTAAATAGAACAAGTTGTAATCAAAAACTGAACAGATGGCTTCCAGTTTGGGTTTTCACTAATTCCATTTACAGTTCATGAGAATAAAAGTGAGGAGCAGATTTTAGGGTTGCACCACTTTGTGAAGCTTTCCTTCAGAAATGCCACAGGTATTAAGACCCAAAAGGTGCTTTCATACTCCCTGGAATGAATTAGTTCTTGCCTTACAAAGATAAGTCAGGTGGCATTTGATGTTTCTGTGCCATCTACTGCTCTGGCAGAGAGATGGCAACTGCAGTAGCCATGCTGTCCTTCCCACCCCTCTGCTGTGTTATCCTCCAACTCCTGCCTTGCTGTTGTTTTTCTCAGTCTAACATTTAAGTAATTCACATTGGAAGTATCTGACTGTTCTTTCTCTATCGAAATACAACCATTGGATGGATACATAATAGCAGGAAAGCAGTCAGCTTTTTTTTTTTTTTTTTTTTTTTTTTTTTTTTTGTGTGTGTTTAAAACATTTTGCTTCCAGCAGCACAGCATTTGGAGGAACAAAAGAGATACTAAGCAGAGATGAACTGGATGGGGAGGGAATTGAATGGGTTGGAAGATAAATGACAATATGCTCAAGGGTTATGAGAGCCATCTAGCGATAAATACACCAGGAGTGAAAAAGGTCACTCTGAATAAGTGAGTGCAAAAAGTAATCAAGCATTAGAAAGAGGGACATGCCATGTGTAAAGAATGAGGTTCTGCAGTTAAGAGTATAAATACTTATAAGGAAAAGAAAGTGGCAGAATGAAAGCAGATTGCCCAAGAGCTTTCAAAAGTTGCACAATAAAATTGGCTTCAAGAACACCAGGACAAAGAGATCCTGAAAAAGGCAAGGACTTCCACAAGGGAAGCAGATGCCTGGGTCCAGCCAAGGAGCAGCCAGGCTGGAGTGCAGAGGCAGGCAAGTGGGCACAGCACAGCCTTTCTTGGGAAGCTGTTGTGCCCAAAGGCAGCCCCACATCTTTGGGGCTGCTCTAACAGACAAGAACAATGGCTGCAAACGGGCACAGGCAGGGGCACAGCACAGATGTGTCCTCGGCAGCCCTTTGCTTGCCTTACTGCACTGCCATCAGGAAAGGCAGAAGCTGTGTGCCTGCAGGAATTGCTTCAGGCTGGTCATGCTTGTTCTGCAGTCAGACTCTGCACAAAGCCTCTGTCTGGCACTCAGGGAAGATCTACCCTGACATGCAGCAATGATAGCTTGCTGGGAATGTTTTTTACTGCTACGAGACTGAATCATATGCAGAGCCTAGTCATTTCAACACCCACCTGGTTCAGTTTAACACAAGACCTATTTCTATAAATTTTACAAGTCTTCCATATGGCATATACAGAAGATTAATTTTGGACCCCTACTGCATGTTTACATCTTGATTCTGGGCACTTTAATATGTAGTTAAAGAGGGAAAAAATCTCAGGAAAAAAATCCCTGTGTTTCCTGCCAGCTTGTCTAACTAGTTCTTATCAGCCTGTCTCCTGGGCTGTGAGAGTGTGGGCTTTAGGCTTTTCATCTCTGCATGTCATGGACAGCCCACAGGGTAAGGGCACAGAAATGCCAGCCATAATGCCAATGTTAAGCCAAAGAAGATCAATGCATCAGAAACCTGATCTCACATGAGGGAGGGGATGCTATCCAGAGGGATTTGGATAAGCTTGAGAAATAGGCTTGTGTGAACCTCATGAGGTTCCCAAGGCCAGGCACGGGGTGCTGCACCTGGACTGGGGCAACCACCATTGTCAACACAGACTGAGGGATGAACAGATCGAGAGAAGCCCTGCTAGGAAGGACTTGAGGGTGCTCATGGATGGATGGAGGGATGGATGAAAAGCTGCACATGAGCTGATAATGTGCACTTGCAGCTCAGAAGGACAACCACATACTTACCTGCACCAAAAGCTGTGTGGCCAGCAGGTAAAGGGTGGTGTTTCTGCCCCTCTGCTCGCATGAGACGAGCTGGAGTTCTGCCCTCTGCTCTGGGGCCCTGAGCACGTGAAAGAAGAACCATTTTGAGAGGAGGGCTGCAAAAATGATCAGAGGGATGGAGCACCTCTTGTATAAGGACAGGCTAAGAGAGTTGGGATTGTTTAGCCTGCATAAGGGAAGGCTCCAGGGAGACCTTACTCTGGCCTGTCAGTGTTTAAAGGAGGACCCTTATAAGAAAGACAGAGATAGATATTTTAGCAGGGCCTTTGTGACAGGACAAGTGGTAGTGGTTTCTAACTAAAATAGAGTAGATTTTGACTAGATATAAGAAAGAAATTTTTTATGAGGAGAGTGGCAAAACACTGGAACAGACTCTCCAGAGAGGTGATAGATGCTCCATCCTTGGAAACATTTAAAATCAGGTTGGATGTGGTGCTGGTTGAAGATGTTCATGATCATTGTATGGGGAATTGGACTAGATAACCTTTAAAGATCCCTTCCAACATAAACTACTCTACACTTCTGTGAATGTATGAAACTTGATTTGTCTGACCATTCAGATAGACCTGAATGGCATATAGCTCCTGACAGTAAAGTTCTCCAGCTCTCTTCTTCCTGCTTATAGGAGGATTGAAGGTAACAGTATGGGACATTTAAGAAACTCAACTAATGCCTGCTGAATTATACAAGAAAAGAGTGATGGAGAACATATTGGTGCTGAAAAACTCACTCAAATCCTGAATTAAAGTTGTGATTGGATATGAATGGGGAGGAACTCTGCATAAAATAATTTAATTTTGGCATTTTGGGGGCAGAGTATCTCCTGAGCCACTTGAAAGGTCTATCATGCAGTTCTATAGTGTTTCCATACTTGTAGGAGCCCTTGGCTCTCATTGCTTGCTCCGGTGTTGCTCACATTAAACTCTCCACAGCTTCATCAGAAGAGAACTGAAGCCTGCATGACCAGTTGTGGAACACTCCTGGGGATATGAGTGAGAGGCACAGCCTACAAGGATTGGGATTTTAGCAAGGCTACAAGCATTGGGATTAGCATTTTAACACCACTAGAGGATTTTAATTGCTGCCACAAGGAAGGGAGAAGACCTACCGTGAGGTGTTGCTTTTGCCTTTTTTCTCCAGAAATGTCTTCTTTTTCTCTTTGCTAGTGAGAAAAGACAAACTTTGTTTGTTTATAAGACTCTTCCCATCTGCTTTCTTCCAGAGTTATTGAGCTGTGGTTTTAATGTGAGACAATCACTGAAATGACATTTAAATTGAGATAGTCCTTGCTTATTTCAAAGGAAAGCTAAGCATAAAGAAGGAACAATCCAATACAGAGTTTCTTTCATGATTGATCTCTACTTGTAAGGAGATTTTCTGCATTTCTCCCTTAAGAAAAAACAAACCTTTGTATACTCTTAAGTGAGATCAAGCCTGTTTTGAAAAGATTAACATAAAACTGTACTGGGAACAGCCAAAAAGACACACAGTAAAGGAAACTTCATAGCAATGTGTAACTGGGATTACTGGAGGTTGTTTGTGGTTGATTATAATGAAGATAGCAACAAAAATTAAGAAAATGTCCAGTATGTGATACCTAAAATAAAATTAAGATGAATAGTATTCCTGCTTGGTCTGGCTCTGCTGGGGATTTAGCTGACTCTCACCACCATTGTTTCTGCTTGGAAGCTGAGGAAGTCATTTTATGCCCAAAAGATATATGCCCAGCAATAGAGAGTTATCAAAGAGATGTGTGTCTCTCCACCATGGAAGAATAAGTGTGTGAGAAAGCCTCTATGTCCACAGTGAATCAGTGGCTTCTCAGCGCTGCCTGACTTTGAAAGCTAAGACATCACAGGATATGTCGTTCTGAAAATGATGGATGGCTTGATCCTAGGCCCAAAAGTCCCACATTGGGCACAAGAGATGGATGAGCTGTCTTCTGCAGGGATGCCAGCACCCAGGTTGCCTGGTGAATGAGCCACTGGTTGCTTCACTTGTGAGACTATGTACACAGAGGGCAGCATTTTCCATCCCCACCAAGGAAAATTAAGGGCAATGTGCAAGGACTATGTTCCAGAATTTTGTTTATGCTCTTCCTAAAGGCATTACAGAGGACAAACCTGCACCCACTTGTTCACATTGAACAAATTTCATCTGGCATAGCAGCTGGACAAAATCTGAATTTATTTCCTCGGTAATAAGAACACAAGTACTACCACAGCTGAGCCCCATGTCCCACTCACGTGTGATGACGTGTTACAAGGTTGTGTCCCCAAAAACTGGGCAGAGATAATTGTTTTCTGTCTTTAACCATTTTTAGGAGTTTTGTTCTCATCCTTTCAGCTTTGATGCCTTGCCTCTTTCCTGTAGTCTGGATAATCACTGCTGCAGTGTTTATAATCAACACTGAGTGATTTTTCATGAAGTAAAACACAAAGAGTGGCCTTGCTGAGTAGGCAACATGAATGTATTTGATTTGTATTTTGTTCTCAACCATTTATTTTTAACTTGACCCCCTTTCTTCCCTGCAACTACCAGGCTTTCAGCATAAATAATAGAGCAGAGGCATGCACTGGCTCGCTTCATATTAGGCTATATTCACAGGTGCTGATGTTTCATAAATCACACCTGAACAACTGAGCTTTGGTAGAGGTCTGTGGATCTTGTAATGGTTCTGCAAATACATATGTAGAGAAAGAAGTTGAGAGGAGTATGTGTATGGTTCTGTGGATAGGGAGTTTCACAGGAAACATTTTTTACCCTATGCAGAACTTTTCCCTGCTGGCTGTCTTCAGGTCTAGCATTAACATCATGTCACAAGCAAATGTCAAAGATGTTTTATCAGGTTATTTCATTTTGGTTTTGCCATTAATATGCACCTACATCGTTTTGTCTTCTTTGTCCTTACACTCCAGTTATTAAAACACTTTAATATTCCCTATGGATATTCTTTAGTCAGCCTATACATATTTAATACAAGCAACTCCTCTGAGGGAAGCAGTCTTTCTATCAGCACCTTTGCTGAAACAAGCTTACATCTTCCTTGAATGCAGAGTGGATGAATACACTTGTAACTATATGACTTTAGAAAAAAAAGCATCAAGTGAACATCACGAACTCCTCAACTCCTAATTTCTAAAAGTGACACTGATACACTAAAAATGCCATTATGCATCAGTTCGTGTTGTCTTACAGGAGTGAGGTGTCACATGGCAAAAGCAAATGTGCAATGGGAAGAAAAATTGTTACCCTTAAAGAAATTATATTTACAATCTAAAAAAAAAAAAAAAAAAGCTAGGCAGTAAGATGGAGCGGCAGTGCTGAACTGAAAATATAATCTTGCCTTTGGTTCTTCAGCCATCTCTGAGGTAGCTTCTCTGGCCAGTGATGGACTAGGATCTTCCAAAAAATATTTGAGGAAAGAATGGATGAAAGCATTTCAACCAAGGCTCTTTTGTCTTCAGAATTATTTTAAGCGTCTTAGTTGTGTCTAATTTCCACCTTCCATCAGGGTTAGTTTTCATCAGGGTCATGCCTTTATGATTTTCCACTCTTCTTTTTCAGTGCCTGCAGGATGAACTATTCTTCTCATGGATGACACATTTTCAAGCAAACTTCTATTTTGCTGCTCTTTGCTCATGCACTAAGTTGCAAAATATTCTTGTCCTCCATCACTGCATAACATTACGTGAAAAATAAACGAATTTAGCGTTTTCTCCTTTAGGTCATGCGTGTTGATATTCATTCAGACTGGACCCAAGGCAGAACTCTCTCTCCTGGGGAAAAATCACCTCCTCTGGTTTTAGGTGGATCTTTCTTCCCGGCACAGAAAAGGATTCAAGGATGGGTGCACAGCTGACTTTTCTGTCACAGTGATGGCTCTCCAATAAAAGCATCTCCCCATTCTTATTGTTCTATGAAAATCAGATATTTTTAGCTCACTTTGCAGACACCAATTGGCAGCGATATCCTGCCCTTTTAGAAAAGTAAATTCAGTCACTGAAAATATAAGTTCCACTCCTGCAAACAGATATGTGTGGATAGTCTGTGCCTCTTTGCTGATCCATATTGATCAGGGATAAGGGTCTGTCTCTGCAGATAGCTTTGAAGGTTCAAGGTCTCTGTTGTGGCAACATGAGCAGTTTGCTGAGAGCCTGTACATAAAAGGCAACTGGGAGATGAAGTGGAAAATCTTGTCTCTGACCTCCCCCCCGACAGCATGGGAGGAAAGAATGTCAACTTGGGCATTTTTTGGCTTTAACTATGAATAGCTCCAGTGGAGTTAATGATACTTAACTAGCCTTTCTGTAGACAGCTAATCTGTTCTTCTGATCCTCCCAAGGCTCTCTGCCCCCTTTCCCCTTTTTATTAAAAAAATGAACCCACTCAAGGCAAAATTTTAATCTTTTGTGACCTGCAGTTTTCATAAAGACTTGGTTGGACAGGAGCAATCATAAAGTTTCTGTATCTGATGGCATTGTTCTAAAGCATTTGTTGTGCTCCCCACTTGTGGTTCAGCTGATAAGCACAGTTCAAGAAATAAAAAAAGCATTGTTGATTGTCAACAGGCATAACAAAACCAGATTGTGCTCTGATGGTATTTTAACAGAGATATTCTTTTAAAAATGTGCAAAGTTGACTGTGCTGTTCTGGATGTACATTTTATAAACACATAAAATGCAATGGGAATAACAAAAGACATTAAAATCATTAGGATGAAAGAGATCAGACAGATTTTTTTATGTCCAATCCATTAAGTTGTCTCAAGGATGGATTATGTGCTGTAATTATCACCATAAATGCACCTGATTAAAAAATTTACATAATTAGTGTATTAGTAAGTAGCTTTGAAAAGAACTGCTACATATATTTGTGTGTGTGTGTGTGTATATATATATATATATAGTCAAAAAGACCATGCACACAAATATAGGCAAATTACATATCTAGTCTAAGAAATGCACCTAGTAACCAGGACCTTCCTTCTGTCATAATTCAAAGAACAGTTGCTGAAAAAATGAGAAGCTGGAAATCTTTAGGAGAAGATTTCAAAGAGGTTTATAATCCAATAGAGTGGTAGGCCACCAGTTTCTAAAAGCTGTAGCAGCTCTGCCTATGAGTAGCATTTGCAGGGTGGCAGGATACAGGGGCCACTACTGGAAGTTTTTGCCATATGTCAAATCCTTTATGTCAAAAGTCCCTTAGAGAGGAGCAGCACATCATGTGGGCTCTGACACTTGGAGTCAACTGCTGAAATGTCATTGAGAGAGGAAGTTTGAGATGAGATGACCACTTTTAACACAAAGATTTTCCAGCTTCCTCAGACTCAAGTTCTAAATTTAGTGTCTCCTCTCCTCTCCTCTCCTCTCCTCTCCTCTCCTCTCCTCTCCTCTCCTCTCCTCTCCTCTCCTCTCCTCTCCTCTCCTCTCCTCTCCTCTCCTCTCCTCTCCTCTCCTCTCCTCTCCTCTCCTTTTTCTAAACAATTCTGGAGAATAGTGTTAGGAAGAAAGAAATATTTATTGACTTTGTAATGGGATTAAGGAAAATTGGAAGAGAGTATCATTAACCCAAGGGATAAATGTTATATATGCAATCACTGCTATCCAAACCGTTGTTCATCTGGAAAACCAATTTAAGTTAAGCCTTTTTTAATTGCTTCTCTGTGTACATTTACTCAAATCAAGGAAGGGGTAGAAATATTTATTTTCTCTTTGCCAGAATTTTGTTGTGAATGTCTACCTTTTTTTTTTTCTCTTTTGGATACTTCTTATAAATATGGATTTGAACAGAAATATCTGCTTCAGAGTCAGAATATCTCTGTCCCCTGAAGGAAGGAAGATTTCATACTGCAACAGGGATTGGGGTGCAGCAGAAGTTTTCTGGATGAGATTGAGAATTTCTCAATACCACATCACAGGAACTCCTTTACATCAAAATGAAACATTTCATGTTAAACTGTTGGAGAGTGTTCAGGCAAGGACCATGAGGATGGGGGGGTCTGGAGGGGAAACCTGGTGAGGAGCGACTTGGTCTGTTCAGGCTGAAGAAGAGGAGACTGAGGAGAGATCTCATTGCAGTTACAGTTTTGTCCTGAGAAGAAGTGAACAGGCAAGTCCTGACCACTCAGGCACACGGTGTGACCCTGGGGGTGTCCTGTGCAGTGCCAGGATTTGGACTTAATGACCCTCATGTGTTCCTTCCACCTCAGCATGTTCTCTGATTCTGTGGTTCTCACTTTTCCTTGGCTCTGCAAAAGAAGAGTTTCCTTGGAAAATTTGCTACTTCTTTTTCTGATTTTCTGGTCAACAAAAGGATGCAGTTTTACTGCAGGATGGTAAATAGATGCAGCAAAGGGGCTGCATTTCAATTGTAGCTATCTCTCAGGCTGGTTAACTGTTGCCTGTGTGTTCAAAGAGGAAAGGCTTTGAGATGAACTGGGCAATGTAAGAATAGAGATTAGTTTAGCATTTGGGACAATGCTGACTGTATTTCAATATTGACCTTGAGCACTACCTTGTCAGTAATGTATATATTAAGCCTTTGAGCACCAACATTATTTTATTGATGAAGTAACCTTTTGCTTGTGGTAATACTGGGAAATCACGGCATGTATTTCAATGGAATTTTTCTATGTGAGAAAAGAAACAGTAAAAAGCTCAATTTTTCCATTTTCTTTTAGGTGCAAAACAGCCCACAAACCTCCGCATAAAACATTTTTCCTTTGTCAGCATATCAGAAGGTAAATTCTCAGTGCTAAATCTTGGCACAGTGTGTATGTGGAACTTCATGGCATACCTGTCAGATGTTCTGATTCATTTTTAGGACTCTGAAATATCACAGCTATAAAAGATTTAAAAGTTCAGCACAGATTCAGCTGCTTAATTCAAAGAACTGTGCTCATTAACTGTTTACCTGCCCTTTGCATACCCTCTAGGCTGAAAATGGGAATTGGCATCTTAACAATGAGCAGTGCACCAGCATTGTGCTAATGAGCTGCTTGGCATATTCACCTCCATGCCCCTCTGCAGAAGTTCATTCTCTTTCATGGTACACTGTATGGGGAGAAGGCAGTGGCACCCAGGCAGGCAGCCCTGGCAGATGAAAGCCACAGAGTCCACTGAACAGGACATCAGCCCCCTTCTCTTCCCTCACATCCACAAGTAAATACATACCTACAATGCACAACGCTGCATCCTGCCGATTTCCTCATCAACCCTTTTACTTTTCCTTTCATTTCATGCCTCTTCCTATCAGCTGGAGGAACATGGACACCGATGGGTGGTCCTTGCCTTGGAAGATCCTATATGTGCTGACAGCACAGCTGCAGAACAAGACCTTCCTGATTTCACAGAACAGATTTCAAGGCTGCTGCATACAGAGTTGTCCAGTATACATTTGATCCCCTTATTTCCCTATAGACCCTCTCTGAAGTCTTTATAAGAAGTGAAGCCAAACAGTACCTAATATTGCTTTAAAAATATGTAGATTTGCTACTGCCCCAGCCCTTTTCTCTTCAAGAACAGGTTCTATTTACTGGAAATTTTTGGCAGTTGCAGGATAGTGAGTACCTACATGTTTTAGTGCTGCATTCTCTTTGCTGGCAGATGCTGTGGAATGTAGACTTCTCTAATGACAGCTCCTTCAAGCCCTTTTCAGTCTTGCAGAGTTTCCTTATTAATAGAAGAGAAGCAATCTTCCTTCAATGGCAGCAACTCTCTAGGCAACTGCTGAATTTATAAGAATACAGATGGTGCCTGCCATTTCTTTTTTTCAGCACCACGCTGCATTCCTCATCTGACATGTGGAACTTGTTTGGTACCATAATGCAGCAGCTGGAGACACTTTTCTTAGAGGTAAAGGCAGTTTTGCTTGCATTTTTCTTGGCAGCATTGAATTTTGCCCACCTGCCGACAACATTAATATTTTTTCCCTTCTGCGATAGCAGAGCTCATGATGGTGATCTGATTTGAAATATTTTGGCATTATGCCTCTTCCTCTCTGCACCACAAACTGATAGAGCTAAGCATTTCTCTCCTTCTAAATAGAAAAAAAAAGGAAAAAAAAAAAGAAAAAAAGCAGGCAAGCATCTAGATAAATCTGTATGTAGCATTTAAAGTATTTAAATGGAAATGTTA
The DNA here is from genome assembly GCF_015832195.1 of Motacilla alba alba. Classification (NCBI taxonomy): domain Eukaryota; kingdom Metazoa; phylum Chordata; class Aves; order Passeriformes; family Motacillidae; genus Motacilla; species Motacilla alba. The sequence goes on along the minus strand of NC_052019.1, from coordinate 14,492,020 downwards.
TGCTTTGGGATCTATCTCTGGCAGATAACAGTGCTAGATTTGAATTCTACCAAATTAAACGAAGCCCAAGACTGTTTTATTAGAAGAACTAAATGGAGATGAATGCTATTCAGCTGGGTGCTTTGCAGTTCAGGCTGATCTTTCCTGACAGGTTCTGGTGTGCTGCTGACTGCACTGGAACAGCCCAAAAATGGACAGAAAGAGGAGGATCTCCTGACTGAAATGCAAAGATGCATTAATCATAGGGAGGATGTCTATGTCTTAGCTTCTGACAGCAAAATCCATATATTTGGTTGATTGCATGCTCTTGGTTAACTGGTTTCTGGGATATTTCCCTATTGTGTTTGTCAACAGCTGTTATTGCAGCAATTTGGGTTTCAGACTCTGGGCTTTGACTCTGGGCTTTCTCTTTCTTAATGGCTCTCAAAGCAGCCTGCTGGTCCTGTGTATTGCACAGCTGAAGAAAATGGAAATACCTAGAATAAAAAGGCATGGAAATAGTACCATTTCTGATTATTTAGATGATACTTTTAGCAACTCCCTTGCTCCTGACCCTGTTGGAGTGCTTACCAACTCAGTTTGTCAGGCTTTAGGTCTGTGCTGCTTAGTAAAGATTTGTAGTTGGAGTTACTGTTTGGGCTCACTACCAGTTCTCACTGGCAAAGATACAAAAGAGTTAAAAAGGTCCAAGGAGTCTTTTCAAAGCAGGCAATAACTCCTCCTATTTGACATATTGTTAAAGGTTTCCTCAGGGTTTTACTCCAGAGTACCTAAGAGAAAATATGAGAAATATGAGAAAATATGCATCCAGATTAAGGCAGATATCTGGGTGCAAGCAGTTTGCCTTAGTTTTTGAGTACAAATATCAACAGGCTGACAACTTTCCTGTGTGCAGGCAGAAGCTCTCTTTTGCTACATGCATTTAGCATTAGCACGTAGCAAAAATATGTTCAATTGTACATATCAGCAGACTTCTCTTTTCAAATGTGCAGGGAAAGGCAGTGGGAGCAAACCATATCCTCCAGCTGCAGTTCAGTCAGATATTTTCTTCACTTATTCAGTGTACAGGCATTTTTTGTGCAAGTCACTTGGATTTTGAAGCGAATTACAAGATCAGCTGTTCTGACAGGCCAAAAAGAATATTTTTAGTTCCTCAGTTAGTAAACCAAATCAGCAGGGCATGACTTTTTGTGTGTTCTCTGTGAAAACCAACTGTTCCCTAGTGTTGGAGGTGAAAGGGTACATTTTTCCTTTGGCACATGGAATGACTGAATTTCAGCCACTTCACTGTTCTAGCAGAGCTTGTTCTCATAGGAAAACTTGGTGAGTAATTAGAAATATCTGTAAAAGCAGATAGAACTGCCTCTTCTTTGGCTCTTATCTAAAAGTGTTTTTAAAAAGTAGCTGAGTAATTTGATAATCTGCCGAAGATTTTTAATATAAAGCACTGAACAGAAATGTTGCAGCTTTGTGGGCTGTTTGAGGCTTGCATCTTCTCGCTGCATCAATGAAGTCCCTTCTGAAGCACAGGCACAGAGGTGGGGCAGGCAGCTGAGAGGTCCAGGATAAAAATTTACTCTTCTCACTTTCACAGAATCCTAGGAGGCTAGAATGGTTTGGATTGGAAGAGACAAAGTTCATGTAGTTCAAACTCTGTCATGGGCAGGGACATCTTCTACTAGATCAAATTGCTCAAAGCCCCATCCAACTTGGACTTAAACATTTCCAGGGATAAAGCACCCATAACTTCTCAAGGAAACTTGTTCCAGTGCCTCATTGAAGAATTTCTTTCTAATATCTAATGTAAACCTGCCTTCCTTTAGTTTGAAGCTATTCCCCCTTGTCCTGTCACTACATGCTCTTGTAAAAGTCTTCCTCCATTTCCCTTGTAGGCTCCCTTTAGGTACTGGGATGTGCTTTAAGGTTTCCCCACAGCCTACTCTTCTCCAGGCTGAACCACCCCAAATCTCTCAGCCTTTCATTTTTTCTTTACAGGCAAAAAAAAAGAAAAGAAAAATAAAAGAGAGACAGAGATATGAAGGGTATATAAAGGGAATATTAAAGTGAAATAAGTCACAGAGCAAAAATAAAACAACTGGATAATCCCATTTTCCCTAGACATCTCTAGGGAAATAGAAAAATAGCAACTATTATGTAAGAGACTCAAGCCTCTCTGATAACGATGCCTGCCTTCTTGCAATGATAAATTGGATGGGCATGTCTAAACTTGGAAAAAGAGTTAATAAAGGAAACTAAAGAATGGTGCAAAGGACAGGAAAAAAGAAAATATGGAAAAAATTGTTTATGGTTTCTCACAGTTTCACTAGTTGTCTTCTAATGTTTCCATAATTTGAGCCTGTCTGGGGAAGTTTTTGCCTTTTTACCACAGGATGTTGTGGATGTTAAAAGTATAAGTGGCTGCAAAAGGCAATTCATGGAATTAATGGGAAATGAAAAGATCCTTACAGGATGTTAAACACAGAGGAAAATACAATAACTGGCTTAGGGTACTAAGATTTCTGACAGCTGAGAGGATACATTAGGGAGAGTATCTGGGTGTGCTTGTGCTTTTTCTATCTTCTTTCCTTTATTCATTAATGCCAAGTTTTGATCTGAATACACTTTTTGTCCTTCAGCTTCAGTATTGCTAAAAGCAAATTCTGTGGTTAAAGGAAGGGAGTAAAAGGTTCTAGCTGATGCCTGTCAATTACTGTCTTTAAGTCTTTTCCTGCTTTCTTTTCATCCACAGAGTAGCGATTTCAGAGGAGTTGGTGTCAATTCACTGAATTTCCAGTAGCAAAAAGCAAAGCAAGAAGAATTACCTAAATCTAAGGTCTTAATCCTCCTTCATAGGGTCCTTCTCTTATATGTGAAAAAACTCTGAGCAAGTTTAATAGTGGAGCAAAACCAGTCATTTAATAATTAAGTCAAAACTTAATTTATCAGCACTTACCAATTTGGGGAGATCGGGGGGGGGGGGGGGGGGGGGGGGGGTGTGGCAGGGGTGGTTTAACCTGATGCCCTAGAACTGATTTATGCCCTTAAAAAAATCACATGTGTTTGGGTGAAAAATGCCTGCTACCCTATTACCTCTGTCCAAACAGTTTTAAGTTTACTTTTCCAAAACAATTCCATTCACATCAGTTGCCTTTCAACTCTATCTGTATATTAAAATGTAATGCTTATTACTGAATGAAGCAAAGTCTTGATTTTATAGCTGACTATTTGATATTGGGGGTTTCCTGTTGTTGCACTACCTTACAGTTTTCAGACTGCTAGATTCACTTGGATAGAATATCTCTTTTTCTCAGTATTCAAATAAATGCAAAATGTCTCCATTTAGTCTTCTCATTAATGTTTAAAAGATAATTTTCTCAACAATTAATATGACCTTTTTTGATGTTGCAGATATGGGAGACAGAGGTAAAACACCTGTAGGATGCCTCCCCTTGGTCCTGTTTCTTGACTTTGGCAGCAGAAAAGTTGGTACAGTTTTAAAATCTTTCTAGTTTCTGGTCTGTGTTTAATGGACTTTTCCAGAGGTTGACTCTGCTCCCTTGTTGAGTCTCTGCTTCAGCTCCAGCCCACTCCACTGCTCCACACAGGAGGCACAGGACAGGTTATTACCAGCTCTGTGGTCTGTCTCTGCAAACAGCAGAGGAAGATGATACAACACTTTTTCTATCATTACGTGTGTATGGCACCCTGAAGGGGAATGGGAGGTTCTTGTAGGAACTCCCAAAGGAGCCACTGAAAAGCTAAGCCAGTCCTCTCCTCAAAAGTCTTCCCTTGGCAAGAGGACCCAAGTCAGCCAGGTGGACAGACTCTGGGTGGTGGGGAGGGACAGATTGCCACAGGCAGAGAGTGACTGTGGTGTGCATTGCCCCTGTTTGTGCCAGGCATGGGTGCTGTGACTCCTGCAGGCACTGCACCAGTGCTGCTGATGCTATTGATCCGCTTGTCTCCCAGCTCTTCCCTGGCTGTGCTGCAGTCTAAATCCTTCTGGCAGGCTTCAAGCAAGGGAATTGCTTATGCAGAGGCAGTAACAGAGCTCCATGTAATGTCCTGCTCCTTTTTTAAATGGGGCAGTTTTTTTGTTTGAGGGTTTTTGGGAGTTTGTCGTTTGGTTGTTTGCTTGGGGATTTTTGGGGTTGGGCCTTTTTTAACTGTTTGGTTTAGTTTAGGTACAGTCTGCAAAGGACTCATAAATGCCTATCTGCTGTTGGTTGCAGGTACACAAGTCAGGTGCCTAGAGAGAGGCTGATGAAGAAACCACAGTGTTATCACCTAGGACGTTGCTAAATCGCTTCCCCCATTAACTAGTGACATTTGAGTTAAACTAATGAGAAGCATGTCTGCTGCAATGCAGTACACATTTATTCTTGGAGACTGCTTTCTTCAGCTTATTTACTATTTTACCAACACTCTTAGTCACCATTACAGCTGATTAATGATGCCTTTCATTAAAGGAAAACTATTGCGGACATTCTTATTCGATCTACTTTGAAACTTTTCTATTTCTGATCATTGTCTTCTGTCCCTCCTTTCTCCTCCTTCTCATCTTTTCTCAGAAATGATAAGTGAGGCAAGAGATAATGCCTTCGCAGCTTTTGATCAACTGCTGTACATATGGCACATGATGAAAATCAGACAAAAAAGTAAAGTGATATCTTGATAAAACAGGTACTTCTACATTGATAATCTGCCATCATCTAAATTGCCATAAAATCCTCAGCTAGAATGATATAATCCTAATGCCTTTTGCACAATAGGCAGGTTTTAAAGTACAAAACTACATCTCTTCTCTGATATAATCTGTATTTTAACAGAACTTGCTGTATAAGGGATGGCCTCAGGATTTCTACAGCTGGGGTATTCAGCTGCTTGCTTTGGGTTTATCTGACCTTGCCTGTTTTATAAGTAGCTCTCTGAAAGGAGTTTTCAGTAATACTAGAAGTGCAAAACACTCAGTTCTGATTATTTTTTCAAACAAAAACCCATGCAAGTGTGTTCTGAGGATTCTGCCCAGGATTCTGGATAGACCCATGGATCTACTGGATAGGAAGCAGTGGCTGTGCCCCCATCAGGGTATGTCTTTTTGAAACCAATTTACACCATTTGATTTTCTATACTGACGTCTCATTTTGTACAATGAAAATAAAAGGTGTATTTTGGGGATATTTTTTTCCATTTGTATAAGTACCTACAGTAATTAGTACAGAAACTCCTTGGAGTTTCCCAAGACATCTAAATTTAATACTAGGAATTCCTGGAAAAGCAAAGTCAAGACACTTTCTGGGGCTTTAGCATTCCCCTCTCTCAGATATGCCAGTATGCAGAGGGCATGACTTATCCAAACCTCCATCCACTGAAAGTTAACCAGTCACAGAAGAGCTTTGTCTGATTGGGAAGGAGCAGCAGAGACCACACAAAAGAAAGAAAAACACATTTTCAAAAGAATGTGTAGATCAATTGCATCTTATTCATATATCTTTTTCATAAATAACATACGATCAGCTCATATACAAATATTCAGCCTACTGCAAAGACAGCATCTTAACACTGCTAGAGAGATGAGGTAATGAGGAATACTTCTCTTTTCTCATAGGTACCAAGTTACAAATATTTTACACCATAATTCATCAGCTATGTTTGACTTACAATTTATCTGCTGAATTTGCTGCTATTCATCTTTCTTCCTTCTGCCATGCTGTCTCCTTATATTCTTGAGCAATATCTTCCTCCTTCTAGGTTTGATTTCCTTTCACCCCAAATCAAGGGAAATAAAGGCTTAGCAACATGGCAAGGGGGTATCTGGATTGAGGAAAAAATTAAAAAGGTAAAAAAAAGCCAAGGTTTCCACAGATGTGAGATCTTGACTGAACAATTTTATTCTGTGGCAGGAGGCAGTCTGCTAGGCAAAATATTTTTAAATACCTCTTTGCAGTGGTGCCACACAGATAGAGACAAAATCTCTTGTGAAACCATTATCTGATTTATTTCTCTGTACCAATCACTGTTATACTTAAACTTTACAGGCAACTGTCCCTATAGCACATTTTCCCAATTCTTTAAGCATCTCTTATGTCTTTGTCCAATACTGAGGATGTGGCTGTGCACTCATGACCCAGAACTGCTCAGCAAAATATTTCATGGAATTTTCTCAGTCATACATGGGCAAAGTGCATTTTCTGTTTTAAAAAGGAAAGATTTTACCCCTGAAATTGAAGCTACAATTGAAGATATTGTACCTGTGAGCAGCTTCTTGAATATGACAGAGGAGAGTGTATGAGGAATAAGAGCACAGTGAATGGCTTCCCAAGGACAGGAGCTGTTTGCAGCCTTTCTCACCCATAAACATTATTTCTGTTACCCACCAGACCCAACTGGCTGATTACTAAATGTGGAACATAAGAAATTAAATCAAGATGGTGTTATGGCGCTCAGTGGACTGTGGTATTAGAAATGTGCTTTACTTAAACAGCTCTGAATTTTTATTACCTTTAGTCAGAGAAAGACACAACGTGATGCAAAGAATTTTTGTGTGATGTCCAAAATGTATTTTTAAGCTTAGTTCTTTGTGACTGGTCTCAATTCTACAACTCCTGAGTGTTTTGTTTATATGATTTCCCTGATCATTACAATGCCTTAAAGCATTACATCCTCTTAGAGACATGGAATTTGCAAAGTGTATTATAAGCACAGCAAAGGTAAGACAAAGTTCTGTGATAATACAGTGCTTTGGTCCAGCATATGAGCACAAGGTCAATAAGCAGTACATTGATGAACATTCAGTCTGCACTGAGGTGAAAGGGGTAAGACACATATTTAAAACAAATCTTGCAGCTGAGACATTTTCAGCAAATAATTTGTGTCCCAGTAGTGGTTTACCTCAGTTGCCCTTTACATTCTGTGAGGAAAGCCTGCTCTGCAAATATCAGCATTTGCCTTTGCTTAACAGTGGGAGCGAGCACAGATTTAAAACTAAAAAAGGCAAAACATATCAGGGACACCTCATTCACAATCACTTCAAATCACAGAGGACCTTGTAGTGCTTGAGATGATATATTGTTCCCCACACTGTCATTTCCCTGGTTTATCCAGTCTTCAAAATTTCTTATATTGATTTCAGAAAGCCCATTATACATTATAAACAATTATGCTCAGCTCTTTTCTCAAAGATTTATCCTTTCAATTTTTAACCATTGGCTTTGAACACCACCTTATCTGCCTAGCACCTGATAATTAAGGGAATTACACAGGACTTGCTAAAACAGCACATGGTTGTGATGACTTGAATTTAACCTTAAAGCCTCCTTGACAATGCTGGGGCCAATGCCTTAATCTAAATATCTACTTATATGCTCTGATTGTGGTTTATTTAGCTGCAGAGAACCTTGTCAAGCACAAGAGTTGCTGGCTGTAGATCAATAGCAGCATGAGCCTAGTCTGCTCTCCTGGTCTTTTCTGGGTGATTAGTTTTGCACCAAAGGTCTGCTGGCAGCCTGCCAGGGGCATGTGTTGGGCCAGTGAATCTCTTTGAGCTGCCTGGCATTTGGATGGGAAAATCGTTTACTGTCTTTGGAAATTCTTATGTGGAAATCCTTATGTTCTATCTCATGAGATACTTCTATGAAGGATCTCAAAGTAGATATAAATGGTAAATTTAAAAATATTAAAGAGAAAAGTTGATGAATCAGTCCTGGTTGTAAACTGGAGATACATACATAAATAAATAAAGTTTATTCGGGGTTTCAGATGAAAGGATAAGGCATGAAGCTAAACATTTTTTGTTTTTAAATTTTATCCTTGTCTTTTTTCTTAATGTATCAAAATGGAATGAGTAGCATTTCTTCATTCTTGTCTGTGGGAATAATCTGTGCCTTTCCTTTCCACTTCTTTCTCTATCTTCCCTCACTCTCTTCTTTTTGCTAATTGTTATGCTCCAGGTATACTTGGGGGCACTGTAATAAAATTCAATAATGCATTTCAAAATGTTATACTTCTGGAAAATTTAAAACTGTAGAGAGTTCCAAAAGTTAGGCAGAAAAAATGCAATACATTTTTATCTAAAAACATCATAGATTTCACTTTCTGCTATTAAAAATTTTCACAAAAGAATAAAGAAAAATGAGAATGTGTACAAAAGAGGAGTTATTTCTGCTGTTATTTCAGAATTTAATATTACTATTTGTTTTTATTATAGAAAAAAAAAGATGGGAGATTTTGATTAAAAATTCATTTTAATTTTAGATGCCTTCCCTCAAAATCATGAGCAACGTCTCTGCATCTGGCTTCAGAATTTAAATACCTCTGCACATGATGGGTGCTGCAGGAAGTGATTCATGCTACTTGTTTAAGGCTGCAGTGAGTGCCCTGAGAGGTGCTGATATATCTCCTGGCAGTGGAAGGAGAGTAGGCTAGAAAACTAGATTGGGCAAGACTGTTTAGAGGGCTGAAGTCAGAAGTGACTCTCTTCCCTTTTGAAATTTGCAGTGGGCAGTCCCATGCATTTGTAGGTACCCAGATTACTGTGATGATCTGCCCTGAAGTCCCTAGACTGCAAATCCTTGAGGCACAAAGAATTTATGTGTGCGTGTGTGTGTGTTTAAAGCACAGAGCATAACAGAACCATGGTTGTGGGGATAACACAAAACTGTTACACCAACTTCAATGGTTATTGTTTAGTACTTTTTTGCACGCAACCTTTTGTAAAAATTATAAAGCTGCCAAGCCATTAAACTGGAGCATCGTGGACAGCTGCTAAGATCATATTAAATAATTTCTAGGTGTTCATGTGATGTTTTTATAAATATTAGATAAGACGGAGCACAAAACAGCCAGGAATTTTTGAAGCTGATAACAATAAATATATGGTATTTCTTTATGATGGTTCACATTTAATATTAAAATCCTGGTAGTGAGCCTGACTTTGGAAGGCTATGTTACTAGAGATTGATCTATAGCTATGAATCACATGATTTAATGAGGGCTGTACCAGGCCAGTACCTCCTGAGCCTGTCTGTTCTTTCTCCTCTAATAGGATATCTATATTCTTGTTTTCTTTTTGACCCTACCAAAAAAAAAAGGGAAAAAAGAAAAAAAGTTAGCAATCATAGTAACACACTCTTCATGATATTTCATGAGTCTGCTACAATTTCTGCATTGGAGGTTGTGGTTAGTTAGCTTCCAGAAGACTTTGCAGTGACTGCTTTGAGTTTATACTTTTCTCAGAAGATTGTCATTAACATATCCATCCCATTAAAGCAGCTCCAACTGGTGACGTAAAGAAACAACATTCCATGAGTGACCAAAATTTAAAGAAAGTTTAATCTGTACCAAGTTAATTCCTTGGTTAAATTGGAAAGCATAGGCAGCTCTACAACACAATTCACATTTCCTAGGACTAGAGGATAGTAGGACAACCTAGGATGGAGGACCTAGGATGGAAGGGATCACAGGAGGTCTGCAGGGCAAACTCCTGCCCAAGTGAGATCAGTCAAATCTTCATAGTCTGCAGGGATGGAGATTTCACACCCTCTCTGGACAGCTGGCTCCACTGCCTGGCTGTCTTCATGGAACAATTTTTTTTTTTTAATATTATTCCAGTCATATTTATCAGCTACCTCTTCTGCAGCATGAATACACTTGGTCTAAAATTTTTGGCAAAACCATTTCTTGGAAAATAGTATACAGAAGCACTAGGTCACTTTGAATTGTGTAGCCATTTAAATCAAAGCTGTCAAGGAAAAGAATTGTGATTGAAAGCATTTTGTTTTAGAGTTACTATCATTGAAAGAGAGCAGAGTAAAATCCTGAATATATATATGTATATATGTATATATATATATATGTATATATGTGTATATATATATGTATATATGTATATGTATATCTATGAACATATGCTTTTTTCTATGCCGCATCAATTTTAGGCATTACAGTATATGACATTTATACAGACCCACTACTAAGAAGGAAAAAAAATAATACAAAATCATAACTGTATAATGAGCAGGCAAAAATATCTGTATTTTGAAAAAAATGCCTTATCTTGCAACTGAAATCAACATTTTTCCTAAATATCATTTTCAAGGTAAGAAACTTATTGTTATAGCAATGTCTCTAAAGCATTCATTTCTACTGATAACAGAAAAAAAATCCAAATTTCTCTTAAAACACACAGACCAAATTTGACCAGATTTTAATATAAATTCTTCCTGCTGATGATTTTCAAAGTGTTTTCATGGAAGATTGAAGTAACCAATAGAAGAACTTCCATTTTCTTGTAAAGTACCACAAATGTTATTGATCTTGATCTCCATCCTATTCTGTGACAAAATTTCACTCTACGCCATTTACTAGTTTTGTCAATTAAGGATACTGAAAATAATGTTAGCAACATTTATACTCCCTTTATGTTGTATAATAACAGTCAGAGGTTTTGCATGCCTGTTAGATAGGAAGTTCACATATAGAACTATATGTATTTTTGCTCTTCAAGAGAGCAAAAAATACAGTAAACTGTTCAGCTGTGGTACAACACAGATAAAGCTGAAGGCCTCGGATCAAATCCTCAGTGGGCAAAAAATAAACGACATTTCACTGACTTCAATGGAGGTGCTCCTGTGTGTGCCAGGGAGGATCAGGAATATGAAAGGAAGCATTACAAGAGCCATGAAGAAAACAAAAGCATTGAAATATTCTAATATACTGTGATTGTGTGTGGATCCCCAGAGAGGTGCATTCTAGAAATAGACCAGGAACTGCAATTACAGTGTGGATAAAGAAAGACAATGAAACCATCTCATTTTAGATTCATAGGGTCAGAAAAGAGAAATTGCCTGACATATTCTCCTCCTTTGAAAACCACATATATTAACAAGGAAGGGAGAGCACAGAACCTAAAGCAGAAGAATTTGCTGCATCACATTTAAAAGCTTTTAGAAATGAGTATTTTTCTGTGCTTAAGGAAACAACAATACCGAGTTAATTCTGCAAATGGGGTTAGCCAGAAATTTGAAGAGCTGAGGTGAAACCTGAAGTGAAGCTGAATATTTACAACTTCACTCTGCCCTAATCCTAATGCTGCAGCATGAATACATTTTCATAATCTCTGTGCTTGTGAGTCATCCTGGTGTCCTTTGCCACACAAATTCACACTGGGCTATGTAATTATTTTTAGAAAATAGGAACTTTGTCATCTTTGCCCTGCAGAGGGATCGGGTGATGCCATTGGATTCCCTTTGCTTTCCTGAACTTGTGACAATGAGGAACAAGTTCACACCAGTGATTATTCATGAGCTTTGTCATAATCAGGATGTGTATATGTAGATACAGAGCTACTGGGAATGGTTTCAATTAGAGCTCTGTGTGATTGGGAGTAGTGATGTTTGCTTCAAGCTTTACAAGCTGATGAAAATAACCCTCCAAACATGGTATCTCAGACCCGAAAAGCCTGAGGGACTTCCCATCCTGAAGGAAGGATCTGGCAAAGGAAGAGAAATAGTGCATATGATTGAATGCTTTCTTTCCACACATAAAAGTGTGAGCCTGACAAAAAGTGCTTGGGATTACTGGACAGCTAAGGGGCTGCGTAATGAGATATGGAGACCTTCACCTTTGGGTCACCTGTGACATGAAGTCATTACCATCTGTCAGCTGTTTAGCAGTCTATGTGAAATGAATGTTGTCCTCTGTAGCCTGTGACCAGAACTGCAGCCAGCCCAAATGGCATGCACTGGCATATTTCAAAGGGCTCCCAGACCACTAAGATTTCCTATAATGCTGAGAATGAACTGACTCCCCTTGTTCATAGTTGTTTCTCTTGTGCATATTTCCAGCTTTTACTAGAGGTTGATCTTGATTGTGGGATTATTTATGCTGTTTGATATCCCCCACTCCCTCCTGTCAATAACTATTTAATATAAAACACATTAAAAAGGCTGGGAGTTGGAGCCACTGCCCCTGCAGAAGAAGGGCCATTAGAACAGCTCTTGTGGTTCAAACCTGGATTTTGCATAACCCAGCACCTTGTTCTGAGTCAAAGTCCAGGGAAAAGCATGATAAAGAATATAAATATGGAAACACCCTTGTGTCCATCTATCCAAAGATGCATACCCATAAGATGCATCTTCCCAGTTTGAAGACTTTCTGAGATGGGTGAAGTTGTTTGCCTCCTGATGGACCTATTGTTCATGCATTAGGCCACTTCTTTCTGGAACACATTTGTATTTTCCCTCTCTGCAGCGTGACAGCAAAGAGCTCAGAGTGCTGGGCTCCTTCCTGCATTCTACCTCCTATTTACAGCTCCAGCACTTTACCATGCCTATCTCAGGGGTCACAGGCTCAGGTGGAGAACCAAACATCACAGTTGAATCACAGTCTGATGGTCAGAGAACTTTTCAAGGACATTTCTAGACATGACTTGACATTTCCCAGGGAAATGGAAAAAGCAGTTTTTCTAATGGTTGTGAGGAATCTAAACCCCCCGTCTTCCCACTTCTTGAGAAGACATAATTTAATCCTTACGTGTTAAATGGAAGGAGAGAGCTGCAGGTGGCCATTCTCTGGGCAGTCTAAAGCCAGGAGAGGGAGAACCAGGGCACCTGTTTATATTCTGATGGTTATACATATGAGCAGTGGAGATCTAACAGGCTCAGACCAAGAAAATATGTCCACACTGAGAAATGCACCCAGCAACCCCCTTCTCATGCCTTGCCTTTGACCTTTCCTATGCACAGTGAACTTACTGGAGAAAAAAGATGTGACTGATTTCCCAACACAGAGAACAAGAGGAAGAAAAGGAACTGAGGCATAGTGTGCCTGGTTTCCCTATTTGTGCAATGCTGTACAGCTAGATTAGGTTTTAAAGGAATACAGTAGGAAATGCAAGCTCTTTGTTGTGATACCATTTTTGACAAAACCTCAGGTTATATTTGTGTAGTGACACCAAATTGTTTTCTTGCCTATAGATTTGCTATTCATTGCAATTTTGAACATTGATTAAACTGGACTTTTGTAATGTTCAATATTTACAGTATGCTTATGAACAATATATCCAGACTTGTAAAAATGTCAAACAGCCTCTGACCACTATTCCCTTCTTTTTTGCATAGTGTCAAAAAAAATCCCCCATCCCCAAGAAGTGCTGGCTGAGGGGGCACATAACGTACAGATGGGCACAAGAGCCCAAAAAGTGCTGCCAGACATAGCTATTCCCTATGATAAATATTGCCCTGTAATGCTTGCAAGGACTGAAAATTTATAAACAATAACTTGCAGCCTGCACAGAGAGTAAATTAAAGCAATTGATTGAATAGATATGGCTAAAAAATCATAGGCACACTCCATATAATCAAAAGTCCATAAACTCCACTATGGTGGAACTCCCATGTAATGAAAGGTAAACCTATGCAGGACTTCTCATACATTCCCTATGATTATTTAATTCCCTATGTTTATTTAATACAGTGCTTGGGTTTTACACTGCTCCTGATAAATGAAAGCCATCATATTGTTGCCATGGACTGCCCCTAGCTTAGGACTTTCCAAAGGAATAACTTTATGGGTTACTGCATAAACATGGGTTTGATGCACAGAGCCCCTGACTGCAACACTGTGTTGCTGAAGATGGTTTTAGGATGCGCTACAAAAGTTTCTGAGGCAGAGTCAGCAGTGCATTACACACTGACTCATTGTGCTGTGTCTTGATTCAGTGACACTGGGAAATGTAGACACATCTATCCCATGATATATTTAAGGGGTAACTTCCAGTAAAAACAGATATTTAAGCATCTTTGAGTGCTGATGTGTAGAGCATTAATGAAACTAATTGTAAAGCTAATAGTGAGCAATATTAGTTTCTTATGAAATGAAGAAAAAATAACCAAACTAAGTGGACAAAGACACAATATTTTAATTGATATCTATAAATCCTACAGTTTAGGGGTTTTTTTTAAGTCATCTGGCTGACAGCATTAGTAGTATAAGACACTGTAAATAAAGACATTGCTGCATCATGATATCAAAAGTATCCACCCAGAGAAAGCTTTACAGAGAATCACAGTGGCTTTTGCCTTAAGGTTTTGCTCTGCTGTGTGAACCCCTGAGATTTCATCTGAATGAATATTTTGAGAATTGCCTATTTCTAAATTTGCCAATTATATTTGTAGGAGCTGATTTTTTTCTGACTTAAATTATATATATTTTCTTTAGATCAAGAAAATCCTATGTCTCATAAATATTTCATTAGAAAAATAAAAACATGCGACCTTGTTTTACAGATAAGGTGTCAAGGTTTTAGGAAAAAAAAATTGCCAGGAAGAAGTTGAATTTCAGAAAGAAAATCAGTGAGGAAATTCAGAATAACGTAACTTGCTTAAAGGTAAAAAAGAAATACATTATATCCACATTTATATACTTAGAGAATTTATGCAATTCCCATAATTATATATGGAAATAAACAGTTATTATAGACTGCTAATGCAAATGTGTGAGTAGTTGAAAACACATATACACATTTTAGCATAACAGTGTGTTGGAATTCATATGCAGATTGATATTTATATTTCTATTTGCTAATTTACAAACAATATTTTGTCACTGCTGTATAAATATATGTGTGTGCATGTAATACTAACATCCAAAGCTATATTTCAAAGTGTATTTGTTTCATAACGATATGCAGCAAAAAAATAAGTTTGAACTATTTAAATATAAATTCAAATCTGCGGATAAAAATGCATATTACAGCAACTGTTTGGAATTGTTGATCTTTCTCAACATATTACTATTGCTGGTAATGGGTTGTACTTTGTGAAATTTCAACTTTCTGAGTCAAGGGGTTAACATTTAATCAATAGTTCTCACTGTTATGGGCTCTTCTGGGAAATACTAGGTTGTGATGTATGCTATGCATCATGAAGCAGGAGTTAGAGCCTGGTAGAAAAATAATCTGATTGCAGAGTTTCACTGACAGTGCTACTCATACATTTTCTGTATGTCATTATTTTCCATAAAGTCCACATAAAATTGCCATGGTCTTTTCCATTATAGTGTCTAAAAGATGTTACATACCAGAGTGTTATTGTGCTCCTGTGAAAACCCATGCCAGGTTCCCATTGGGAGTTACTGGGGGCTGCTGATAAATTGGAATGTAATGAACTGGCTCTCGTATTTTCCCAGTTAAACAGTAGGTATGGGGGCTCCTTACTGGAACGCAACTGGAAAAACTGTGTGTTCTCATCTTATTAAAATACAAATACTGGACAGAAGAAAAATCCTTCATCTAAATATTCTGAAGTCTTCATGAATTGTAATTCTGGGGTCATAAATTAATAGATTTTAGAACCAAAAAGCAAAGCTATGGTTACTTAATGAAGGAGAAGTGAGAGGTGACAGTGGTAAATAATCCTTATTCATAAGAATATCTAGTCTGTTCTCTGAGTTGGATACCAAGGGATTATTCCTGAGTCATGTCATGCAGTCCTTGCTGTACAGAAGACAATGGGGCTCACAAGCCTGTGCACATAACCAAACTGAAGGCTGGACAATATCTGGACCAAAGCACAGTTTCATGGCCCAGTGTGGTGGGACAGACCTAACAGCCTCATCGAGCCATTCCTGCTTCTGCATGGCTTGATGAGCAAGGCATGGCAATGACAGGGAGTTTTGCTGAAAAATACTCAAGAAGTCCCAACAGGTTATGTGAAAGAGCTGATCTTTCCTAAAAACATTTTTTGTCAGTTAAAACTTTCATGATAACATACATCTCTTTTTCCTTCTCTCTGAAAGATATTAACACCTCCCTGCTGCTTCCAAGATGAATTTTCATGTTTTGTGTTCAAGTCTGATGTTTTACAAAAAGAACACATCTTCCTATTGGGCCCCTCTTGCCCACATGCTCACAGGGGTCAGAAGGAGACCTTGTCACTCCCTTGGCCTGGCCTTTTTCAAATGGGAAGACCTGAAAATTTTTGAATGGGAAGACCTGAAAATTTCCATGTTCTGGGAGGGTTTGAAGACCACTGTGAACAGTGAGTGGAGATTACAGGCAGACCCATCTTCCTAGAAAAAGAATTGTTGGTAATGGTTTCCCCAGAAAAGTTTATTTCTGTTCTTTTTTTCTTACACCTATTAGAGTACTGAGCAGACAGTAGCAGTAAATGGAATCTCATTTATTTTTTGTTAGGATCCATGCTCAAAAATTTTGCTTTCTCTAAGATGTAATTCAGGCAGAGAAAATCCCATCAACAGCACTATATGTGTGTCTTTTGCTGTTTTACTCTGGGGTTTCGTAGGTGAAATGATAACACAGAAGAATTGTGTGTTACTTATGTGTTATCTTTAATTACAAACATGCTTGCTATTCCCCTCACAACTTTGCAAGAACAGCTAGATAAAAGAGAAAACAGATCCCTCTTTCAGTATGTTTGTGGCAGTTTTTATACTGCAAGGAGCAATGGCAACCAGCAATGTATCTGTTTCAAGGAGGTATTCCTGTTTAGCACACATGTCACTAAACCCAGCCATCTAACTTGAAGGAATCATTATTTTGCTACATAACTTAAAAGAGACCAGCCCCAGTAAATCAGCTATGCACCATGCATGTATATGCTTTTTTTTACTGCCTGTTTGGGGGGAATTTATAGAGTAGTTCTCCAATAAATAACTTAATTACTGAAACGTAAAGGCTGCCAATGTGTTGCAGTGTAGCAATATTGTTCCAAAAGGAGGCTACATCTTCCTTACCAGAAAAATATACGCTTGAAAAAGTACTGCATTTTTAGGTTGCATGCAAATGAACTGCTAAGGAATACAGAAAATTTCTTGTTTTCATACAATCTTTTAGTTTTCACTATACCCTTACATTACCCACTTCAATTTTCCTCCATTGAGGTACAGGCTACAGGTAGCAGAAATGATGCGCAAATGCAGGAGAGACTCTGTCCTGTGATTTTTATGTCCTTATGTCCTAACTCCTGACCCATGGAGAGACTCTTAAAAATCAAAACAAACCAGACTGCATGTGGGATGATTTGATATAACAATGTATGGTTCACAAAACAGCTTTGAAATATGGAAAAAAGAGTGCCACTTTTGGCACAGCTCTGTCATTCTTACCTCTGTATAGTCTTCCTCAATTGAGAGCTTATACACATGCTCATCTTCCTCTCTCCATTTTAGAGTCAATGTCAGTAAGCATGAATTAATTTTTATTTTAGTTAGTGAGATGTGTCTGCTCTAGACTCAGGTCATACTGATAGGCTGTGGATGCAAGTGATTTGTGTCTGAAGTACTTAAGTAGTGAATGCTAAAGTGCATAGAATAAAATTCATGGAGTAAAAAGTAACTGTATTTACTTTCCTGAGTTCATGCTGAACCATTCCCTAATCTGTTAATGCTTCATATTGCTTGTCATGGGACAAACATATTTGACAGTCTAAGCAATAAACCCAGCAAATAGAGCTTAATGGTCTGTCAGAACTGGGAGCACAGGCTCAGGTCTGGTGCAGCTACCTCAGCATCTCCTCCTGCCAAGGCAAAGCCATGGTGTGTGGAGTCTTAATGAATCAGGCAAAGCACAGTGACAAAGCTCCCTTTCACACTGATGATGCAGAATTGGAATATTAAACACCAATGCCCTGATTGCCTCTCCATGGGCATTAAAAATCTCACTGAATTTTCTCTGATATTTCTCTCTGGCCTTGAGGTCATCCTTTACCTTGGCATTACTCTTTGAACAGAGAGTGTTGCTTCCTATTTTTTCCTCTGACATCAGACAGGCTTTTACTCCACAGTTTTGCTCTGTAACTTATTCCAGGTACAGAGCACAGAATACAATCTCACCTGAGAATATGAGCCTCACATTCTTCACCTTATGCCATGTCCAGCAAGACACAAATCAGGAAGCATTTTTCAAATTTGACAGAAAAGAGGTTGTCATCTGAACATCCTATCCAGTACTAATCACAATTCATTGACATTTCTTTCCGAATAGAGTAAGACAAAACAAAACAAAACAAAACAAGCAGATTCATGTGATAAAGATTCAGTACAAGGTAGTAATTTACTTCAGCTACTGACTATATTCAACTTGATTTAAATATCTTAATATTTAATTATCTACATTCATCTTACTGAAATGCACATAAAGGAACATCTTCAAAGAAATTCACTTTGAACATTATTTACAGACAAGGTGACAGCTGTCTAATTCATTCTCTTGTGCCAAGGGAGAACAGCAAAGTGATGTAAAAAGGTTTTGAACTGTATTATTTAATTCACATAATAAATTTCAAGTAGAGTCATGTGGTAGGGTTCTGTGTGGTTCACTGCCTTTCTACCGATTGTCGTATTAGATGTTTGCACATCTATGTCTGGCCCACAAAAATGATTTCTCTAGCTGTCTTGAGTAAACTTTCAACAGCAAAATAGTGTGCTTTTACAGGAGTGTGTATTCCTCTGGTGTGTGTGTGTGTGCATATTCAGCATGAAACATTCTCGAAAGCACAATACTGTTTCAAAGGCCTTAAGGCAGAGGAATGTTAATGTGATTGCTTTCAGTGCTGATTGTGTACTCTGCACTGAGCAAGTTCTGTTCTGCCCTGAGCTGCTTATTGACCAGAGCCTGACGGCAAATGGCAGGAAAACAATACTGCAGGTGGGTAGATAGAAAGACCTCTTGGGCTTCTGTCCAGTAATGATGGGATGCAAATGTTATTTGTAATGAAAAGAAAAACCAAAACAAACCACTTTTGGCTTTGATTCTCTGCATAAAACAGGGTTGGGAGTGCTTTGCTCTGCAATTTCTGTAATCCTTTTAGCACTGAGCTGTGTAATGCTGGTCTTTCATTAAAATACTCTTGAGGATAAGGAAGAGCAGTTATACTCCTGACCTTACCAAATTTAGCATTTTGGAGAGAGAATTCAAACTTTAATGTCAAATAGCTGTTGTGTCAGGCCAGAGAGCAGTAAGTGAAAAGAAGACTGAAAAGCTGAGATGTAAAAAGGTTAAAAACTATGTTTCAGCAATAAGGCTCTGCAGAAACTGATTGCTCTGATGTAGATTAAGCTGTACACTGACCTTTCAAAGAATAAGCATTTTTCTCAGCTGTCACTGTATGAATGCACGAAACAAGCAATATCATTAGGGAAGACACCCAGGCTGGTAGACTTTGAAGAGATTATGTCAATGAGTCATGACCCACCCATTCAGCAAATGAAATGAAGGTTAGAGCTTGTACATACAAAATTAATTTGACTGAAAAACTGCAATTATGTTTCTCTCTTAAAAATATATTGGTCATAAAATCTGGGATTATTTAAAGCTTGTGTACTCAAATATATATAAATATATATCTATATAAAGGGCTAAAATCAGCTAATGTCAACTTCTCCAGCCTTTTGCACCTACATGTGCTTCCAACTCAGTGGGAGACAGCATTCTTAGCCTATGAAAATTATGATTATTTTAGACATTTTGCATTTTGCATCTGGCAAATGATATTTAAGAAATAGTCTCTGCATGGTGCTAGCAACATCCAATCATTCTTAGCACTTGTTAAATTGAGCCATTCTGGGAAATTTTCACCATTCTTTACAGAAAAATATGACTGTATGACTGCTGTTTTGAGTCCCTAGTAGAAAATGTGACACTAGGAAAGCATGAATTCAAAAAGGTTTGGGCTGTGCCAAATTAGAAATTGCACTGGGAAGAGTGTGGTCAGCAGGTAAAGGGACGTTATCTTTTCCCTCCACTCTGCCCTGGAGAGACTGCAACTGGAGTGCTGTGTCCAGTTCTGGGGTTCCCAGCTCAAGAAACTTGAGGAACTTCTGGAGTGGTCCAGCAGAGGGCTAAAAAGATGACTATGGGACCAGAGCACTTCACTTATGAGCAAAGGATGAGGGAGCTGGGCCTGTTTAACCTGGAGAAGGGAAAACTGAGAGGGGACCTCAGCTTTCAAGGTCCATCAGTGTCAGAAGGGAGGGTGGCAGGAGGATGAAGCCAGGCTCTGCTCTGTGGTATCAAGTAATAGGAAGAGGCAAAGGGGAGAAACTGGTGCACAGAAGGTTCCAGCTGAATATGAGGAAAAACTTCTTTACTGTGAGGGTGACCAAACACTGGATCAGGCTGCCAAGAGATTGTGGGCAACTGCTTGAATATCTCCCTCTCTGGGAATATTCAAACCCCACCTGGATGTAATCCTGTTCAACCTTCTTTAGCAGGGTGGTTGTGCTAGATGATCTCCAGAAGTCCCTTCCAAACTCAATTATTATGAGGTTCTCTGATTCTGTGAATCTGGGGGATTATTTTTTCTTTATGAGCTGCAGTTGTTTATAAGACTCCCACCTGGAGCACTGTGTACAGTTCTGCTGCTGCCAACATAAGGAAGTGTTGGAGAAGTCCAGAGGAGCACCATGAATTTGATAAGATGATGGGAACATGTCCCCTACAAAGTCAAGCTGAGAAAGTTTGGGATGTTCAATCTGGAGAAGAGAAATTTGTGTGGAAACCTCATAACAACTTTTCAGTACCCAAAGGGGGCCTACAAGGAAGCTGGAAAGGGACTCTGCATCAGGAATTGTGGTGACAGGACCAGGAGTTAGGGGCACACGTTAAAAAAGGGGAAATTTAGGTTGACTATCAGGAAGAGATTCTCTACTCTGAGAGTAGTGACATACTGACCCAGGTTGCCCAGGTAGGCTGTGGATGCCCCAACACTGACAGTGTTTAAGTCCAGGATGGATGGGGCTTTGAACAACCTGATCTAGTGGGAAGTGTCCCCACACTTGGCAGGGAAGACTGGAACAAGGCAATCTTTAAGGTCCCTTTCAAGCCTTTACATTCTATGATTCTATGATACAAACCTCAGATGAGCTAGCAGCTCAGATTGAAAGTGTTTCTACCCTGCAGGAGTACATTTTCATGGCAAAAGGTGTAGCACATGCATGTTTTTTTGGCACAACACCAAGCAGGAATTAGTCTAACTACACAGACCAATAAATGAGGGGATGATGGGTGAATTTCAACACTGAAACACTGAACAAACCTTCCAGAAAGCCTCAGCTCTTGGGGAGCTGAATACACCTTTGTGTAAACACATTTTTGCTGCACCAGAACACAAACTACCAATATTAAAGCTAGATTTTGTATATTTATTCTAGCTGCAGTTGGAGCAGACATTGCTTGACACACATGGGATTGGTGTGTGAGCTGTTGCTGACTGGAGGGATCTCATTTGTTGAATGTCTGGGTTAATATAGTAGTCAAGCAAAGCCCCAGACTCAAAAAGTGGCAAAACATAGGAAATCAAAGCCTTTTCTTCCATGCCTCTTATGCAACAGGGAAGAAATGGTAAATATGCAGCTTTCTACAAACAGTCTTTACAAACAAGACAGGTACTTCTGCTCATGAAAAGCGCAAATAACCAGAAAAAAAAATTACTTTTCTTACCCAACTCCTTCATCTGTGCTTGAAACTTAAAATCAACCTAATCCCTAGTTGATCACAGCCCTCCAAATCACTTCACATATGTCAATCAAGGTTATGTAAGCTACAAAGTGCAGACTGACAGCAGGAATTTTACATGCTTGACTCAATCTCTTTGAAAAGTGTTATTGATCTGGGTGATTCTAGCATCAGCCTTTGTTACACCAAGTTTGGAAAAAAGGAATGATAGGGGAAGACACTGTGTGCTTCCTGCTAGTTACTCTTCTCCCATTCATTGTGGCTGGGAGATAGTGTGCTCTTCACTGATCAGCTTTATCAAGTCACCAGCATTGTAACAAGTTGGATAGAAATATTCTCCCATTTTAAGTGTGTCCCTCCTTAGGTCATGCTGTTCTGTAGACAAGGGCTTTTTTTGATTAAGCCTAAGGAAAGATTGTTTTTCAAGTTTCACTGCATGCATAGCTATTGATGACACAGGCCTAACATGAGAAAAATTTTGTTACATAGGTGAATATTAGGAGCTGTCTGTACCCTTAATATCCATAAATTTTTGCAAATGAGAAAAAAATAGCTAAATATATATCCTATTCATATGTTTGACTTTTGAAACTCTGCAAAGTTGCATAATAAATCTGGAGATCACTGATCACAGAGCAGAAGTTCATGGCCTTAAGGATTATATTTCTCTTCAATAAGGAAGGGGTTATAGCACCATTGCAACATTCTCAGGAGTTCTGGTCAGGGGGTTGCTCTTCTCATTCACATAGACTAGTGATATCCATGATGATAGCTCATTTTCTGCCTGCTCACTGGCTTTGTAGCAAATGTGTCATCAAACAGCATGCATAATTATGCTTTTATGTCCATTATATATATATATATATACATATCATTTTATCCATTCTGTATAATATTTGCCACATGACATTTTAATGTGGACCATCATAAGCCACCTTCATTTCCATAAGGGGATCCTGTTAAGAAACTCTAATCTTGTGATAAGTTCATGATCTCTGTTTTCACTTAGTCCATTATTCATGCTCCCCCACACAATGTTGTCTTTCCTCTTTTTCTTCTTTTTGATTTCTTCAAGAGACACAAATGAAAGGACCTTGTGCTGTTACATTCTGACATTTAGCATTCCTAATAGTCCATCTTGCATATAGACAGCAACAGAATTTGCTTTCTCTTGGATCACCTCATTTACATTCCCTATTTGTTTGTCATTGCCTTACACAAGCACGCAAGGTGAGAGGCTTTCCTTGACATTCCTCTTGGGGTAATGAGTCTCATTGTCTTTTGCTACATTTTGTGCCCCTGTGACTAAGTCTGAAATGAAAGCTGAGATTCATGGTGTACTGTCCTTGTCTACTTGGCTGCAGAAATCTGAACATTGGAATCTACATCCTGAGGCAATTTAAGGGAACTTTTGCCAGAGCATGACTGCCCTCTTACCAGTTCAGATAGCCCAGAGGACCAGAAAAGACCTTTCACAGATCTGATTGTCATGGAATTTAGACTAATTTCAGTTTCCTAACAGTTTCATCCATATAGAGGTTCACTGCTCACCCCTGTCCTCGAAGCCCATCAGTCTGAAACTTTGTCCTTCTAGACTGTGTGTCCTTCCAGACTCCAATATACAGAGACTTGCTCATCATATTATACACAAGAGTTGTTGGAGGGGTTTCAGAACTATGACACTTAAGAAAAAGACTGGTTTTTATTCTGCTGAGGTTAATAGCTTTGCAGAACTCATAAAAGCATTCACAATTGTTCTTGACTGAATCATCATAACAGCAAGCAGGTGCTTATGTATAATCATATGTTTTGGGAACTGTCTCAGATCATTTGTCTGGCTCAAAGGATGCACCTCACAGCTATTTGTCTGAAAGACATAAAATGACTCAAATTGGCCACTTGGCTTTCATTTCTACCAGAAACAATGTGAAATTCAAGATCACTTTGTTGTTTATACATCTTAAGCAAGAGACACAGAAATGGCACTTTTAAATGTCAGAAGTGGTTTCTTTTCTGTTAATGAGTAAAAAGTCCCTCTACCTTTTCATCCTTATTCTGCAAAAAAATTGATTTGTTTCATGGATATAAATGTATAAAGGTTCTTTCTGACCTCTAATAGTTTTCACCTGACTTCAGGCATCTTAACATGAAGATTATAATTGGTAAACAAACTCATTGACAGAAAATCCAGTGATATATTTACTTTATTTATATTTATTTTAAAATATACAGTGATATTTTTAAAATAATAGAAAATCCTAACTTTGTTGCATGATTTTAATATAAAAAAAGCTCATTCTTTTATTTAAATTAAAAGTTAAGAATAGTTAAATGTTTCTCTTTCAACTGTCCATATCCTCATTGAAGAAATCTCACTTTCTTATACTGCTGCTTCTGGACTTATATCTATGTGGTTTAGATTCTTCATATCATTGTTTCAATTATTTTTAATTCTTTTAAGTGATACCAGTAAGATACCACTTTCAAATAGAGTAGTTCATAAAAAAAGAACCCCCACAATTCCACAACTGCTTCTTTTTTTCACAAAAGTTTGCCTAGTTTCTCCTACTACAGTAAAGATGTGCAAAGTAGTGAAAGAAAGACTAGGACTTGATTGATGACATTTCACACTCTTTGCATAGTCAAACTGTAAAGGCAACACAAGATCAGGGGACAATACTACCAGGAGGAGTGCAACAGCTTTAAAACTGCTTTGCAGTTTGTTTTCCATAACCAGTGGTCACAGCACACCTGGTAGATAAGGCCTCCTTACTCCTCTGAGCAGCCTATGTTACTGCATCTCCTTCTTCAGAGGCTGAAACAGTAAAACAGTTTTCTACTGTAAAAAAAAGAAAAAAAAAAGCAACAAAATGGAAAGAACATACAGTGCTCTCCAGAAAATGGGAAATTTTTCCTGGGCTTTTTTATTCCCATTTGTTCCTTTGCCCTTAATACTTTAATACCATTTCCTTGCAGCAGAGAATCAAACTGCTAGAAGAAAAGCTTCCAGAACATTCTTCCAAGTCTCCAGGAAAGGCTGATGACTATCAAGAAAATGTCTTGTTTTCTTTATGACTTTTCTTTTTGCTTTGGGATCAAAACTTGATTTCAAAGTGCATCTATGAAGTTATATCTGACATCTCAGTGAAATACCTGGGAGGGCTCTTCAATGTCAATGAATTGCATGTGAGACCTAACAAGTGCTGTGTGTCTTGTTTTGATCAAGCTGTACAATGTATTGTACATTGATTTAGCAACTGAAGTAGGACTTGTGTGATTAATTCCAGAAATTTTTCTGAAGTGCCAAAGTGTCCAAAGTCAAATGTTGCTATACTAAATCAGTAATACCTCTCTGGTAATTCAGTGTTTTTACATTTTTCTTTTCAGATATGTGCAGACGAAGGCAGATTTCACACTTTGAAAGTAGAAAACTTTTGTTATAACAACTTTTCTCAGCAAAACTGATTGCCTTTGGAAGGTGCTATATTCATGTGTCTCTCCACAGATTAATTCTCTTGGATCTTATCAGCAGTGGCAAAAGAAAATGGAATTTCTATCTTCTTTACTGTAATGTAGGCATGCCTAAGCATTGCAACTACTATTTTTTCTAGCCCTTTAAGGATAAATTATCAAGTGGTAAGGAAATACTGACCTCGTTTGCATTAGGTTTAGTTCAGTATTGGTATTTTTAGTAGGTGAAAAATAGTCTCTTGTACTGAGATTTTCCGGGGAATGAAAATCTTCCAATATACAAATTTGCAACCCAGAGAAAGGTAAATGCAGTTTTCATTTCTTCTTTCTCTACTGTGATAACTAAGACACCAAATATATTTCATCCTTTCATGTGGCTTTTTTTTCCTATATGCTGCTTATGCTCATCGTCCAACTAGGGAAAGATAGTCTAGCCTGTTATTAACTATTCATGGAATTCACAGTAGAATCTAATGTAAGTGTGGTGTTGCTGGGCTGCTTATTCTCAGGGAGAGGCTTTCTGCTGCCCTTTCCAGACCCAGACCTCCAGCTGACAGTGCAGTCAGCCTGCAATTGGCCATAAGCAGGTGTTCTGAGAAACCCGGAGCAAGTCAATAAACAACTGGAATTGAACCTAGACTCTGAAGAAACAGATAGCTCAGGGTAGTGCTTCAGCAGTGGTGTCTGAGCACAGCAACCCAATTCCTCTTTGTAATGAATGACCAGAAGGGAAGTAAAATGGATGCTGAGCAAAGTAGGAAAAGAACAAAAAGTTCTCCAGAGATTTGGATGTCAAATTAATGTATAAGGGAACTCTTACAATACATCTTGTTTAACTGGAATTAAACTTATCTTTAAGGACATTCTCTTACTTGCACTCTCCTAAGAATGACTGATTATCTTTATTTAGTATCATATTATAAGATATCTACTTAAACCAGCTATTAATTAGTTGCAGAAGTATACTGTAAGTAGCTTTTAATGAATGGTACTGATATAGATAAATATTTGTATACTCAATAGATCGACTGAAAGTTTAAGGAGGAGAAAGGCTCTGGTCAATATCTGCAAGACCAGTCAATGTTTCTTTAATTATAATTTTGGAGGGATTCACATCACTTGTTTTTAAAAGGTGAGATGACCTGTTCCAGTGATGAATCTAGTCACACTGGCTTACTGTATGCTCATCTCTGTAAGTACATAAGAGTTAGGTTTGCCTGAACTGAGTTTTCTTTGTAGTTTTCCTCAAGAGATTAAAGTGCCCTGCATAGTAAGAATCAATATATGACATCTTTCATGGGAACTGGGCTTGATAGAATATTTATTAGAAATTAGTGACTGGAGTAGTAGAAATCTGTCCTTCACAGCTAAAGGTGAGCAAATGACTGTGCAAATAGACTGCAAATGCTTTAGGAACCACGCCAACAAAACTCTTCCCCATGACCCACAGCCTTAAAGCCATGACAAAGGCCTAGGGTCCTTGAATATGCAAAAGAGGGCAGGTATTTGGATGTGGAAAATGGTTTTGCCACGTCAGCTTGTACCAATTGTGCCAAAAAAGCTTCTGGGTCTGGTTTTGGACCTCATAGTTTAAAAAAGTACTGAAGAAATTCCATGCATCTCACCGGTGATCCAAAAGTCTTCTGACAACGGAAAACACAGAAATTTAAATCTCATTAATTTGTCCAGAGGACACCAACGTAAGCTTTTATTTCATGGCATGCATGCCATTCTGAAGAGAAAATAGTCTCTGCTAGTGAGAATTACAATGTGCTGGAAAAAGGCACTGTAAGAACAAGCACCCAGAAGTTAAACCTGCCGATTCAAATCCTTCCTGCAGAAGGAAGGCACACAGGTGTTCAGCATGCACTGGAAGAAGCTGCTGAAAGAAGTGCTGAATTTTTCATTTCTTGGAGCTTTCATATCAAAACTGACTGCCTGTCTTGAATTGCCTGAGTTGAAATCACATCCTTGTGGTTCAATAAAGGCATACCTGGATGTAAGGCTTGATCAAGGATCTCCTACTAAATAACCTAGTGGTCCTTGTTGACTTTAAAATCAGGCAATCTATTTCTTCTACAGGCTGAAGGGAGAAGAAAGAGATAAAGATTATTTCCATATTTTCATTTTGGGAAGGTGCTCAGAGTAGTGTGATGCTGTGGTGTATATATAGATAGATGGACAGATGAGAATTGATGACTTCTTACCTTGATAAGAAAATTCTCATACTTGCAATATGATTAAAGAAACATCAAAATAAAATAGATTAATTTTCCTTTAATTATCACAGTTTCTACAGCTGTTGAGAAAATTATATCTTCTTTAATATGCCAAATTTCATATTATAACCAACAGATAACAAGGGAATAAGGGTAATTGGAATTAAATTTATACAGTGGAGAATTCTCCAGTTTAATGTTGTCTAAATGAGTTTTTACATATTGAAACTGCTAGAAACTCACATGTGAATAAAAACTGTTAAAGAAAAAGAAGAGGAAAGAAAAGTAGGATATCAAGTAAATACAGTTCCAGGAAACTTTTCAAGTAAAATGTGCAATGCAACTGGCAGCTCCCATGAAGTTCCACTACCGTTGATCAGTGCTCAGTTAGTATAAGTTAAGTGCCAACACTGATAAGGAATAGATAAGTCTCACAAAACATAATTCTCCTGGGTGACAGGTTATTTTCCTCCATGACACCAATCCTTTATTTCTTGCAAGATGAGAAACTTCAGAGGCAGCTCAGAGGAGAGACAGGAACAGCAATTCTCTCAGAGAACAACCTATTTTGATGCTGGTATTTGTTTCAGGTCAGCACCAGTCATGTTCAGAGCTCCCTGCTGTGCAAAGCTTTCCCACAGAAGCATGGAAAGTGACCTTACAGAGTTGGTCTTACAGCTGAAATCACCAAGATACAGGGTAGGCAGTGAAGGGACCAGAAGCTGAGGTGACTTGCTTGAATACCAAGTGGAATTGGATTCAATCCTGTGACTGGGATTCTGAGCACAGTGTTGTTTGCTCTCCCTGGGAACTGGGATGTGAATCACCACTAAAGTCTAAGACAAATCCCAAGAGCACAGCTTCTGCTAGTCTGCAGCATCTTCCTGCTGAGGCACCTGGGGTGTCCTCAGCCAGCCAGCCAGCCACCTACCACATAGGGAAAAAACATGTCATGATCTAGTCTTTTCCAGTTTTTATTGCTGAAGAAAGTGTTATCTTGGGCAAAATCATAGCTGCATGAATATCGGTGGGAAATTTTCTGCTGACTTTGGTGGGAGCAGGGTTTTGCCTCTCAGGCTCATGAACCAGAAATAATGCAAAGATAGCTTTGAAAGTGTGGCTTTTCAGTGGCATCAGTAGAAAAGGAGCCTTTTCCTGGGCCATCCAAGATATTAACTCTTAGGGTTTGGCCAAAATACATAGACAAGTGTAGTCTTCATCTGTATAGACATCAATGGTGGGCACATCTGTATTATTACCATTTTATTTTCTTTTTCAGTATAAGAAACAAATTTCTAAGCAAATCTCCTGATTGCCCCTTCTTTCCAGCCTTTTTAATCAATTGAAGAGTGATTTTGAGCACATGAACTATGTGCTCAGAATATGTGCTCAACTATTTTGCCTTATGGGTGAAATTAAACCAAAAGATGGACATGGGGAGAGCCCTGAATGTGCTCTAAGTACTAATAGATGCTCAGTCCCCGGGGCTAGAAGAGAATTACTCCAAAATAGACCATGGTCAGAGTGTTTCTGGGTGCTGCTCTGCATCATCAAAACTCTTGCTCTGCAGATTTGTTCCTGTTGTACCATATTCCTTACTAATATAAGCACAAATACATTTTCAGCAGTTATATGTCCAGGTTAGCACTATATTGAAGCTGGTCTTTACACATGTTCTGTCTGCATGAGATCTAAAAAAATTAAATTAGTGCCCACCATAGAAGTCTTGTACCTGAGGCAGTGTTTGAGCTACATAGCTACATCTGTATGAATGACTAAGAATGACTTTAATTCATGTTGCAGCCCACATTGATTCCATAGATCTGGATATCCAAAAAGTCAGATGCTCTCTAAGTTAGGGCTCCCATAGTTCTTTAAATCATGTGATCCCAAAATCACTGGAATTATTTATATAGTCAGAGCAGAACGATGTCAAGGTCTTGCTTTTTTTGTCCAGGCAAAGACAAACAAATGAGAGCCTTGCCTTAATCCAGAGTGGGTGTTAGGTACACAGGGAACTGCTAGTGCCTGGTTTTGCCCACACTGTGCAGAGCACAAGAGGTTCATCATCTCTGTAGGCTGGCCCAAGGCAAAACTGTCATGGATTATCAGAAGAAAAATTCAGCTGATATTATATCATGGTATAACCTGAGGCAGTAATGAAAAGAACTTCCTTTTTATGTGCTTTCATTTGAATCTTGGCTTCTGTAAGAATGCACAGAAAATAGATGTTACCCTGTCACCAGATCATGACTGAGATTTTCCAAACTCAACACCTTGCTCTGTACATTGCAGGAAAATAGAGTTTGTGCTATTAGCTTCAGTATTTACAATGCTGTTACAAACACAGAAAACTAAAGG
This sequence comes from Motacilla alba alba, assembly GCF_015832195.1. Lineage (NCBI taxonomy): Eukaryota > Metazoa > Chordata > Aves > Passeriformes > Motacillidae > Motacilla > Motacilla alba. The sequence goes on along the minus strand of NC_052019.1, from coordinate 14,462,497 downwards.
AAATAAATTCACCTACGTGGGAATAATATAGATAATTAATACTTAGCTGAAGCATATAATGACAGCTGTATCAATCTGGACTGCTAGTTGCTATGTCCATTTCATCTCTAGTTTACAGTCAATAAGGTTTCTGAATGGCATAAAATGTTCCACTTAAGGGACATGTTTTCTTGGAAGCTGTCGGATATCAAGGAAAAGAGACAACACTGCCTGGAAGGACCAGAGCTCATTCTCAAGACAGTAGGTGAAAAGATGATTTTATGACATTATATTCTGACACTGTGTGAATCAGTTTTAATGAAGGATATACTCGCTTTATTTTGCAGTGATGAATCTGGAAATATTTAATGCCCTAGGCCTGAAGGAAAAAAGGTGTTTTTTTAATGGAGTAAAAAGGTGCTGTATCTTTTTATTGAACATGAATTTGAGAACTAAAACTAGATAAAAATACTTTTGTTCCCATATTTTTCCCACAGAAACTGAATAAAAGCAAGACCGTATACTTCTTCTTTCTATGACTAGCTGGGATCTGCCTATAAATTCCTATTGTGCATGGTATTTCACTCACATTTTTCAAGGAGAAAAAGATTCCATTTCCTAAGTCATCCCAGTGTCCAAAGAGCCAGATAAATGTTTTTTTCAGAATTATGAGCTAATTAAAATCATCTAACAGCAATATAATTTAAAGGTCACTTATATACATATATATACAAAAAATGTCCAGGAGTCTTTTTAATCCACTTGTGAAGTGCAACTGTTTCTGCAGGGAGACACAACAAGAAACTAATAGTAAAATTACATGATAGTTTGAGACGGCAGGTGAATGAAGCTTCTTCCTGTCACAACTGTGTCATGACATAAGTAGAAAAAATGCAACTATCCAGTTGGAATTTGAGAGGGACATTAGAATTAACACAATTGTTTCTCTAAAGAAATGGGAGGATTTACATGTTACTGAGGAAACTAAAAATACCTTAAAGAGTCTTGCTACATATGGACTTTGGTTTTGCTATCATTGAAATAAACCATCTCTTCTCACTAGGAAGAAAGTGTGGTTAATCACCACTGCAAAAAATTCCTTCCTAACACCTTCATTTCTAAATTTGTCTTTCTAATATCACCCTATGGGTTCTGCAATCATATTCTCATGGATATTTATGCATTTCTCTCAAGCCAACATGACATACTACCTGCTCTTTCTGGTGGTAATACTGGCTGATGCTTTTATTACCCACAGTGGACTATTTCAAAATTTTGGATGCTTTGGTGTTTGGCTATGCTTTTTAAAATGTAATGATAACTGATAAGGTCATCTCCATCCTTTTATTCTTTCCACATCTTTTTGAACAATTTTGCCTAACTTATGCAACAAGTTTGGGGTTCTTTTGGCTTTTTTCTTAGTTGAGCTGTTTTCTTCCCTGGCTTTGCATTTGGTTCAAATTATGATGAATTCAATTCTCATTACAATCATTGTCATAATTGTGATTATTTGCTGAAATGAAGAACAACCAAGTGGTCCCAGAAGATTACATACTCCATTACCCAAAAAAACCCAAAACTATAATGTAGCACCATGGATAAGAACAAATAAAAAGATGAATTCTACCATGCTACCAGTGTGATAAGAAACCTCCTTCATCTCATAGTTATGATTTCTTTTTCTGAAAATATCAAAGAATAACATATAAGTTGAGTACAATTTGAAAAGTGCTCTTCCTTCAAATGTAATCCCACAGGTATGGCTCTGTAAGTACCTGATTCCACTATAAGCATCCTATGTATGAATGGAAAAGCTGTTTATTAAGCTTTTACAGTCCTTAATGTTAACTACAGCAATTAATGACTGGAACTGCTATTAGAGTTCAACTAAGGCTTTTCTAAACTAATAATGGGGCCTCATGGATATTGCTCATGACTGTCTACTGGGAATTATTTAGCAGTCATGAGACTTCTTATGTATAGCACCTCAGTTTGAACTTTCATGATTCCTCTTCAGAAAAATTAGAGATGTCCCACAAACTCATAGGACCACATCTTCCATTGGGTTTATTTTGGAAGAAAGACAGTTTTAAAGTTAACTTTGCACCCAACAAAATCAAAATGAAGACTTATAACACTGAACACATCACATAAAAATCTTCTAGATGAGAAAATTTACTTTACTTTTCACTCTGTAATGCAGAATCCCACTTGGAGAACAAAGACTACCCTCACACTAGAACCAAGCTTCAAGAACAAAACTGCTAAACTCACTCATTTCAGGTCACTACAGGCTTGGAGAAGTTTCACAACAATAAGGTAAGTTTCACAACAGTAGATCATGCCTCATCCTTTCAGCCAATAATGTTATAAATTTGCCTTTTTTATGAGCATTCCTACCATATGACTGCATTTGTTCTTAGAAGATCTGTGTCTGGACCACAATACCATAGCACAGACATCTTAAATGCATGTCTGCAAAAGATTGTGTACATACTTGTCTCCAGGCTTGTCAGTGGATTCTTGCCTTTCAATTACTTGATCTGTCAAAGCTCAGACTGTTCTCAGAAGCCTGTGTCTGCAGTTTTGGGTCCCTAATCAAACAAGAAGTTTGCCAAGGGCTCTTTGGCCATTTCCTGGATTCTCTTTGAAAACAGGACCCAGTCAATTTGATGCACTCCTGCCCTGCTCACAGCTCCCCATGAAAGTGGCTCAAACTAGTACTCAGCTCATGTTTTTTCTCAGGAGACTCTCTTCTACTGGTCCTCCAGAAATGCCTGCCATATGAGCACAATTTGGTGTGCTGAGCACATAGGTTTTAAGGCAGCTTTTTAGACAAACTACAGTAATGATGAACAAGAGCTCCCTCAAATTGGTCCTCATACCAGACATTCTTCCCACAATAAATTCCTAATAATGCCTTTTTACAAAACATTGCTTTCACAAAAAGTCACTTTCATTTATTTGGCCTAATATTTTACTTACTGTAAGCTTTCAGCCTTATATCCATACAAGTACTGAAAAAAAAACCCACCCAGAATGCCTATCACACAATGTTTTAAAACAGCACATGAGTTTTTGAATTTTAATGAAATCTGAAATCTCATGGGGTTTTTTCATAATTATATCCTCAAAAAGTGTTTCAGTGTCACCTGAAAGTAGGATTTGCTTAGTAGCCACTGTTTTATCTGCTTTGTATTCTCTTATGAAAGTGGAAGTCATGAGGTGGAAATAATCTGTTTCAAAAGTTCTCATGTAAATTCCAAAAGGATCTGTACATGTTGATCCAAAATTTTGATATTTGAACTCAAAATTATATATTTATTTATTCAAATGAAAATTTTAATGGAAAGTCTGGAAGATGCTCTAAACAAGCTTTAAATGCAATGTATAAATACAATGAGGTTTACATGGTGAAATGTGACCTGCACTTAACTCTGCACAATGGACATATATCTAAAGTGGACACTTTGCCCAGGGTGGCTTTTGTGTCCCTGAGTTTTAGTGAGTGCTCTCTTTCAATAATTGAAGTGAGGACTGCTCACAGATGCCTGATCCTAGTGTAACAGGGAGAGTCTATCCAGAGTAGGTCCTGGCTGAGTGAAATGCTGACACTGAGCTGATGTGACAAACCAAGAACTTTTCTCCCATTTCTGTGTGTTTGTCTGCACTGAGCTGTGTCATGTGGTAAGTCATGCCAGGTGAAGAATGCAGAGATTTCCCAGATGTGGGATAAGGAGATAAAACAGATGTGTCACCTTTGTTGCCTGTAATGCATCTATAAATGCACTAGCTACCTCCTCGCAATTCTGTACCAAAATTACATTAAAAAAAATAAACTGCATCAAAATAAAGCAGAAAGAAAAAGGTAATTTAGTCTAAGAACAAGTGAGTGGGCCCCAGGGTTTAATAAGATAAATTACCTGAGTTAGCACTACAAATTTCCAATGGTTTTACCAGACACTGATACTTCATTCATCGTGTATTTAGTCCTCTGCTTGTTCATTGTTCTTTTTGGGGTTTGTTGTTTTGGGTTTTTTTACAGGAGTGGTGGTCAATGGGCTTCAGTGAGGATCAGGAGATCTAAACTAAAGCTCTTGCTCTGCTGTGGATTTCCCCCATTATATTAAAAAGTCTTTTTACTGTTTAGACATCACTGCATTGAGAGTTACCACTTGGAAATACCAGTAAGTTTAAGAAGATATTGGAGACAGTCTAGCTATGATAGCACATGCAGGAGAACTTGCTTAAGGCGAGTATATTGGGTATCTTTGAAATGAATGTTTATCTGCAGGATCTTCTATCAGCAGCATTCATCAAGATTTTTGTAGTCTTAAACCAGGACAGTTCTAGGGTTTGAGAGTATACTGATTCACTAAAGATGTATTGTTAGCTTGAGAAGGATAAAAAAAAAGAATGGTGTGTTGATTACGGCAGGGAGTGACCCAGGACAAACAATTGATTTTAATTCAAGCTCTGTGAAAGAAATGATGGGCTTCTGGGACCATGCAGGGAAAGAACAAGTTGGGTTGGTTCACCTGTTGGTCTGTGTACAGAATCAGCATTTCCTACACCAAGATGGAACCTACAAATTTTCTGCTGCTCAAAGACAGGAAAGGACATTGATCTTGACATTCAGGCTACTTATAAATATGCAAATGTGGATGCCTAATTCTATCCACTCCTTTAATTTTATGGGATAAGGTTATAGACAGTGCTCCCATACTGAGACAGAGCTCTGACTGTAAGTAGGAATATTTATGAATGAAACTCTTGGCTAAATGTTCAGGAAAAGTGGAAGTTGAGCTGGAGCACACAGGAACTGGATCTCTTCAATGGCACTAAATCCAATGCAACACTTATAGTTTACATGGTCCTGAATTTCCTATCCACCAGTAATGCTGACTATATTTTTATACCAGAGCCAGATGCACTGTAGCTTTCTAAACAGGTAAAAGTGGTATGAAGAGCAGATATAGAGTACAGTATACCAAGTAATGCCCAGCATGCACTAAATACTGAGGAGACAAATTGAAAAACAATTACATTCAAATAGTATGCACAAACCTGCTCTGTTCTCACTTGCCAGCAACAAGTCCATTTAAGAAAAGCAAAGCCTCATGAAAGTCTCTTTCAGGGATGACTGCATCACCCCAATCCTTTTACTTTGCCTCTTCAAGGAACTCTTTTTCCCTGATGCGAGACGAAGAATTAATCATCCTGTTACATAAAATGCATACTCCATGGGGAAGATGCATAAAGCACACAAGAGATGGACGCATTTTTTGTAGAGTAAGGTCACCCTCAGGGGGTGAGAGCACAAGGAAAAGTGCTCACTGAGTAATTACTATTTCAGGATGCTCTGGAGAATTGCAGGCTTGATACTATCTGAAAGAGCCTATGATTTTCAATTAACCCTTAGCTCCTTTAGATTGGTAATTACCTCAGTATATGTTGGGGAGCAGAGGAATTGGAAATGGTTTCATTTGCCTGGTGGTCAATGTCTGCCACAGGTGTGAAATCCAGGCAGGGCTCTCTTGAACTGGTTGTCAAGAGCAGGAGATTCTCAGATCTTGAGAAGACCTCTATTGCAAGGTCAGGAAGAGACAAGTAGAGAGCAAGCTTCAAACTTATGATCTTATCTGTTTCTAGCTAGGTCTGAAAATGCCTGTCAGTATTCTACTGACCCAGTGATGCTGGCAGGGTGAAACCTGTGCTGGATTGCAGTGAGGTTTAGGGGACAGGAGCAAATGTTATGTAAATTCAGTACATGCTGAGGCAGCAGGCACCGTCAAGGAAACTAAGGTATGATGAGTAAAAATATAAGATGAGAAGATTTTTGAGTTCAGAAAGGGGATGAAAAAGAGGATATTCTAAGGTGTGTCAGGTTATAAAGGCTTCACTTTGTTTTAATTATTGCAAATTAAATCTCTGCAATTGGTTATTACACACATACTATTGTTTTAATTAAGTAATTAGGGAGTTTGATGAAGAATACAAGGATTTTGGCGTTTAAAGTATTCTGGAGAGTGTATAGGCAGGGGAGTCTTTTTTTCTCACGTGTCTCCATACTATATAATGATTAACCTTGAGTGAAATGTTACAGGAAGCACTGAGAGCTTTTATTCATGAGTCACAAGCAAAAACCTGACCCAAAAGCTCTTTGAAAAAATTCTGCAAGGAGAGAACTTTGTCAGCATGAAGCCTGTAGCACTCAGGTCAAAATGTGCATTCAGGTGTCAGGTAAGGTGTGGCAAAACAACATTTATCTCTTAAAAGACCAGACTTAATGAGAAATATCCATAGGAATAAGCAGAACTTCTGTGTTACAATGTGTTGAAGAGATAATGCAGTTGCATTTAGGTTATGTGTGACATAAATTTCAAATTTCACACTGAGAGGTCTTGAAACAAAAAATAGAGTATGAGAAAATGAATACAGCTATCCTCATAGCTGTTGTTCTCCCATATCACTCACTGTGCAAACTTATGGCCTCCTGCATGTAATATCATGGGATTTTCATAGAAAGGACAAATACAACCCTATGGGAAAAATACATCATGCTCGCTCCCTCTTGAGACAGCAATTGGATTTGTCTTGGAGAGGGGAAAACCAAGGTCCTCAGGTTAGCACCAGTGCAGAATGTGCCCATAGAAGTCTTAAGGTAACTGCATGAGAGCTGATAACATTGTTCAGCTGGGAGAGTCCTTCAGCTTTTTGAGGTATAAAGAGTAATTCCATCCTAAATAACATTAACTACCTAAAATCTCTTCAAAAGTGTATCCACTCAAATGTATGAATACTGAATAAGCAATATAAACTCTGTGCTGGTAGCGTGCATTTGGTAGCAATCTAGTTTGTTATTAATGAATCAGTATATTTTGCTCAGTGGGGCACAAAGACACATTTAATCTTGAAATATCATTAGTGTTGTGTTATTTTGTGGCACATTTCACCTCAAAGATTACTGCATTCACTTCATCTTGAGTAGAAGGTCTAATCCATCAGTTAGTGCCATCTCATTATAGCTCCATCAGAGGCACCTAATGACTATGGATACCTAATACAAGTTTGCAGGTGATTTCAGAATGTGACTCAATGCACTTGGGAGGCATGAACAGCTCTCTTATATCTGAGGAAACTAGGAAGAAAGGGAGAAAGAAAGAGGAGCTTAAAAAAAGGAAACAAAAAGAATAACTCTCTGACTGCTGGAAATGAGTATTTTAAAATGACAATGTATCCTTCCATAATTAAATATTTAGATAATCTTTTATAAATGAATGTGTATTTTCTGTTACAAGTATGAAACTACCTAGCAATTATAATTATGTTTATTTATATCTATCTTTATATTACCAATTTTATCTCCAGATCCATGTTGATATATACTATATACACAAACACGTGGCTATAAATGCGCACATTCTTAGAATGTGTAAATACATAAGAATTGCATTTTTTAGTCACCACATACAGCCAGTTCTATGCTGGAATTAATTTTCTATTGTAGCTAAACAAAAAGTATTCAGAAGAAGAGGAATTGACTGTTGAGTCAAGGAAAAGGCAGAATGTTAAATACTGAAATAAGATAGACTGCTATGGTCAAAGCACTGCAGAAACATCAGTGTAGTTACAAATAGCCTGCTACAGTCCAGTTTCTTACTTTCATTAGAGATTACAATTCTGTGAGAGTAAAATTTATCTCTGTAGTGCAGATTTTGTTGGTTGGTCTAGGCTGGATCCTAAATCAAAATAAAGCAAGCAGAACTGATTGGAGGGTGGTGATCACCTTTGTTTTGCACTTACAAGTGACCCCCACTATCCAGCTGGTTTGCAGGGGGAGGGGTGGTCTGGTTGATTGTTTTTTTTATTCTTTCTGGTTGAAGTCTCCTGACAGCATACACCATCTAAGTATCTCCATCTAAATTTAGGGAATTATTATCACTCCTCTGTTGCAGTATAAATACATCTGACTTCTGCTACAAACTGTCATTTGAGACCAGAGCAAATCACCCAGAAAACCTAAAGAATCTCCATCTTTGGAAGTTTGCAAGTTTGCTCAGCTAAGAAAGGGCACAGCCATTTTGCTCTCAGGCTGGTAAGAGACCTACTCAGAGCAGAAAAATGGTCTTGAGACACCCAGAGGGGTCTCTTACAAACACAGTTTCTATGAGTCTATAAATATGTTTGACTTGTGCTACAAACACTCCAAGTACTGGGAAAAAAACACTCCAAACTTGTTAAAATATTATAATAATTTCAGCTGGGGAATTCTGAATGTTTTCAGTTTCTTGTTAATTTATTCCTGAGCTCTGAAATGTTTGAAAACCCTGAAAATAAATGTCTGACTCACAGGAGATATTTTCTATGAAAATCTACCAAATTTACAAATGATTTCTTTGAAACTAGGAATTTTAGACCAAAATGAAAGTAAAGGCTGTCATAATTTGGAATGAATTCCAGTACGATGCCAGATTGCACCATAAGTGAATAAACAGGGGATGATGGCAACAGAGCAACAGCATAATTAACTCAGTTTAGCATTTTGAGGGTTTTGCATCAGTAGCTCTAGCAGGAAACAGACAGCTCTGCTTTTTGGCCACATCAGTATGCAACCAGCACTGAAGAGATCAGCAATAACCAGTGAGCTGAAAAAAGCAGTTTTCCATGCACACATCTGCTAATCTGAGGCAGAAGGTATTTGGCTTCATAACTCCAGAGTTTGGTGTGAGCTCTGGGTAGCTCTCACTGGAGAACAGCCCCCCTTCCCACCACCTTTGTTCTGCAGCATTAACCTGCAGCAATTGCTTAGAAAATAGATGTGAATATCTTAGTCTTGGGAAGAGCATTGATGTAAGGCTTTATTCAAGCCTTTGGATATGCAACACTTCTCCTCAGTAAGAATGTCCTGAAAACAGAGCTAAGGACATTTCCAAAGATTGCTTTTATATGATCCAAACCATGACTTTGTTACAAACTCACACACAGCCTAGAGCAGCAATGTTAATATTTGAGGGCCTTTTTAGCAAAGAAGCCTGTTCTGAAAAAAGTGGGAAAATAAATTTGTAACTGGGATTTCAAACTGCTTTATTCTGTCCTTTAATTGTTAGAACCTTTATTGTTTGGTAAATTTATTAAAAAAAAAAAAAAAGAAAGAAAGAAAGAAAAAAGGTGCATTGAGGTTAACGGGATGTTTCCCTAAGTAGAAAGTCAGAATGGACATCTGAGAGCTTTATCTCTAAAAGTGTTGGTGTAACTGAGGATCCTCAGGATGGGATTTCAGATGCCTTAACTGACAAGATGTGCTGTAATACTCATGTGCTCTTACACAAGAAATTTAGCTTTGTAACTATGACTACTTACTGTTATAGAGAACTGGAGGAAGAAAGAATCCATTTAGAATCCATTTTTATGCAAAAGTGGAGAAATGTGGCTTATTTTCATGAATTAGAAGTAACTAGAGAGCACACTCAGCTTGCTGTAGCCTCTGTATTCTACTATGTTCATAATGCACTGTATCACAGCAAATTAGCTCCTAACTCTTTCAAATCTTGGCTCAGTATTACTTGACTGACCCCATTTCATTTGCTGCAAAATCCTTCTATTTGTTTTGGTGGGTTTGTTTTTTTGTTTTTTTTTTTTTTTTTTTGTTTTGTTTTGTTTTGTTTTTTTTTTTTTAAGAAATGGAACTTAAATGATACTTTGTTGGCAGATGCATTTGTCTCCCAGGACCATGAGTTGCATGGGTGTAAGCGAGGGCAGAGCTTGGCTCTAAATGACGAAAATGCTATGCTCCCCTGGCTGTGAGATGCTGAGGCAGTACATAAAAATAACACAGAGCATTAAAGCTTCATAAGTAGCAGAAAGAAGGGTTAGAGTGACCTAGTGTGCCTCCTGCTTCCCAGGGGCCTGCAGAAAGGTTTATGTGCCTTCAGCTGGTCTTGCTGAGCTGGAGAGCACAGACCAGCTCCAGGGTGTGCGTGCCTGGCTGGGGAGTGCCACGTCCAGGATCCAGCAGCAGCTCCCTCGCTGACCAAACGCGCTGGGCCGACGCTGCATGGAAAAGGGGGGATGGACCATGAGTGTGGGGGCAGGGCTGCTGGTGGTGGGGGGTCCCAGGCTTTGCTCACCATCTTTCCAGAGTTGTGTCCATGCTCACTGCAGTTTTCCTGCAATGTGACAAGGAGATGAATCTTCTACATTTTGAATTAGTTTTAGCTTCCATGGTATATTGTCATGGAAGTGATGAGATGACCTCCCTGGACAGTTCAGTCTGTACAAATACTTCATAGAGCATTTCTGTTTTCAATCATTGATACCTACTGGATGTTTCAGAATGTGTGATTTTTAGGTAAACTGAAAATGGAAAAAAAATACAACTTAGGTTCAATATAGAAGAGAGGCAGTTTAATGAGAGAGAAAAGCTAACACTGCAGTTCTTAAAGCACAGGGGAAATTTAAGCATGGAGTACCAGAAATGGGATTTCAGCCTTTGTTCCTAATACGTGTTGCATCTAACAATTCCATTTGTTCCACTGTTCTTCAGTGCCTGAACTAAGCAAATAGTTTGCAATAAATAATTTAGCCTTTGAATTTAACCTTCATTCCTACTCATGGAGTTACAATGTGCTGGTTGCAGTGGTTTCAAACTTACTTGCAACTCAAGATCATGCAACTTTTAGGGGTGAAGGGAAGTTGAAGATATTTTTTATTGTGATGTGCCAGTGTGATATGACACTCCCAATCAATCACAAGGTACTGCTTATCTTCTGTGATCTGATTGTTGCCGTGGGATGGTGAGGAGGGAAAGTGAAAGCAGTAATTTTGAAATGAAACATGAATTTTGCCTTTTGAGAAGATTAACATCTTGATACTTTTTGAGTAGGGAGGTTGACATGGAATTACAAGAAACAGACAAGACTATTTCTGACTGAGTCAGTAATTCTAAATACTTGGTCTAGGATTGCATCTAAAGGGGACACTTGAAAACAGGACACCCTAAGACATCTTCCAGAATAAATTTCACCTTTTGCATTGCATCATGAAATTGAATTTTATGTCAATGAGAAAGCAAAGGATTCCCTGATGCCTCTACTACAAAGAGAGGCCATAACCAGGTCACTTTGGGTTGTGTTCTTATCAGTCTTCCATTCCTAGCTCTGGTAAAACATATGTCTATGATTTCAAGCCAAGAGATTGTTGGCTTTTTTCAGACAGGGCCATTTCTTTTGCAATAGGGAGTCACAAAAATTCAGCTAAGAAAATGTCACAAAAGAGTTTCTCATACCGTAGCTCAAGGCATGCAGAATAAGCTGTGAGGATTACTGCTGAGCTGCTTTTCCAAGGAGAGAGAGAGAAGAGCAAGTTGTACATATCTGACATCATAAAATACTACTATGGCAACAACTTTTCTCTACTTAACACCCATTTGTAAGGAAAAAAAAGAGCACAAATATGAGAAACCAAATTACATTTTATCTGCTGTTCTTTTGGTGTGTAATTTTATGTCCCAAATAAATATGCAAGTTTTCAGAATTAAAGCTTTGGCACTGCCAAAGTGTCAGTCTTTCTCTCGATGATTACATTGGAAAAAATAAAGCCTCATAAGTCACCCTGCTGGAAAACTAAAAGTTTTTGAAAGATCTCAATAGTGAGATCTCATTGTACGTTCCTTTCTCTTTGGAGATGGGAATCAACAATATTTAGAATGGATTTGGCAGAGTTCATTAGAGAAAAAAAATTAAATTCTTTATGCAAATGGGAAAAAAGCACTAGAGTAAAACACTAATAAATTGATATCACTCCAAAAAACAATGAGAGGGATAATACACATTTTAATTGATCTCTTGGCTTGTAAAAAAATGCAATTTTTTATAAGTATGAATGAAGTGCTCAAGAATTCAGATAGGTTTCTTACAGACATCCATAAGCAATTTCCCTTTAGCCCCAGTGACAGATAAGTATCACAATTTTCAGGACAGTGAGGGTTGAAATCACAGAAAAGGGTCTTGATAGTCTTTTATTTTTAGAAATCTGAACTCAGCTGACAAAAATATTAGAAATTCCACTTTTTTAAAACAGAGATGAAATACCTAGACACTGAAAAAAAGATTGAATCCTTTTATAAAGGTATGAAAACAAGTTATATGACAAAAATATTTTCCTGTTTTTCTATCTTTATGTCCCTTAGATTCTCCTTTTGAAAAAAGATGAGATCTCTTTTATTACTTGCTATCTTAAATTTTCTCTCTTCATTTATATCCCTCCTTGACAACAACATGCAATTTATTTTCTAGCAAAATTGGACAATAGGAAAAAGTAGAATGAAAAACATCCTTGCATTTAAATGCAGAGATACTGGCATATGCAGCAGTAAATGCCAGGCGCTATGCACAATCCAAGGATAATCCTTTTGTGTACTACATGAACTTGTGAAATCATTATCCCAACAATTAACCAGCATGATTAATGGGACAGGGGGGGAAAAAAAGAATAGTTGCTGCTGCTATTCAGTTGGTGCAGAATCTAAATGTCCCCTGACTTCATCTATTTTACTGTACATCTTACTGGGGTGTCTTCAATCTTTTAGAAAGAGAGGCTGCCATGAGTCTTGGGCCCAGCTATTTTTGACTGTAGCAAACATTACATTGATGTTGTCCTGCTTTCCCAGCTACCATTCTCTTTTTCTTTCCAATGAATGCACCAGGGTCTTATTAAACAAATCAAAATTTAAAAAAAAAAAAAAGAGAAAAAAAAAAAGAGTGAAGGGAGGGAGAGCAAGAAAGGCACAAATCAGATGAAGCCAAGTGGGCTCTGTTTGCAGGCTGTGGCCTTGCTCCCACTGGGCTCACGCAGCACGTGCCTTTTTATCTTAGTGCCTTTAAGCTATGGTGGTCTGTTCAACCTTCTGGGGCTACATATGTCTCTGCACCAGGATAATTGTTCTCAACAGCATGAGCTTAACTCTATCATCCCTCCTGCCTCTTGACTTACTGTAAATTAAACAGTGGCTCTATGAAAAAAAAAAAATGAAGCTGGGAAGTTTCAGCAGCTCTTTAAGACTACCTTTTTAAAAAGATAGCTTTTTTTTATGGGAACTATGGAACATTTTTCTGGTTTCCATGTGATGACATGGAAATAATTTTAAATATTCCCTTTGTGCTTTTTTTGCCTTTTTTTTTTCTTTGAAACCTCTGATGCAAAGAACAATCAGAAAGAAATTAGATTAATGGGGAAAGAAGACTAGACACAGACAGACAATATATGTATGGAAAACATGCAGGAAGCCAAATTCCCATTCAGAGTTTGCCAAATTACCCACAACTTCTCATTCAAAGCCCTCCTAATAATGTGCCATTGTATGCAAAACCTAGAAGAATTGACTTAATAACAGTGTATGAGTATCAATTACATATTATGGATGTAAATTTTACAAGCCCCCTCTCCTTGGTAGGAAAGGGGTGATCTTTGTGCCATGCATAGTCAAGAATGCTCTGTCAGCACCGTGCATATAATAAAAAATAGTAATAACAGTCAGAAAGGCTCTTCAGTTCAACTCACATTTTAACTGCTTGGTCTAAAACTCAAGCAATATGAAGTTTTCACAGATGTTGTCATCCTGATCTGTACTGAAAATGTTCTTTAACTCCTTAAAATCCCATAAATGTCTTGTTTGCTTACATGTCCTTGTCTTTTCAAAAATATCAGGAAATTTTAAACTTTCTTTGTCTTCATCCTAATGCCTGTCAAAGCACCTGTTTCAGTTCAAATAAACATTTTTTTCAGAGACTTATGCAGAATCAGATGACACTTTACCAGCACCTTTTATGTTGGCATCCTTATTCTCTCTCTGGATTGAACGATTGATTTTATTTTTGGAGAACACCAGAAGATATTATCTTTTTTTTAGAAGAACACAAGGAATGGAAATCATGGAGCCATAATTTTATGTTCTTCACTGGAATCTGCCCAAACTGGCATTTAAGTCTAAGCAGATAGCATCATGTGAGGGTTTAGCTCTGTCAGCTGGGCAACTGCAATTTCCAGCATCTACATGATTGTATTGCTGTGTGCAGTGATACTGCTCAAGATTTTAGGTCTTCCTTGCAGAACAACCATGATCTCTCAGAAAGATTGTGTGTTTTCTGTAAGTCTGATAATTGTTTCCCTTAAACTACAGCAATAAAATTACTTCATCTGGAAGAACACAAGTTTACTTCTTCTTCAGATGATGTTTTAAGATGCAGTTATACTGCAGCATAGCAACATTCTTTTCTGAATTACTCTCCTTGTGTCCGAAGCTGGGCTGCAGAGGCCTGTGTCGCTGTGAACTCAGGACTGTCAGAAAATTGTTGTGTCCTTTTCAGGCTTTTTACACCAGGGATTTGAGGTTAAGCTCCAAAGGGAGCTTTAGCAACAGATCTTGAAGGCTGTATGGGATTCTTGCCCAGTCTGCAATTTCCTCAAGGGCAATTCACAACTTGAAACTTTTTTTATCCACCCAGGTTTTAAAAAGCACTGTGTTGGCCTAAGCATCTTCCTTAAGCAGGTCTTAAACAGTATTGCACAAAACCTAAAATAGTTCTGCTCACAGAGTGAAAAGGTATTCTGAAGATGAAGTTTCTAATTTTAAGTAGCTGTTACTGAGTCTCCAAGTCAAGTTATAATTTCTTTATTAGCAAATAAAGGTCATTGTTAATTTTCCACCCCTTGCTATGCTGCTATCTGTGAAGATAGCATGTTTCATTACCAGGTTTGTCACAGAGGCAGTAAAAACTCTGGTACACTAATTCACAACTGTTTTCATGGCATTCCCTATAGAAATCTGCTGTAAATGTTTATGCAAACATGTGTTTACTAGTTGTTTATAAATACATACTGAAGTATGTATGTGGCAGTGTACCCACATCTAGGGCATAATAAACTCTGGTGACACAACATTGGTAAAATGTCTGAGCCTACAACGACTGCTGCACACCTACAAGCTGAACAAGCTGTGGACACCCATGATTCCAAAGCTGCCGAGACCTTCCTTTCCCAACGCCTCAGCATTTGAAGCCCCACAATGACATGCCCAAGGGTGATGTGTGACCCCCTCTGTGGGACCTTCAAAAGAGGGTGGCAGGACAAGCTCTGAAGGGATTTGAGGAGAAGCTGGGAAACCCTTCAGAAAAACCAGGAGAAGTAATGGCACATTCCTTTGGGCCTACAGCAGGAAGGTAAGACTGTACTTGGCTCCTCATCTTGTCACAGTAATAGTTCAATGCTCGTACTGTCTGTGTGCCCGGACATGAAGTCTGAGCTGGCAGATGCTCCTTGCTCCTCTCCATCACTACATCAGGGATCATGCAAGGCAAACAGGAAGGCACACAATCTCTCATGTGTTAGCTGAAAGAGCAGTATTTGGCTCCTGTCTTAACACTGTCTCGTTCCTCATCAGTGCAGATGAGCTCAGAGATCTGCAGTTAGACAGCTGTAGGTTTCCTCTGTGCTAGTCCAAAAAATATTCATGCCTAACATGTAAAACAGGCCAGATTTAAGCTACATATTTTCTACAGATTTTTTTCCTGAGGAAACATTTGGCTTTTTATATTTTCACATTGCTGTTTGCGTGGAATTTGGCGATATCTCCTGCATGTAGCCTCTTTAGGTCCTCTCAGTTGGCTTTGTTTAAGTATCTGATTCATCAAAAAAACTTTGTACAATTTGGGCCTGGTGCAAAGCCAGTTTTAGTCAATGCTAAAGTAAACCAGGCCTCTGCTTCAGTATGGATTAATGCATGATGTTTTAGGCATTCACATTAAACAGCTCTAGCCCAAATCCTTGTAAATAATAATAGTTGTTTAGAGTATAAATGAAGTAGTAAAACTTACATTTTAAGAGCTACTTGGGTTGTAGCCAAAGTACTCAATAAACAAACCTTACACATTTAACTCTTGACCATACTGAGCTTACTGAGAGGTTGAAAACAAAGGGAAACTTCCTCAGAAAAAAAAGAAAAAAAAAATCCATGCTAGGCTAGACAGAGAAAAAAAGGTTGCAAAGTGGCAACAGAGTGAAATAAAGTAGAGACTCAGAAGATAGTTAAAATGCTACTCTTGTCTCTAGGAAGAAACCTGACTACATAGCAGTAAGAATGTATTTTTATTTCCAGGGCTTACAAAGGCTGTGATAGATGTATATCTGGCATATATTTCTTCTTGTGTGAACAGACTACATATCACTAGCATTAACAGTAACTCAGCATGTTTATCACAGTGCATTTCAAGGAGGCAAGAAAACACACAGGTTACTGTTCTAATACTGCAATAAGTCATGGAACCATCAACTTACTCATTGTTTTTAGTGTAAATTTTGTATTTCACAAGGTTTTTTTCTCCTTAGAAATGGCTTATGCAAAACATAACAGAAATATATTGGAATGCCATGCCTGAGTCTGGGTAGCATTTCTACAGATCAGTTCAAAGCAAAGAGTATTTCTTCACTCAAATGTGTTATGTTGACTGAATAATGTGTTAGTGCAGTCAAGAATACAGTATTTGTCATCCCTGACACTCTGAGAAGATATTTGCTCAAATAGAGTTCAGCCTAGTTCTGCAAAATATTTGTTGCTAGGCTCATATTCACTCTGGGCCTAGATTGGATTGGATGCCTCTATTATTTTTGAATTTGTTCCATCTAAGATGCTGTTCAGGAGTCTTACTGTTTTCAACATTCAGATTTGATATCAGTAAGAAGTAATTACCTCCCTGAGAAAATCCCTTTTCATCCTGATTGAGGCCGTGTCACTGCAGCAGAAATGTTATTCAGCAGCCACTGGGCATCCTTGATGGTGACATCTGTTTGGTTGTCTGGTGAGGGATTGAGGTATAATCAGTCATATAGGTGTTGAATAGTATTGGCTTCCTGACAGATCATCAGAATGGCCATAGAAGTAGTTTTAAAAATCAGCCTTTTTGTTTCTGCCACCCAGTGAAACACTGTGATGTTTGGAGATCAGTTTTACTTACAGTACTACACAAATCAGGACAAGAAATTACTTCCAAGACAGAAAAACAATATGCTAACAGGGAAAAAAAAAAATAAATTGCTTTGCCTATCTGTTTTTTATTTACTGATTGTGAATGACCAGCTGACTAACTCACCTATGGCATGAGAAACAAAGAGTTAAACCTTCCATTTTCTCTAGAATTTCTAAATTGATTTCATATTATTGCCTTAAATTTAGACAGAACTGTAAGGCAGAGCTTACAGTTCTATTGTTATCGGTTAGTGAATAAAAGATGAAGATTAACATGATTAAAGAGAAGTGAAACAGGGGTTCAGCAGTATTAACTCAAGAGAGTAATTCTCCTGGACACTACTGGGACTGTGTCCATGACTGAGGACAGAAGAATTATGCTCTAAGGAAAGCAAAAAGCAGACCCTGTCTAACCAGTCCCCTAGGGGGAATGGGAGTGATTACAGGGCATGCTGTTTTCTCTTATTTTATGGGTACAGGCAGCCAACTGGAAAACATGTGAGGAAACCAATGCAACTGGCATCAAATCTAATGTAACTGAGTCCAGACCAGCAGTTGAAAATTATGAGCTATTGTTTGCAGAGCTGAGAGTGAAAGCGGGGACATAACTACTGAGGTTTTGTGTCTCACTCAGAGCAATACCCACAGTAAAAAAAACCTGTTCATACACTTAGTTTTCACTGAGGGAAGATCACATGGATAAAAGAAACTGAAGTAAGCATTTGGTGGGTATAGTCTTGGCAGGAAAGCAAGCAAGAGAAATTTGGGGAATTCACCTCACATGACTGTAGGCATTATACTACAGGTAGCTATATTAGAACAAGTCACCCAGACTCCCTTTAAAGTCAGTAGAAATAAATAGCTGCTTTTAGAGTGTAATTCATCTTAACCTCAAGTAAACAACTAAAATACCTGTGACCGTGTCCCAGAAATGTCTGTTTCTCTGCTTTAACCACACAGTTGTTCAGATGAGACTGTGCACACTGTAGATGGAGATATGGATCATCCCATGAGGTTTCAGAGGGACAGCAGGAACAAGAGACTGATGGGGCGCTGCATGCAGAATGGAGGTGCTCCTCCATTCAGCTCTCCATAGGCAGATGTGCAGGAAATCTGCAACTAACCCAGCATTTCTCCAGAAACTTTAATTTTCAACTTTGCGATCATTTATTCAGTACCTCCACCTCTGCTAGCTATATATGAAGGAAAACAAAACAACAGAAAAACATATTGTTCTTTCTTGATTGTTATGTAATTGAAAAAAAAAATATATATAAAGACAGCTTCTAAGTATAGCAACGTTTCAATACATATTTTCCAAAATTAACACATTTTATTTACATAGATTAGACCATTTACATTTATTAGACATTGTATGCAACAGCCTTGGCTGTTATAAAAGAGGCTGGATTCAAGCCACAACCCAGAAATAAGGGCTTTTGCACTCAGTTCCAATGGTTTCATTGCAAGCTTTGCCCAATGCGTTCTCCAGACTTACTGCAGGCACCACGCTCAGCTGGGTTGGTGTCCAGTGTTTATAACTGCTGGACTTGAAAAAGTGCAATAAGATCTTAAGGCAGGGAAACTCAACCTAGATCAGATAGCTAGCAGGACATATTTATTGCCCAAGTACTCTTAGGATCCATTAGGGTCTCCATTAAGACCAGTATATTGAAAAGACTAAAGAAATGGCAGAGGAACTGTTACTTACTTGATGTTATGAACAGCATAGGCAGTACCATAAACTTGCAAAAACAGAAACATAAATCATAAGAAAGTTATTGTTTTTTGGTAACAGGAAGCTAAGAAAATGTTTTTCTCACACTATTTCTGAAGGCATTTCTGGCTGTGTAACTATATGTCAGACAAAACTACGACATTGCAAGGTCCTTGAAGTAAAACTACCTGATGATGCTATTAAGGAAGATACTACACTTCTTTGCTGACCTTTTCTCTATCACTCGAGTTTAGATGTAGCTGCTGTATAATACCAGAACATTTTGAGTTATACATTCATATGCATTTTCTGTGACTGATGCAAAGCTTCTGTGAGTCATAAAAAACTGGTGAGGCTGCTATGACAAGCAAGAAAACTCTTACACAGTACTTTCAGAAAGCTGTACTTCAATATGCTGTGAATGTTACCTTCCCTTCAGTGTTTGTTTAAAAAAACCCTACAGAATCTGTGATTCTTTGGGCCTGGTTTCACTAGATATTTTCCAAGAACTTTAGAATCCAAAGGACCTTCCACTGCTCTATCCCCGTTCTGTGAGAGGCAGTACTGTTAGACAGTTTCAGCCCGAAACATTCTAAAGAACCAGATACTTAGTTTTTCTGACTTAAAGGGAACAAGAGTATTTTAATATGCATTCTTCTCAGACATGCTAGAAATTATGCTCTCCAGCCTTGCCTTCCTGCTTCCCAGCTGTAGCTGAGGCCTTGGAGCTCACACTCACACTGCTGCATTTAACAGCCAGTCTAATCCCTCACCAATTTATATTTTCAGCTTTCAGAACTGCCTGTGGCCCTGAGTTTTACAATTTATGTGTTGTTTGAAAAGTACTTCCTTTTGTTAGGTTTAAGTCTACTGTCTAATAACATTTTGTATGACCTGTTGTCAATGTGGTGCCTCTGCAACTTCTGCCTGGCAAAACCTGATTTTATAGACCTCTATTATATTTTCCCTTACTCGTTGCTTGAAGAGTCATACTTTATTTAGTCTCTCTTCCCCAAAAAAGCTATTCAATAATCTGATTTTTATTGCCCTTTTCTGTACTTTTCCATCTCTACTCTATAATTTTTGCAATAGTGGGACCAAAAATGCACATAGAATCCAAGAAATGAGTGTGCCATTGATTTCTACAGTGACATAGTAATTTCTGCTCTGCTTTGCTCTTTATTCTTTTTCTGACAATTCAGATGATGCTTTTTGCTCTTGTAACTATCAGTAGGCACTGAGCTGACATTTTCCGAGAGCATTCACAATGAGTCTAAAATCTCTTTCCTGAGGCTTATTAGGTAATTTAGAAGCTCTTGAAGTATACATCCAGTTAAAATTGTTTTTCTCACATGCACTGAACTTAGCAGCACTGAATCTAATCTAATGCTTTACCACTTGGATGGTTGATATTGTGAGATGTAGCTGTAACTTCTCACAATCCACTTAGAACTGACTTTGCTATCTCACTATCAACCTCACTTTTTACTGCTCCATCTGTAAAACCTATCAATCTCTGTCTAATTTACCAGTGCAGTTAATTTTTTTATTAGCATGGCTTATCTGAAGTCTTGGCATAAATTGCTTCAGGGATTTCTTTAATGTATCTTGTTTTATATTGTAACTTTGTCATCATTGTGTATGCTTAGTCTTCTGAGACGACAAGACCTGTTTGAACATTTTTTTTGTTCTGTGCTTTTTCTTTCTATTTATCTTTTTTGCTTCCCCTCTTTTACTTTCAATCTTGAGCTTCTATTTTATGAGACAGTACCGGGAAATATAAAATAATAATATGGGCCTAAAGTCCATTAATTTGTGAGATGGATTCAGCATTTAATAAAGAGAACAGTGAATTAAACAATGATAGACTGCAGAAAGCAACAGAAAGGTGACACCAGAATGTATTCCATATACTACTGTTTGTACCAAAGCTGTAGACATGAAAATAGGCTGCAGCCTACTTCTTAGGCACAATCTCCACTCACAGACAAAAAAAATTCCTCAGAAGCTGTGCAACTGTACAAATTGCATTTCCTTCATTCTTCACAAGAACAAGCAGCTGCTTGAATTATGACTTTGGATTTAAAATAGGAAATGTATCCAAATTCTCTGGCAACACAATATTTCAAGACAAAAACCTTCCTGATGCACTAGGACTTATCTGAAATCTGCCTTTCATAACAAATCAAAATGTGCAGGAGCTTTTCAAAACTGAAATGTTCTTTGTTTGCTGTTCTTGCTGCTGTTCTCTCCCTGTCAGCTCTAGGGAAATTTTGAAAACTTCTATCTCCTTGATTCTGATGTAGATTATAGAGTGGGAGGTGTTGGTACTACAAAAACAAAGTAATTGCTTGCCTACACTCTAATGAAAACTACTGCATGAAACATGACTGTCATAAGTGATGATGGCATTATCTAAAGTATTTGGGTTTATATTTGATTTTAGTGACTGTGCTGATTATAAAATAAAGAGTTCATTTCTAATGATATGTACACATTCACTGGGGAAAAAAACTTTCTTCACTGCCACTGTTCACTTCTGCAGTGATATTTCTGAATCAAATAATACCTATGAAAGGTTGGGCCTGCTCCTCTTCTGGCTGGGCAAATTAAGAATAACTCCAGAGTAATCTATGAAACCAATATAATCCTAATTTATCTCAATGTCTGTTCATGCATATTCCCCCTCTAAATTTTTTTTTTACTTCCTTCCTCAATTTTTCTCCTCACTACAATTTGAGTTGGGGTAATTTTTGACACCCATACCTAACAAAACAAAATTATCTCAAATATTTCAAGGGAAAAAATATGTAACACTACATCAAGAAGAAAGAGCAGTCTTATATGGGAGTAAACCATATTTATGTTTCATTCTGCTCCAAATGGTCTTCCTTTTCAAATGGCATCATCCAGTTGGGACTGGGCTTTTACACAGGATAGACTCTACCTCATCTTCCCTGTTCTGTGGTGACTGTTTATTTCAACATTGATGATAAAGTTTTCTGAGAGTCTTTTCAAATATTTCTGCACTGGGAACATTGTGTTTTTTAAAATGAGAGCTTTCTCTCCCCTCTTAATTTGCTACTGCACATGGCCCTAATGTGCTCATCTCTTTTTGCATGTTTCCACATTTGGTGCTTTTCTTGCAGCTCCAGTTCATGTGTTGCATGGCTATAGGAAGAGATCATCTCTGTGTAAATTAAAAATGAACAAAATGTTTTATCTGTCATACCTACAAAGAAGGGATGGAAACATAATTCAGGTGTACCTTAAAATATTAAAACTCACTACTGATTTTGAAAGTCAGCATGTTTTGGAAATATAATTATAAAGCGAATTTCATAATTTCAAGAGGAAGGTGAAGATATTGAAAGAGGTCCTTGGATCTGATTACAAACTTAGAACTGCACTGTCAACCATCAAATATATTCCAGTGTTTTACTTCCTTCCCTGAAGAGACTCTAATGCCAAACCTACTGGTTCTAAGCAAGGATGAGTACAGGAGAATTCTGTATGGATTCTTTTAATCCATAATTTTATTACAAGATTCTGAAGGTTAATGGAGCTCTCAAACTACTGTATGAGGTACTTTTTTGTTTTTTATTTATCCTTCATTCTAGTGCACAAAAACTTCTATTTTAGAAGATAAGAAACACAGAGGGCATTTTTCATCAGATCAAAAGGTTTGAACTACTTTATACTGTCACTCCTCTGTCTGTTGAAGTTTGTCTGTGGCACTTCAGAGTCTATCATAGGGTGCTTTTACTTTATTCTGTAGTGGGATAGCTTCCCAAAATGTCCTTCCAGTTTTCCATATAAGAGATGAGTGGGATGAGTAGATTTTGTAGGTGCTAAAGCTATTTATTGTTTACCTGAATGTGGACCATATTTTGTTGCCTATAAGAAGGCAGTCATGGAAAAAGATAATATCATCAATTAATATTTATGAATGGATAGTTTTGTTTTAATGGTGAAATTGATACTTGTCCCTAGAACAGTTTGTTTTACTTCTAAAACAGAACAATAAGCAGGATCACCAGATAGCTTTTCAGATTCCATAAATAAAAAAAATCTGCTTATTAGCTCTATTTTTATCTAGACTTTTGAATCTTGTTCTTGAGCCAGTTACAGAGTGTTCAAGGGAGGTTATTAGTTAACCTCTAATTTTATCATATTCTCCTTGGTTGTGCAATTCATTTAAAGACCTATTCCATATTTCACTGAAGGTTATTCACATAGATGTGGTTATGGATATGTGCATCTGTGTGAGTATTTATGGAATAGTCAGCCTGCAGAGAATTGCCTGTGACGTACATAGATTTATTTATCTGGTTATTTGGAGCATAGTTTCAAAATAATTGCCAGGTGAGATTGAGATTTTATTGCTGGTACTCTCTATTTCACAGCTTTGCTGAAGTGGTTTAATTATCAGCTATTAGAGGTGATAATTCATGCACCAAATCTGAAGGGAGCTTTAAAAAAAAAAACAAAAAAACAAACAAAACAATGAAACCTTCAGTACGCCTTCGATGCTAAAGAGAAGAGTTCTGCATGCTATTTATACCCCTTCAACTTGCTTTTGCCATAGCAAATAAGCCATGATGTAGTGCTGCCTTCCTTTTTTTTTTTATTTTGGTCATTTTATCCTTCAAGTTGTGCTCACTGGCTGTGGTTTTGTCCAGGGGCTGGCGGCTGGTGGGGCGTGTGACACCACAAATGGTGCAGCAGTGGAGACACAGGCTCGCTGCTGATGGCTCACACCCCCCAGGACAGAGCTCGCCTGGCAAAATACCAGCTGTGCCCTAGCAAGGCCAAACACAGGGGATGCCTGCTGGTGCTTGGGCTCAGGACTGATGAATACACACCAAGGACTGACCCTTAAACCCTCCTTCAAAAATAAAGTACTTGAGCAAGGTGTTTAGCTGAAGCTGTTGGATATGGGGATAAAACGGGGGAAATGGCACCCCATGGGAAGACTGTCATGCGGAAAAAGCAGAAACATAGCTGTACTTTGAACTATTCTGAAATCAGGATATCAATACCTATTCATCCTCCGTGGAACCATGTTAGTCTGATGTTTGAGAAGTTAAAAATAATGTCATAATCTTACAGATATCATCTGTGTCTGATGCGAGGCATTGATAACATCTAGTACACTGGTAGGGTAATACATGTCAATAACAACTTTTTTTTTTCTTTTTTTTTTTTTTTTTCCAATCAAAGCTGAATGTGTTTGAATCCAAGGCTTCTCAAACCCAGGTGACTCAGGCATCTTGGTTTTCTTTTGTTTGTTTTATAAAGCTGTACGTACCCTAAAGATGAAATCTTTCCTTCTGTTGCTTGCTTCTGTCTTGCATTCTTTCGCAGATTTTCTCTATTTACAAAGCAAATAGAAAATCTGTTTTGAGATCTAAGGAGCAGGGTGAAGGTCTCTGTAGATTACAATTACTTAAATTAAATTGCTTTCTATGTTAAAATAATAATGCTTTGCAATAGAAACTATCTTACCTGGAGAAAAGTTGGTATTTTTTCTCAGCATTTTGATGTAAGCTTATATAAGCATATGAAGTAGTAAAATTACCCTATGGTTAATATCTTAAAATTCTTAATTAATTTAGAATTAAATGCCTTCCATTCTAAGCATGCATTAGGAAAAAGTAAATCTTAAACATTGTTCCCCTATTTTTTCTGAAGTTTCAAATATCAAAAAAATGCACTGAATTAAGAAAAGAGAAAAAACACTAAAACATGACCAAGAAGTAGAAAAATTAGAAGTAGTTTCCACTTAAAGAAAAAAAAAATTAATTAGTAAGAATAAGATAAAAACTAGCATAGAAGTAATAGAATGAAAAAGATGCATGAAAAAGAATATAAGCTAAATGTATTATTTATATTAAAAAGGAAAGTAATTAGAATAAGAAAGCCAGGGAGGTCACATGACTTCAGTTTTAAATTTATTGATATTTCAAGTCTTTTTTTTTTAATTATACATATTTCAAACTCTCAATTTCCTCCTGGTTTTCCTTGGTTTTTTCCATCCTAAAAGAAAATTACAACTCTCCAGTCAATATTTTTTATTATATTTTAAAGTATGGTTTAAAATATTATAAAAAATTATTATTTCTCAATTTATTCAGTCACAGTCACTGGAATTGTGTGTTGCCATTTATTTGTTCTTCTGACTAGCATTTGAGAGAAAGAGACTGCACTGAATGCCCTAGCACTGCTTCAGTGACACCAAGGACTCCATCATCCTGAAGTGGCAATTGAGGGAACTATTGACAGACCAGAGGAAACACCTCAACTAACACATTTCTTCAGTATCACTGAAGACAATAAGGCAAATTATGCCCTTGATATTAAACATAAATTATGTGCTTTGGATTTTGTTCATATGGATTTGGCTAAAAACCTTATCCATATTGGATGACAGTACTCTGAATGTGTTGTAAAGGGGTAGGGAAAAGGGAAGCAGAGGAAAAGTAGGGATTTTTTGGGGTTCTTCTATGGATAAAAATACATTTTTATTGACTCATTTTACCTCAGATGAGTATGTTGTGAGAATTTTTGGTTTAGCTTCTTACTGCAGCAGATGGGGATCCCAGCTGCTTGTTTCTTTCCATCCTGACAATCTGGTTATATCAGTTTTTCCAGCAGCTTGCATGTCGAAGGCTTAATCACAAAGAAAGAGGCTAGAAATATCCCTTCTTTAGAAAACAGAACTGAAGCTAGAAATCAATTTCCACCTTTCTCCTGACCTGGGTCACTGGTAGTGGTGATACCCACTAAGGGCAGGGGGCAGCTTTGCTAATGGCAGGGTGACCAGAGTATGCCAAGGACACCTCGCTTCTTATCAGGCAGCCTCTAGTCCTCTTCTCCTACAAAACAGAGGGGACCATCAGACCAAGACATTTCCCATCAGACTGCAAGGCAGGCTTTGCACCTCTAAGTTGAACCTTGAAAATTTGCTCAGCTTTATAAAGTTTTAGAATTTTATTTAATACCAAGTCAAGGTAATTGGACAATGTGAACTTTATGGCTCAGTTTCATAACCCTAAAGCTGTAATGACAATTTATTTAGAGGGACATCTGATATTAAATTGCAGCACTGATGGCTGTGACTCCCTAAGCAACCGTCTTGAGAAACTTTACTTTTGGGATTGTTCCTAACCAAATGAGGCAGAGTCTAGATGGTATTGAATCAGGGAGAAAGACAACATGAATTATTGAATGATTTTGAAGAGTGACAGAAGAAAGGAACAATGAAAAATTTTGAGAAGCTAGATAGTCACACTGAGAGTGTCGTCTCTGTCTGGTAAAGTAGGCATATAAGAAGGAAAAAAACCTCAGACAACTGCAGGACTATTTTCATAAAGCTTCATGGAGCAGAATTTCAAAGTATTATAGGTAAGGTCTTGAACCCTTCTTCAGCTACACATTCAAAATGTAGTGAATAGTCTAAGGAGTGAAATCTAAAAGGTTGGTTTAATGTAATGTTTTCCATAGGACCTTTGCAGAAATGGGAGGAAACAAAGCATTAACTACAGTAAGAGGAAAGATTTGCAATTAAGTCATTTACCTAATGATACAAAGAAATCTCTGTCTCTTCCATTATATTCTCTTTTCATACTAAGCAAGACATTCAAACCAAACCTTTTACAGCAGGTCATGAACTAAAAAAGAAAAAAAAAATCCCATTTTTGAAACATTCAGCTAGCATAAAGTAATTGAGGTCTGCTTTTTGAAAGTTTAGTGGATTTACTGTCATGAGTTAAATTGATAAAATTTGTTTCTTTTATATGGTAAATTCTGTGCTGTGTCTTCTGAAAATATCAGGTGATAGCTATCTTAGAATAGGCACACAAGGCTGGCAGAGATTTTGACCCTTATACCTCTGTGCTGCTGCTGCAGTGTGTTCAGCTCCCCAGTCCTGAGTGCTGGCTGGAACTGCAGGCAGAAAGGAGCAGTCCTCTGCAGAAAGTGTTTGAATAGTGTGGAGCGTGGGGCCACATATTAAACAACTCTCCATCTCCATAACACTCTGCTTCATCTTCTCTGAGAGGTATATGGGGCTTTAACTGGATGGATGTTACTGCTATGAGTGCAGAGCGAGTGCTAATTCCTGAGGGGGCTGTTGGTAGCCTCTTCAGGGCTGTAGTAAATAATGGCTAAGTCCATGAATTACACAGAGTTAATGCACTGAGCCTTGTGTTCTCTATATGCCTTGTCTTGCATTGTAGCTGGTCTACTATTTACTGTATACTCTGCAGTTTCAAACAATGTTTAGGCAATCTTTGACCATGAAGAATCTCACAAGTGCTCTGCTCTGTTTGCTGAACCCCAAAGTGTGGACTAAAACCCCTAAGTGTTGCCTAAAACCTGACTGAACTATTCAACATCCTTTACTTTTTCAGCCTGGGAAAAAAAATCCCATGGGAACTGCTTTGAGCCAGAGTCAAAGTTGATTTTTCTTGTGCTATTTCACCACTTCCAGTTCTAACCTGAAGTGGAAAACATGTTGGTGCATGAAAATCTGAAGATGATTTCCAAACACTTTCTCACTAGCAAAGAGGTGTAGTCTGAGCTCAGATTAGATTCAAATGCTCTGTTTATTTGTCTTAGTGAAAGATTTGTCTCCTCCTCTACTGTGGTAAATCCCAACAAAGGAAAACACAATCTCCAAAAGCAGAGTGTACCTACCTGGGGAGTGAGAATCACCTTACCTAACTTTATCAGTTATCTTCTCCAGGTTGTCTATATTCCATCTGCAGGCAAAGGGAAGAGAAAAGCATTTCTAAAAGCTGGTTCATCCCATCCTGACTGTTTAATGCAGGTGAGTAAATTGCCATCTGCATGTGCCTGCCACTTGCTTTTTCCCCTGGCACAAGCTCTAGAGGGAACCTAGATAATCAGTTTAGACTAGACAATTTTTAGATGAATGAGGATAAGTGTGATGACTCCTATCCTCAGGTGTGCATCTGTGTGAGAGAAAAAGCATAGGCGGTGGCAGAGATAAAAGATGGGCACTATTTAAACACTGTGAAGGTTGTCTTACAGTCTCTCTGTATGCGTTTGCTTATTTGTTTGCTCTGTGTGTGGTTTTGTTAATATGATTTTCTTTTGCTCCAGGATAACCACAAAAAGGGGTGCAGTGCAAATGATGTTTCTGATCAGCAACAGGTAACACTGCCAGCCATTGGATCTTGCTGAATATCCACCCAGAGGATCACCAACATCTTGGCAATCTCATGAGCAATACTTCAAAGCACAGACTGGCATGGCACCTTAAGGGTTCAAATGGTTTGGAAGTGAAATCGCTTCCATGGTTTCTGTGATTTGCATGTGAAATTGATTTTATTGGATTTATTTGATCAGGAAGCAGAAGTGTTTCCCCAAGGAGTACAAATAAACACGTTACTAGAAACTGAGTAGATGTGATGAACCATAAATCTGGGAAGCAGTGGCTGAATGTTAGCAAATTTTACATAACTGCAGTTATTTTATAAGGTTTTGATTTCCTGTATCAGTTCATGTTAGAGAAAACCACAACACTTTTAAAGGACAAATTGAATGAAATTCTGGTGGATGCCAAACCCCATCATTTTCAGAAGTACATTCCTGGCTTTGAAATCTATTAATATTTTGTACTTGAAACCTAGAGACATTGCTTCCTCTGACTGATTAATAATTTTCTTTGAAATGCTAACATTTATTATTTATCACTGATCCCTATTTAAAAGCCCATTTTTCTCCTTCAGTTATGACAGTGGAAAGCTCAAATCTCTTACAACGAAGCCTGTAGTCCTCAGCAGCTCTAATTGCTTGGTTTTGGTCTGTACCCTCCCTTGCAATGCAGTGTCTTTATACAGACAAAACGAAGCAGTACCAGCTGCTGATGCCCCTGCCAGGCCCTGAGTGGGGATGTCACACCCCTTGAAGCGAGCTAGGTGATCCTTAGTGCGTCACCTTCTCACCTCACACCTTCTGTGATGCCTCTTGTGACCATGCTATCAGCTTAAATGTCCTGAAAATTACTTTTTTTCCCACTTCTCATTTCATAGAATAAGTAATGGGAACTTCAAATGCCCACTTGTTGTGGGCTCCCATAATGTCTGTGTGGCTTTGTCTTTTTTTAAAGCCCATCAGCTCTCCTGGAGCTGCAAGGAGAGGCCAGCTCCAGAGGTCACTTTCAAGCAGAACTGGCTTTTAATGGCAGAAAAAATAAGTAGACTGTCATTAATTCCTTTCTTATAAAAAGGAATTAATCTCACCTAAATTTAGTTGGTAAAAATTAGGTTTCTGGTCCCAGTCTGTTGGCCAGATCCTTTTCTGGTCAGTGGAGAAGGACATGCTCTTCCAGAGGCTGATTTAGTAAGACAAGTCTTGTTCTTGTTTCTTTGTCAAAAATTTTTTTGAGCTAGGAGTAATTTTTTTTTTTAATCATAGCTGTCTACCAGTTCAATGTGCAGGATGATAAACTGCTTTCAACCGCTATAAAACAAATTAATCAGCCCAGTGTTAGTTCTTATATATGAGTTTGTTCTAAGGAGGAGCCAAAGATTCCAAAGTTTCAGTGTTACACAAGTCCTTCAATAAGATGTGCAGAACTAAACCACAGGTAATTAGACTTTAAATTATCGAATTTTTTACTATTCAAGATGAAATATTTTCTTATGTTTAGATTTCCAGTTTAGGGGAAAAATTACTATTATTTGCAAGGTCCAAAATCAAGGCTAATGTAGCAAGCAAAGTAAAAAATTCTACAATTAAAATTGACACAGTTATTTAATGGAAAGAATTTTGGTTTGGAAAAGTATCATTATTTGCATATTTTTTTTCTATTCACATAAACATACAAAAACTCAAGAAAATATTCTTGTTGGCCAGGATGAAGAGTTCTCACATAAGAATAGGTATTACTCTTTGTGACTGTTAGAGTCTTTAATTGGTGTATGTAATTTCAGTTGCTTAGTAACAACAACTTAAGAATTTCCACACTTCTCTGTGTTTAAAATCTCAACCTAAAAATCAGAAATCTCTTTAGAAAAACATCCAAAGCAAAAAGAAGACATGTAAGAGTGTTGAGCATAGGAATTTCACAAGTATTTAGCATTTTGCTCTAATTTCCTGAAACAAAATTAAACAGTGTAACTCCATTATTTTCATAAAGGCTATTTTTGGTTTTTGGGGTATTTTTTTTGTTCATGGAGTTCCCAAATAGAAAGCAAACTTCATAACAGGAAAATGGGAGCCTTGCCCCTAGTTCTAAATTTGATGGTTTCACCGATTCCAGTGAATTTGCTTGCCTTGGAGAATCTTGTCCTTCACCCAACAATTTGAAAAGAACTTCTCACTCATATAAGCTGAAGGTAATTGTGGTTGCTCAGGTCTTGGGCCATGGCAGGTATAGGTACCATGCTGTAAATCGCTAACTATGGTCTGCATATACCTGGAGTTATTTCTGACTAATTATTGTTTAGAAGTAGAAGCATTCACAATTTTTTACTTTGTTATTCTCCTTTAAAATATTCCTTCTAATTTTCCCTTTCTGTGCCATGCAGCATTTTTGAAGAGTTGACTGTTTGTCTGCTGGAAATCCTTGTGAGGAACAGGGTCCATGATACTACTTTTTCACACTCCTGTTACTATTTGCCTAAAGCCATGAGCTCATGCTCACCTTAAACCTCATTTCTGAGGGTCTTTGCCATATCCATCACAAAACATTCTGGTCCCTGAATAGAATTTTGAGACACCATGGATATGAATAATAAATGTCTTTTATCTTTACAGAAAGTCACTAATCTTACGGTGGTCTTTGCTCACCTTCAGGTCCAGCATTGCCTCACTCATCAAACTCTTACCGACCCTCATGTTTGAAAGCAAAACCCACAGAAAACTAATCATCAGCAAAACCCTCTATGAGAAACAAAATGACATGAGCTTCACAGAGCTGTTGGAACACAAGCCCGTTGCTTTTGTTGAGTTTCATCTATACTTAGCATTTTTGCCATGACTAATCCATTCCTTCACTCTAAATTTGCCGTGGCAAAACGACATGCCTGGATCTTTACACTGAACACCAAACACAGCTAAACCCTTCACATGTGCTGTCAGGGAGCTGCTTGCTTTCACCACCAGAAAGGTCATGCCAGAATGGTCAGAATACAGAACAGCCTGGGACAGAAGGAAGTGACATATTGTTATGCAGAAATCACCCTTATCACTTGTGTATGAAATTACAATGTCTATATGCCTCACTCTCTAAAATAAGACCAAACCATATGGAAAGATTTAACCTCCCTCCCATAGCAAAATTGCATTACACCAGTGTAAGTCTCATCCTCTTTTAACTCTTGCAGTTACTACAGTTACATGCACAAACACTCTGCAGTGTTTCTTCTTCCTATTGCTTAGCAGGGTTTCCAGTCTCATGGAAAATTCTATGAAAATAATATCACATCAAACTCCTTAAACTTGAACCAGCAAACAACAGAAAGAATCGAATGTTTAACCACTTACACACCCATGATAGAAAATCAGAAAAAAAATAAATAGATATGGTTATTTGGCTTTCCATCTGTTCTTTTTTTCCAGAAAAATGCAAACCATGATCCTGGACGCTGCTGTGGTTTCTTGATTGGACATATGTTCCCAGTTTTTGCAAGAGAAAGCAAAGTACAAATGAAGTTCAATTAGACTGTCTACTTTGAACAGTCCATTTCTACTCAGATTATGGAGAAAAGAAACTCTACTGTATGTAGCTGAATACCCAAGCCAGACTTTTACAGTGTGCAGAAGTTTGGACTTTCTTTATGACCTTTCTCTTGATTAAGCTTCTGTGATGATAATGAGAGAATAAATCACCTCTGTTAATTATGAAGTACGAGCTCAACTATTTAGCTTGTACAGCAGAACAGAACAAGAGCCTAATGTTTCCTGTGCCTTAGAGATACTGCCAGCTTCCACCAAGACTGTGTCTTGGCTACAAACCCTTATGGGATGTGCTGTGCTTCTCCATGAGGAGCCCACCTTTCCCTACTCGCTGCTGGGGACGGCACTTCTACCTTGTGATAGCTTGAAAACTGCACAGCACCTTTAAAATGTGCTGTCACAGATGGTTCATTGGACAAGTCTCCTGCCCTGGCTCACAAGCAGAGGAGAAATTTACGTTTCCTACATTTTTCCTATAGCTGCTCAGCAGAGGTTAGGAAGAGCCCCAGGCATGTTCTAAAGCATCACTAATGTTTTCCATATCTGCAGAAATAGGGCCAAGTCTGAGTCCCTTAGCAGTCTATGGTGAAACTCACTTTGAGTATTGGGACAGATACTTGGCCTATGTTCCTTAGTGTTATTTTATCTGGTAGTCCCTTGTGCTTGAGGAATAAACCATTAAGACTGGATTTATATATCTGCCAAAAAAGAACAAGAAGTCAGAATAGAGAGAAAAAGGAGAAAAGAAGAAACAAAGCTCCAAAACACTTTATCATAGTACTGCCAGCCTATGGAGGAGAGATATGGGGTAGCTGTCTTGTACTCTCAGTCCTGGAGGACCTAGTGAGGGAATCTGAGCATCAAGCTTGGCACGGCTGATCTGCATTGCTGTGAGGCAGGGTGGAACATCCTGCAGTGGGTCACACTGCAAATTCATAAACTTCTTCTTTCTTCAGAACATACCAAACTAGTGAAAGCATGCATAGCCTTAAGCTCAACTGTCCATGGCAGTGAAATGCTTTCTGTGATAGCTTGCTTCACTTTCTTCATTTTCATTTCCTTTCCCAATGGTAAGTTTCAACTTAACAAAAATTTTTACCTTTATTTAGATTGCATAATATGCAATTTTATCAATCCCCCTTCTCGAGGGTGTAGGAAAATTGATAATGTCCAACTTAACTGGCCTGCTGCTGTAAGATATTGGAACTTTGGTCATTCTTGTGCACCAGAACAGCAAAGTCGAGAATGTGCTGCAGGACAGTCATCCCTCAGGAGGAGGGACTTTGAGGTTGCCAGTGTCCCTGTCCCCACTGGCTTCCTTGAAAGTTACATAGTGTGGTTGAATTATTTTCCATAAAGAACCCTACATTCCTTAACATCTTGATTAAAGTACGGCAAGTTGGGGAGAGGGGTGTGTATATGGGGGATTTTGGTTTGGCATTTATCTTTTGCTTGAATAGATTTATCTTCTCTTTGGAACTGTATGAGCTCACTCAGAGCAAATCCTATTCTAAGAGGTGGTTGCCAGGAATACAGTAGAGGACGCCTGTTACTCCTAGAATTTGTTACCTTCATTTGCCCAAGAAATTAGTCCTATCATCCAAGCCAATGATGATGCGGAGGGAACTAGGAGAATAATTTCTAGGGTTTTTAGATGTAATCAAACTATCATAAGCCTCAAGATGACTGGTTCCTCCAAATGCATCATTTTTTGGGCTTGACTTGTGGCTCTGTCCTGGCTCAGGGAGGGAAGTCTGCCCAATGCATAAGGGCTTCTCAGGGCAGAAGTTACCTCCAGCCACCTGGG
The DNA here is from genome assembly GCF_015832195.1 of Motacilla alba alba. NCBI lineage: Eukaryota > Metazoa > Chordata > Aves > Passeriformes > Motacillidae > Motacilla > Motacilla alba. The sequence goes on along the minus strand of NC_052019.1, from coordinate 14,429,263 downwards.
AAGGTGTCTAAGGGTGCCAGTTGTGTGGCCATGGACCCATGGAGCACTGCCCCACCCTGAACTGCAATTCCTCTGTCTTCACTAAGTTTCTATCACCATTATTGTCAGACCATCCAAGTACTTCAGTTAGATCTATTTGGGCTGAAAAGTATGGGATTTTTCCCCCCTCTTTTTTTAAGTGTGCATGTTATTTTGTGTTCCTGTTAGAGAAGGCAGATGGAAAGATTTACACGTTGCACTTGAAGCTGAATGTGTTGACATTTACTGTAGACCTTAGAGATTTTATGTGTCTTGACTGTCTCAGACTAAGCTTCAAGGAAGTCCTTTCCCAGACAATCTTTGCTTCCTCAGAAACTAAGCTCTGGTCCAACAGAGCTAATACCAGATTGGAGTTGTCTTTTTCTCTTAAGTTTGTACCTAGCAAACACTACAAATGAAGTCAATATGCCCAGAATCAACCCTACATATCCCATTGAACAGAATCATAGAAAAATAGATTGTTTTGAATTGAAGCATACCTTAAGGATCATCTGGTTCCCACGCTCTTCCATGAACACCTTTCACTAGATCAGGTTGCTCAAAGCTCCATCCAGCCTGGCCTTGAATATTTCCAGGAATGAAGCATCAATATTTCTCTATACCAGTGTCTCATCACTCTCACAGTAAAGAATTTTTTCTTAATATCTAATATAAACCTACCCTCTTTCAATTTAAAGCCATTCCTCCTTGTCCTATCACTGCATACCCTTGTACATAGTCCCTCTCCAGTTCTTTCATAGTCTCCCTTTAGATATTGGAAGGTGCTGTAGGGTCTCCCTGAAGCCTTCTCCTCTCCAGACTGAACACTGCAGGTCTCTCAGCCTGTCCTCATTGGAGAGGTGTTCCACTGATCATCTTCATGGCCCTCCTGTGGACTCACTCCAACAGTGTATCTCCTGAAGACTTTAGGCCTAGATGCAACATCCCAGAGCAGAGTAGAGCAGCAGAATCATCCCCCTCAACCTGCTGGTCACCCTGGTGCTCCCCAGGATACAGCTGGCTTTCTGGGCCATGAGTGCACATTGCTGGGTTATGTCCAACCCCTCATCCACCCAGACCTACCCCAAATCTCAGAGCTTCCCTCAATCCATTCTCTTCCCAGCTTGATTTTGTCCTTGGGATTATCCTGACCCAGCTGCAGCATCTTCCAGGTGGTCTTTTTGAGTTTCATGGGGTTCACATGGGGCTACTTTTTGGGAGGCTTGAAATAGAGATTATCTCTCCTCTCTGCTGACGTGCTGCATCCCAGCAATGTCATTTTTAATGTGGTTGATATTTGCATGAAGACAGCAGATTTAGTTGCCCAAGGTACCTCTGTTATGAGTTGAAAGCAGTCAGGGATATAAATTATGGAGATTTTCTTATCACATTTGTGATTTTATTTTGCAATATGTGTTTCTCTAAACAAGCAGAGAGATTAATTTTCATATGTGAAAAGATTTACTACCTGCAATATTGCATTGAAGTAGTAATATTTTTTGACCACTCTTGAAGTGAAATATTTTCATTCGTATTTTTAAAGGCTGTGAGAAAGTCAGAAATCAAGGCAATAAAATAAAGCTGTTTGTTATTCAGAGCAGAATGTTATTAATAGGAATATATTATGGATAAGGGAATAATTCTGTCACTGTACTAACTAAACATGCCTGTGTCAAGGGCAGGGCTGAAGCATCTTTTTTATTTCGTGTTGTTTCTGCACCTGTATATAACAGTGTTGTAACAGGAGTCTGTATTGCCTGTGAAGACAGACACGGACACAGGCAAAGGCATGAGAATTGATATCATGTTATGCAGATGTGCTGCAGTCTTTTCAAGAAAGGCTGCTTTTATTGTATTAAATAAAGTCAGCCACACCTTATCCTCTGCTCCTTAGGGCAAAGACCCTGATGTAATTTGTCTGCATGGCTGATGCTTTGGTCATTGCAAAATGCAGTGGCCACTGAATACCTTTCCTGGACCTCAGGTTCCCCATTGCCATCCCCTTCCCCCCAGGATTGACTGGGTCAGTGTAGCACCAACCCAGAGAGCCATGGGCAGCTTGTGATGACCTCCTGCCTGAACCCTTGGCCCTCTTCCCAGTGCTGATATAATTATTTTCAAACTTTCCAAAGTAGTGGATATTGATTTTTGCATTTGTTTTGTTGTCAATCTATATATTTAGTTTGACTTTCTATATGTAGATTCTTATGTACTGAGGATTAATTTATGTTCTGGAAGTTACTTTCAGCCACAGCTCTACGATATGTACTTACAAGAGGCACTTTGCTAAGTGTCATCCTGTAAAGTGTGCAGTGAGAGGGAGACAGATACAAGGATTCCTTAGGAGTAAGTAAAACAGAAAAACTGGGATTTTGCTCTAGAATAATGGTCAGGATGAGCTTATTCCTCCCCATCAACATAACAGAGAATATAGGGTCAGATGAGGTTAACCACACATGTCCTGGGATGCTGAGCATCCCTCACTGTTGCTTTCTGTGAGATTGCATTCACAGTTAGAACAATTGCTGCTAGTCATATGTTATGTATCATGTTTCACATTACTGTTATTTTGCACTTATTGGGTCACACTGCCAAAATTATTTAATAAAACACAGTTCACAACCTATCATCTCATGTGCAGCTCCGGCTGGATTGCTCTCTTCTGACACTTGCCTTTGGAATGTGTAGTGTCCCAGAGTAAAAAAATGAGGTTACTTATGTGAAAAAAAATGTTCCCCAAAGTGAAGAAAAGGTTCACAGTCAGAGTTTTAGTTTATTGTACATGTTAAGATCTGATTATTAGAGATACCTCTACCCAAACTAAGGTGCAGATGAGACCATACAATCTGAAGTCAATAGTATGGATTTTATTTAACAGTAACATGAGATAGAGACAGAAAGAAATAGAAAAGAGGGAGAGAGGGGGGAAAAGAGAGTGACAGAGAGACAGATTAAGACCACCACAAGAATCCAGAGAGCGTTATTGGTCCTCTTCACCCTGGCTTCTTGAGGTCCCGGGAAACACAGTTCAATGGGTTAATATATGTTCAGGTACAGTGGGAACAGCCAAGCACCTCCCCTGGAGGGGAGAGGTTTACACTGTCTATTGCAACACTGTGGATCTTGCACAGTCCATGGTGGAAGGCCTCAGAAACAAGTCTGGGGGAGCTCTGGAGGTCTTTGATGATTTGTGACACCTTCAGAGACATGATACATCAGAGTAGTTGAGCCAGTTAGGTCCCACCAGGAGGGAAGAATACCCTCAAGCCTACCTGTGAATGTGAATGTCTCTTGTAAAGTTTTTGAGTGCTGTACAGGGGGGTTTTGATTTTGTACATGGGGGTCAGGAGCTTTAAGATGGAGGGATTTGGGCATGCCCTGTCCTCCTTCTTTCTCCTTCCTAACCTCCATGTTCATGGTGATGTAGAGTAGAAAGTCACCATTCAATATTGGTAATAGGCATTGGGGAAAATCCATAAACATTTGATACGTAATGTATGATATAAAAGATGGCACCGGCCCCCTGGGAGGGCAGTGTGCCTTTGTCTGAGCTGCTGAACGGGCCACAGCAGCTCAGGAAGAAAATCTTTTAGATAACATTCAATAAACAACCTTGAGACTGGACAACTGAAGACTACTGAGTCTTTCTTTGAAGGCACGGGTTGGAGGAGAGACTTTTCCATCTTTTGGGGTCACCCCAATCTAGAGGTGAGCCCTGACAGTTATGTGGACCAGAGGCTTCACCACCACATACCCAAAAGCTCTCCTCCTTCCCCTCAGCTGGGCAGGGGGAGAGTATGCAAACCTGGCCTTATCAAATGGCTGATAGTTTTGATTCATTAACCATTATCATTTCAGTCTCTCATAGTCCAAATTCCCAGAATCCAGCAGGCACATTTTGTGAGGGGTGGGCTTTGGTGGCTGTGGTTGAGCACTTGCTCCTTTGCACAGTTTGCTACTGGAGGCAAAGTCCTTCAGTGATCTTATCAGTGTTTGAGGCAATTGTGATCTTTAAATCTCTAACAGCATGCTTGGAACTAAGTACATTACTGAAGAGAAAGCGTCTTTTTCCCTTTTCCAAAATGTCTAATATTAAGATGTTTAATTTTATACCCTCTAAGCCATTTATTCATGCAGGAAAATTATTTAGTAAAAATTTGTAAATCTGAATGTGTCCTATAAATCAAAATGGTAACAGTGATTCTGACAGCAGGAAAAGTATTTCAAAAGGTGTTTCACACACTTCATACAATGCTCTTTTAGCTGTTCTTGATTAGCTGAATTAGATCTCCTCTTTCACTAAGAAGAGAGATGTGTCATGATACATAGAGGGGGACACAGTTCATCCCATGTGACAGCTCAGCCCATAGGTGAGGGAAAGGATATTTTTCAAGTCAACGTTAGCTATGAAGCCTCATCTCTAAATTGCATCACTAAAATTTCCCATGGTGGTGTCACAGAGACAATAACCAGCCTAATAAGGCTGCATAACCTTCTCAATCATATCACCTTTGACATTACTGACATACCCAGATATCAGCCACGGAGTTGATTCTTTAAGTTTCTCTGCATATGCACACATGGGATTCCTGTGTCTTATCTGAACATTACTTGCATTATGAGTCTTATGAAATCATGGGGATTCCAAAGTACTGCAGTTAATAGTATTAATAAAGACTGCCACAAAATTGACATTTTTTACAGACTCAAAACCAGTTTTATAGATTTCCACTTTATTTTTATGTCTGACACTTTCCACAGCATGATGGATAATGTTACAGTGACAGTAAATAGAGTTGACAGTAGAAAGACTCCTCATGGAAGACAAGATTTTTTTTTAATGGCTCATCTGTTGGATATCTCTGCAGAATTGACTCCAGGTTGTAACCATTTTCATGTTATAACCAGAGGGTCGTGTGGACTGTGATTTTTACCTTTCAGGTTTAGCTAACACAGAATAACAAGGCTTGTGCCAAAGTGAATTTTACTGCAGTCCTCTGAAGAATTTTCACTACATTCTGACTTTGTGGGGCTTTTGACTTCAAATTTGCTTTCACATAGTTATCCATAATGGTCACAGGTGTTTCATTTGAGTCAACTGCAAACCAAAGAAAGTCAGTTTCAGACAATAAAAAGATTCTGATATTGATCCATAAAAAATAATTATAAAATGAATCATGTGGTAGAGGCTGCCTAACTTAACTGATTTTACAGAGAGATTTTTCAGTAACTATACTCATTATAATGCATTGTCTGTATCCAGGTGTTTGGGCATCACAGTGATGAATGCTAGGGAAACACAGAAAATTCATATTAATTAGCATTTCAAATAGATGATTGGAAAAAACTCCCAAGAACATCTTTTCACAAATCCCATTCCTTATGAGTTGCTGGGGGGGCTGCCTGGACCAGTCTACATGGGAGATTGTAACTGCCATGACCATGGACAACTAAGGCTTAAAATTTCCAGAATGAAAAAATTGAATAAATATTAATAGATTAAAATATGCAGAGTGATATATTGCAGAAAAACCTGAGAAAGTGCTTGTTTGTTCTTATGGAATAATGACTTAGCCAAAAGAACCTGGGAATAAATGTCTATTGTCTCCTCTTTTTTACAGCTGATTTTGTCTCAGCAGACAAAAGTGATCCCAAGGCTTGTATTAAAACACAGTCAAGGGCAGATCAGTGTATTCATATGTAAAAATGATTAGCCAATGGTATGATGAGGCACCACACTGGATCTGCTGTGTTTTACAAAGTTCATCTTCTGACCTTTTCAGTGTAAATATGATGTGATGGAAATGTGCAAGACATCTACATTAAACCTTGGATTCAGTCATTTTACCTTCAGCTGGAGGTTTGATGAATTTTATGAAAATTTAAGTGCTCGAGGAATATGCACAGGGCTTGACAGTGCTGTGCTCCTCACAAAGGTAAAGCTTGCCAAAGTGTTCCCTTTCCTAAGCTCTGAGCACAGCTTCTAGGATATACATCTTGGTATAAATCCCAGAATGAGCTTAAAATACCACAAACTGGCTGTTCAGAGGCATTCTTTGTTGCTCAAACTCATATTTTTCTCTGCCTGGTTACAAATAACCACATTTACTAGAGTTAATGGAAAACAAAGACCAAAGAGGTGTGAACATAGAAGCCCAGGCAGGTAACGAGGTGAATATATGTCTTTTCTCAGGGGTAATTTCTTTGTGATTTTCTCTAACCTGCAGACCTGCTTAAAGAATTAATCTTAAAAGCCTTTCTGGGTTTATTTGTTCTTTTCATTGGCACTTCACTTTCTTGCCAAATAATATTTGGCATTTGAGAAGGACTTCAATTTAACTTCTGTGCAAAATTCTAAACTTACACACACTGGCACACAGCTGTATTATCTCAGTTTATATTTTGTATGTCCTCATTTTACTGAGATCAAAATGTCATTTATTCCTACTCAACTATGTTCTTGACTTTTTCTTCTATGCAGAGTAATGAAAGTTTTTCCAAAGAATCTAGGGAGATATTGTTTTAAGCCCATACATGTACACATGTATTAAAAAAAACCAAAAAAACCCACGTTCAAGAAGACCTTCTAAAGCAGCATTTTTCTGATAGTAAAAGTATGCTTTTCCATGAATCATCACAATTATTTGCAGTTACAGCCACAGAAGGTTCAGCATTTGTTATATATCCTCAACAGATATTCATAACTTCATCCCAACTATGAAGTCATTTTGCATAATTTTCCCCTTGATACTACTTCTGAGAGTGTCATTTTTACTAAGACCTCAGGATGTGCCAGAATATACATGCTTATGAATTTAAGCTGTCCCTACATATTAATTAATTAATTATTCAAATTTTATTTTGTTTTTGTTCCTCTTTATCAGAATGTCATTTTTAAAGGAGCAAAACAATGAAATACAAATGGCAGCAGTTCAGAAGTCATAGACACTTGTCAGAGTCACAAAATTCTTATCTAAATACAAGGAAGGGGCAATTATTTAATTGGATTTAGAATCAGTGGGACTGAAAGGAAAAGGTTACTGCAATCTAGTGATCAAAAATCTCCTGTATTACCATTCATGAACAAATCTCCATGCATATTTTTATTTATTAACTCTCACTACTGAGTTGCTAAATCACTTTTGAAATATGTGAGTTTGATTTTCCTGTAGCTGGTCACATTTTGATAAACATTAGTTTTTGAAAGTAACAAGAATGACATAGGAAGCAGAGGCACTGCAAGAACTGAGAGGAGTTCTCAACAGCTCCACAGCTGGCAGGAGTTTTTCTCAGGTGAAATGGCTTATGTGATGACACTTAGATAAAAGATTTTTCATCTGTGAGTGGAATTTTGAAGAGTTGGGAAGGGGTCAGGGGCTTTCTTTGGCATGATGCTTGTCAGCCTTTGGTTGGTCACACAACATAGCTGCAGCCATTAAAGTGAGAGTGAAGGCACACTGGGGACTCATTTAGTGCTGGGACTTGCTGAGAGCATAAAATGAAGAGCTGTGCTGTCATATTGAGAACAAATAATCCTGTATCTGAAGGGAAGTGGGCCTAGTTGTATTTAAGAATGTTTTGTGGTCTCTTGAGGGCTGAAAAATTCAAAATACTTAGTGTTTGGGGTTTTTGCTAATTTGCACACTTACTAATTTCTCTTGTGGATAGCATGGATATCTGTCATTTATCTGATGAAAATGCCTGAGCCTCTAAACTTTCACTTGCCTAACTTCTCGTATCTACACTTGAGACAGATGGATGACCTAGAGAACAGCAGATAGATCTACATGGTCCTGCCCTCCCTATCCACAGTTTCCAGGAGTTACTAGCTTGGAGGCTTCCTGAAGCAGATATGGCTTCTCCAAGGACTCCTCAATTCAGCACCCAGTGAATGAAGATCTACATCCTTTGTATTAAGTTCAGCTTCTCTTTGCTCCTGAACATTTGCAGTCAAATAAAGAGTAAACAACTCTTCCCAAACACCCATACCAATCATGACTGTACACACTTTTTTATTCTACAGGCTGAAGACCCGTAGTCTATTTAGATATTCCTTACACAGAAATGTTTTTCCATTCAATTCTTCTTGAAATATTTCTTGGGTTGGTTGTTTTTTTCTACTTTTTTAAGAACTGGGAGCAAGTATAAAGCATAATACCCGAGATGTGGGCAAACCATGGATTTATTCAGCAAGATTTTGTATATACTCTCCTTGTTCTGTACACCTCTCCTAATGAGTCCTACTATTTACATTACTTGCTTGATTGTTATTAATCAGTGAGGTGATAGATCCATGAAATTGCCTGTTATAACCCCATGGTCCTATTGCTAATTAGCATCAGTCAGAGAAGTGATGTTGGATCAGATTTCACATGTGTTTGGTCAGGGTTTTCTCCATGTGCATTAACTTACATTTTTCTACACTGATCAATAAAATGACTGATGAAAGTCAGTCCCGTAAAGGAATGCAGCTCTTCAGACGTGGGCCTAAGCTCTGCTTTTGTGAATATTTTAGAAAATGTCTAATATTTTCAGGTCCCTCCGATCTTTTTTTTTCTGTGACCTATGTGAGTAGGGAGACAAGAATATTAATATTGCACTAGCGGCTGTCAGAAATAAGAAATCTCATTAAATCTGTCTTCTAGGTGTGCATTCTGTCTTGGGGAGGTAGATGTCCAGATAAAGAACAGTTAAAGTGAAAATAACAGTAGTTTTGTCTGGTTCAGCAACATTCCTAAAACAAACAAAACCCTTTTGTCCTCGTGGCTGCAGATACCATCTCCAGGAGCTGCTGTGCAATGCCAGCCTGGATTACACCAGGTCAGCAGAGAGGGATGCCAGGGGACACAGGTGAGTTGCAGCCCACCAGCCACAGAAGGGGCAAGCTGTGAACAGCAACCACAGCTGTCGGGTTTTTCGAAGACTTGCAGTTCATCTCTGCACTTTTGGGGTAGGCTTTTGCCACATTTCTCTAAGGTGTGGGGCCTGGAAAGCTATTGCACTATTAGTTTTTTCTCTCTTGGGTTTTTGTTTTTTTTTTTATACAAACCATGTGCAAGGGCCAGGTATAGGATGTTACTTCTTGCTACTCAGTCAGATTCAGAATTTTGGTTACAGGCAACTCAAACTTCAATTTCTTGCACATCATTTCAGACCAGAGGAAAGAGCTATTCAGGAAACTTCTGTCCAAAGTTACTCTGAAATTCTCTTCCATCACTTCAAATGAAATATGATTTGTTAAGACTTTTTTAATCAGACTATGAAACACAATTTGAAAACATGAAAAATTAAATAAATATTTTCATTTAACACATTCAAGATAAAATTGAAGTGCTTCACCAATTTTGGAACAATGTTTTGATTTGGTGTTTGTTTTATCTAGGAGGCCATTTCTGATTAAGTTTATTTTGTCTGTGTATTAAAGATGTTCAGAAACTTAAAAACTAAGATACAGTGTTTGTGTTCTGGAAAAGAAATACCCTAATCAGGCTATCATAACTTTCTGGTATCTTTTTGGTTTTTTAATCGGGAAACATTGAAATGTTTGTTTCTATTCCAAAAATGGGAAGAAAGAAAATCAAAATGGCAATTGTCTTTGTCTTAGCTCATTTCTATATGTGGAAATTCCTGGCATAGTCCCTCAGCTCCTGCTGAGGCTATAGTCAGCAACTTGAGGTTTACTTAGTACAAAAATACTGTCAAGGTTTTAAGGACATTAAATAAAGCAGTTCATCAACTTCCTTTTCCTTGCAAATGATTCAGATATTGGACAGCAAAATGCAGGTGAGTTTAAAATAATAATAGTAATAATAATAATAATAATAATAAAGGCATCAGGTGATCTTAATATAATCAAGGAGAAAAATTCTGTTGTGGAAGACCTCACTCACCAAAGAGATGCCTGATTTAAACTCTGAGATAAGTTATGCTGTAGCTGCTTTTTGGCATTTTGTTCTTCCAACTTCTGTGACTGAACTATTTCAAACAATGAAAACTCTATCTTTCTGTGAAGCTCAATTTAAGACCTGGACCCTGCATGTTTGAAATTACTTCAAAACTAAGCTAACAGTGCAGTGGCAGAGCCCTGAGCTTTGGGACTGGTGAATAGCATCCAGCAGTCAGAGATGTGCTTGCTGGAGAGCCAGGTGGATGCAGGAACCTTGGGCTGGTTCATTGCTCTTACTAGCTTTGTGCCTTCACCACTCTCCTGCTGTCATCCCACTAGTCCAACACTGCAGGTGATGATTGACAGACAAATTTTAGTATGTTCTCCTGTGTCCCCTGCCAATTTCCTGTCATTAAAACCCCCAAAACATCCACAGAAAGGTGTTTCAGGATGTTGTAATTAAGCAGAAAAACTATTTATGAAGACTGAAGTGCTGAAATACACACACACAGGAGACAGTATGAACATGACACAAGAGGGGTCCTTCCATTCTCTGCTGTGGCCTAAAAAAAAAAAAAAAAAAAAAAAAGAGAAATTACTGCAAAATGGCTTATCACCAGCAATATCAGTTAACATGAAAAAAATATTCTCTACTATGGTTTTTTTTCCACTTGTGTTAGGATAGCATAGTGGTATTGGAACTATATTACTATATTGCAAGTTGTACTTTGACTATGAAATGCTTTGTGAAGAGGCAGATGAAGAGTCAATCAGTTTTATTTTTTATGAGTCATTCTGTTTAGCTGAAACTTCTGTCATACACTTCAGTGCTGAAATAATTCCAACTTTGCTCTGAGAGGACTGTTCATCAAAAAAATGTGAATGACCATTCTGATTGGAAAGAAATTCTGGAACTTGTTAAACCTGTAATGGAAAGTTAAATGGTGTGATTGCCTGTAATAGTAAAATGGTAGAACCTGATGCCTCAAGTAATTTCTTGAAATGTAGTCAGGTGTCTCATGTCCCTAAATTTATCTTGTACTTGACAAAGAATCTATTTTTTAAGTGCTGCCTTGTAATCAATTGCATTTTAAAGGCCTTCTCAAGTCTGTCAAGCATTTTCTTTGTCTGGACATCTGGACTAAGTGTTGTCACCGGCAAATACTGATATGTCTGTTTAGCTCTTTTCCAAACAACCTTATTAACTGCAGTTTCCAAAATAGCTCAGCATTTTTCACAATAAGTTTCTAATTTGGGAGTAAGTTACATACTTCTATCTGCTGCAGTTTTGTCAATCACTTTCTGAACTTACAGCAGAGTATTCAGTTTTCTTTCATGATTACTTTGTTTTCCTAATTGGTTCCTGGGGAAATACTTTTCCAATTAAATGCACTGTCTTTCAAGTGAACTTATTTATGAAATGGTCTTCATCATCCATTGTTTAATTCTCTTGATGCATTAGAATAGACTAGAGAAGTACAATTGTCCTTAGTAAAAGCTCTGTCAGCTTGGCCTCATAGCATTCTTATTTTGGTGACTTTCTACTTTTGTCTTAATTGTTGTTCCAAAAACTTTTCTGAGGATTCATAGCCTGTAACTCTGAGAATTCCCTGTTTTCCCTTTTTGGAAAGAAAGAGCAATGTTTGCTACCCTGCCATTCTGTGTTTTTTAATGAGCTATTCTGTATTCTTTGTTAGAAACAGCAGCTATGCTTCTAAGAGATCTCCTGGAGGGCTGCCATCAGTCAGGTGACATGCTGCTCTTTAATTTATCAGTTTAATTTTCCTACTCTTCTTATTTTGACAGATCAGCCTGACATAGTGTGCTCTTTATTTCCTGATAAGGATAGAGCTTGGATAGGTACCTTGGCTGTATTTGCTATGGTGAAAGCTGATATTGAATTTTTGGTGCACTGTAATGCTGTTCCTAATATTTAAACTCAACTTATTTCAGCCTGTCTTTATGTTTTACAGTCAGGTTCTATGTTATTATGTAAAATTCTGATTTGGTTATAGGTTTCTGAAAAATCTATTTCATCATGACCTTATTACAATGCCAGGCAATGCAATTAAGCAGCTTCTGCTTTAAAGCTGTTGTCCTCAGTATAGGGACACTTCCTTCCCAATACAGCCAATGTGCCTGCTCCTATTTAATTCCCTTTCCAAACAGTGGCTATAATCTGTCCCTCTCCATTTCACCCCAGCTGCCCTTGCATTTCTGACTGTCCTTGCAGATATTTGCCTGACCGAAGCTCTCCCTGGCTCTTGTCAATATTTCTCTTGTTCCATATTAAAGGGAAGTCTGAGAACTTGGAGAGACTGTGCCAGCAATCTGCTTGCACTTTGGTTTAAGGTGGAGACTATTTCTGTGCTGAGGCTCTTTTTGTGCACCTTCCCTCATGTCAAACAGACTTAAACCCTCCCTTCCAAGCTGTCCACATGTCCACTGGTTCTGATTGGGATACCTGGTGTAATTTGTCTGGTTCCAGTTTTGGGCACACTGGGTCAAAGCATTTTCCCCAGCAGCCTGAATCTAACTTACAAGACCAAATCTCACTTTTCCTGATATATTACATTGACATGATATAACTTCTTTGAAACATTTTTTAAATGGTTGCTGCCTGTATTTGAAATGCGGTAATATTATTTAAAAAAAAGAAGGTTTAAATGAATAATGTGTTAATAAAGAGTGACCTTTTCATTTTCAAAAGTCTAAGTAGAGAACAATTGTACAAAGAACAGCTTTTAATGGGAAAGTCAGTTTTATGCCAATAGCCTATGTGAAAAGATGATGGCATCATTTCCTACAAAACCTATTGCTGTATAGGGAGATTGTCACTTATCCCAACACAGACTGTGCAAAGATCAATGTTTACCCTTCTCTGAATCACATATAAAACAAATGATGTGAAGAGAAGATTCACCATCTATTTAAAAACACTGGTTTCTATTTTGGACATAACATGTAAAATTTCTGTTTAGCAATTTCAGTTAATTGTTAGATTAACATTTTTGGGAACAGATTGCAAACTTCAAAATGGAAAAGATCATTTTAGGGAGGGAACCAAGGCAGCTGTCAGTGAGCAAAAATTAACATAAATTTGCATAACAGATGTACAGTAAGGTGTCTATGACAGACAATCGCTGAATATTAATGATACAGACCACGACATCATTTGCGTAAATGCTGTCTGCTGGGTATTGAAGCTGCTGCGCTATTTGCAGAAGACAAAGGAGCGCAGAGCTGAACAGATGCACCAAATACATCGATGCATCTTAATTTATGACATCCTCATGAAAGACCTTGTGGTGCGATTTCAGGTTTTATTACAAATAATTCGGAGATAAAGGAACTAAGTAATTATCTTTTCCACTACAGTCAGTTCTTTCAAAGGGGAGGGAAGCTTACTTGTGACAACCATTGTGATGATTTTTTTTTTTTTTTTTGTGGAAAGCCTCCTTAAAAAAAATATCCCCATTACAAAGAGTCAAATATTCATCATCATTAAAAGATTAGCGCATATTAGCATGCTTCATGGGACTTGCCACCTAACGTACCATCACCACCACAACTGGAGTCCTCGAACAGACAATGCATTTCAACAAATCTGCAAGGAGAAAAACTGGAGAGAAAGATAGAGATGATATAGGCTGTTCAAAAAAAGAAAAAATTGCCGATGTAATGCTGTTTTAGATGACTGTTAATTAGACTTCACCCTCAATCTTTCCTGTCCTTAGTCCTTGATATAAGCTGCAGGTACAACTAGAACTACCCAAAGATTCAGAGATATCTATAGATATACAGAATATTCTTACTACATTATTCCTGCAGCTGGAGAAACTGATCCAAGTTATTTGCTGATAACAGAAAAAAAAAACTGTGTCACTGACTATACAGTGCAGCAAAGTTAATGAATGAGAAAGGGATAAATATAAGAAAATAACAATATCAAACTAGACTTGTAAGCCATGTGTATAGAAAATCAGGCAAGGCATGGGATACTTCTCTTCTGTGCTATTAATTTATTTTGGCCTTAATGGATTTCTCTCCAAGCCCATGCTACCATAAGAAAGTGAATTGCTGACATGATGGATCTGTTGGTTGCACATACAGAGTTTTATGTGCATAGTGTTCAATTTCATTCTTGTCAGCTAATCAGCAGCAGCCAGACTTTTTATTTCAAGGGATTTCCTTTTCCCATTTGAACAGAGAATATAGCCCAGTAATCACTCTGCAGAGCCACTCTGTGAGCTGTTATTTCCACCTGCTTTTTCCACAGAATCTCTATCAAAACCCTAATACAGTAACCTGATAAAATCCTTTCAAGGTCCTGTAGGGTCCATTGTGAAACTGTTCATCTGAAAGGGTTGTGGAATAACAGGAAAGTTACCCTGTCCCCAAAAGAGCCATATGGTAATTATTTTAATGGAAGCTTACTGTATGGCCAGAAGGCAGTTAACATGTTATTTCACATTTTGTGTGAAAGAATGGAAAAACTGCAGTCTGACACTCTTCTGTCCAATTTTGCTCCCAATGTCTTTTATAGAAATGAAGCTTTGTTCTGTGTTTCACTACATTAACAGCAGGTGATAGGCTGATGCCCAGATATGCTAACAAGAGGTAATGGGAAAAATGCCTTTCCTTTTAGACTTGGTCTTCATTCATATTCTAACTCCACTTAGGGAAAGAGATGGTGTGCTAAGTGGGGAAGGAGCATGTCCAAAGTGTACAAAACAGAGATGAACAACAGAACTGGAAACTTTCTTTGATGTGATGGAGATCATTGTGCTTTATTGTCTCAGTAACAGAAAAGTTCTTGCTGACTATAAGTGGCTCAGCATTTAGGTAGTCTAAGGTTTTATACAACTGTAGGTCAGCAAATAGCTGATATTCCCTTTGGTAACTTCTGAGCCGTGTTGACCAACTTCAGTCAACACTGGCAGAGGAGATGAGCCTCGAAGACAGCTGAGGCTGCACAGAAGTCTGTTTCTCTTCTATGAGAACTACTTTAGGACTCTTTGTCCTAGTCTGGCTTGTTGGACCACAATTTTCTTTTCATTTTTTGAGTAACCAGCTGGCAGGGTTCCTTGGGCAGCAATAATGGGAGAAGCTTCTGGCAACTTCTTACAGATCCCATAGGCTCACCCTACTACCAAAGCCTTCCTAGGCAAAGCCAGTACAGCTACTACTCTTTCATGGAATCCTCCAGGCAGCTCAGTGTGCCGGCTTCCCACTGTGGCTGGAGGAGCAGACTGGTTGAAAGATCATCTCCAAAAGGAGATGATTTGTTCTGATTGAATAAAGGAACCACGACCCCGGGTACTCTGGAAGTCTGTGGAGTTTGAGCCCAAGTTTGAAGGAAGGAGGAAGAGTAGGCAACAGTTATTTGGAGTTTCTGTTTAATGTTCTTCCTTTATATTTGGGGTTTAGTAAAAAAAAAACCTTAACTACCACCTCAAGGAAGCATTCAGCATGTGTTTTTCCTTACAATTCAGCCAGTATCCATGTGAGACAACAAACCAGTGAGAGGAACTGCTATGCTTCTGGCTGGGAATTACAGCTCTGGAAGCACTTGCAAATGGCTGTATTGTCATGGGGTATGATAGGGCTTCTTTGGCACCTGCCAGAGGGCTCATGAAACCTGTACATCCTGTCACTGTCCAGTTGCCAGCATAACATGAAAACACTTGGCAAATGAAACATGAAAAGCTTCAGAGCTTGATTTGTTCACTTTTGCACTATTATAAAACCATTGATTTCATTGGATTTATTCCGAATTTATGCTGATATAACTGAGAGGGAAAAAATGGTTCTGTAGAGGTAATATATATTATTTTATTCATTCCATATTTCTCTGAAACATTTTAAAAGCCTTGGCAAAAGAAGCCTTAGGTTGATGCATAATATACCAAACAGAGCAGTAACTAAAATAGATCTTTTTTCCACCACTGTAATTCTCCCTAGGTCACTTTTTGAAAACTGCTACAACATATTTTAATAAACAAATACTCTTTGTATTCATTTGGATACATATTTCACAGTGAGGTCACCTTCTGAGTGGTATCCTGCAGCTCAGGCACTCTCAGCAAGATGTGCCTGAGGAATGGGCTGCAGAATTCCATGGCCTGTTTTGGACAAACAAATATCATATTTGTTCTAAATGTCATGTGAAGATCTCCTTCCATGTCTGAACAGCTAGAAGATATAGTGTGGTGATATCTTTTCCTTTCTGCTTTTTTAGGTGATACAGCAAGTTCCTCTACTTTTGGGTTACCCCGTAAATAAAAAATTATTGTTAGCAATGGCTAAGTTATAGTTAAGCTACTTTATTACTTTGCTACTTTTGCTGTGAGGTCTCAGACTAATTCTTGGTTCCTGTTCCACCCAGTATGCAAAAATCCTCTGGTCAGAAACTCAGGGATCAGCCTGGCTAAGCATGGGCAGTGTATATGTGGACTGGGAGCAGTGATCCGTTTGCTAGGCGTGGTCCCCTTAAAAGAGTGAAGGAGAGCAAGATTTTTGATGAGACACAGGAAGGATGCCTTAAAGCTAAGCTGTAGATATTATCAAAAATGTCTTTTCAGTACTTTGGAGCCCACTGTCCTGATCATATCTACAAACTCAATAAAATAGTTTTGGGAAAGAAAAGACTAAGATGACGAGTATCACACTAGAGTGAGCAAAGGCAGGCGAGGATCTCGTTGCTGTGGTTACTCAAATTGATTATGCAAAGGGTAGTTCTGGGCTTTGGAGGAAGTGAGAATGATGTTAGTAGATATCCATCTGGAGGTATTAGGAGGGAAGCATTCTATACAATTTCTACATAAAGGATTTGGAGAAAAAAAAAGAGAGAAAATATATTGAAGAGTACATCAGCATGAGGATAAGCAGAAAAGTAGAAAAAATAGAGCCAAGAAAACTCCACAGAGGATCCAGAGATAGTGACAGACAGGGAACATGCCGGAAATCAGTACAGAAGTTCAAACTAGGAAAAGCATTCGGTGAAACAGGAAACGTAAATGGTGTCAGAGAATTATGTCTGGTATGTGAATAAAAAGAAAATGGTGATATAAAGTGAGAGAAGGTGAGTGGAAGGTGAGAATGACTGGAGTGTAAGCTTAGTGTTCAGAGAACTTAAAATGGGAAGAGGCAAAAGAGACAAAGCAATAAATTTCAGATAAGCTGTGAAGGTGTAAAGAGGAAGAACTTTTTGGTGTGAAATTGATTAAATGCTAAAGAAAATGTTTGGTCTCTATTTTTCATTTAAGATTAAATCCTAGTGAAACATGCCAACCCCACAGCCTCAGCAGAAGTAAATTCCAAAACTGGGAAAACTAATTTGAAGTAACTTACCCCAGAGCACAGTAGTCATCATTTATGGGCAAAGTTTAGAGCAACCCAAAAGCTTGATGCATGCAGTAGATAACCAAAAATAAGAAATTGAAATGCCAGTAAGATAGGCCACAAAAAAGACTTCTGGGAGAATGTTCCTAAAAATATATAAATAATGAGAATGATAAGGAAGTGTAAAAAACCTTCTAAAGGAGAAAACTTGTATTAGTGTATGCATTTTATTATATTATAATCTTTATTATAATCTATATTATAATATATATTATAATCTTTATTATTGTATTGAACCTTCCATCCAAATCAAAGAACAGATTGCAGCACAAAATATTATCCCAGTTCTGTGAAACTGATAAAATAATAAAATGGAATCTATTCAGTCTGAATAACAGTGGGCAAAAATCCACTGAACACCATCTACCTACCTCAAGCCTGAATTGACCCATGTTACTGCTATTAACTAGTGGAATGTTCTTGGGAAGCCCAGCCAGGAATAAGAAATGCAGCCCTGAGATGGGGCATATGTGTCAGGAAAACAGCTGTGTAAATAGTGAATCTTTTGTTTTGCTGGTATTTCTGAAAGTAAAGAAAAAATAATTTTGGGTTTAGTGTGCAAAGGAAAAAAATTTTAGGCAAATTAAATTTCTTTGGCCAGACTACTTGCAAAATGCATTGCTTACATGTTTGGGGTTTTTTGTTTATCTGGGTTATTTACAGTTTAAAATAAGTTTTTTCCAAAATTTTCTAAATTACAATTTTGAAAGAAAAAAGTATAAACACACCATTTTCTTTAAATATCAAAATTATTTTGTGGGTGAAGGAGGGCTACTTTAAGCCTCTTTTTTCTCTAACTATTCCGTAAATTCAGTGTAACTAGTTATATTCTGTTATTCATTGAATAATTTCTTCCAGAGATACTTTAGCCAAAAACTTTCACAGAAAGTCAGTCTAAGTTAAGCCACAAATCTGTTTTTCACAGTAGACAGAAGACGTAAATGTTCTCATAGAAGCATATAGTAAATAGAAAAAAAAGATTAGAATAGAAAATAGAAAAATAGAAACAAAATCAAACAAATACAGACAAAAAAAAAAAAAAAAAAAAAAAAAAAAGACCAAAAAAACCCCGAAAAAACAAAATAAAATCCCAAAAGGTCATTTACAGGTATCCAACAAAAGAAAGTCACTGAATCTAGAAAACTGCTGGTGTTTCTTCACTCTCAGCCTTTCATGGGACATTGATGCTGGGTTTTCAACCTCATTTGAAGGGGGCCAAAATACCAGCGGGGAGCCTTGCCATGACAGGCTGGAGAATGGCTGGGTGGGGGTCCCCAGGTTCCCCCAGGAAGGGTGAGCCAGCTCCGTCTGCTGGAGGAGAAGTCTGGGGGAACGGGTGGGACGCACACAGGATAGTTGTCAGTTCTGGGATCTAGTGCTGGCAAGGAGAGAAGGAATAGGCTATAGGAGGAAGAATGAGCTATTAAAAGTAAAGTTTATAGCATTTCCCATGGTCAGAAATTTAGAAAAAGCTCCATGTCTGAAAGCATGAGGATTCAAACAACCCAAGACAATTTTTCAGCTAAAAGCAGTAAATCTCTTTCAAATAGCACTTCCTCAAAACCTTCTTTTCAGAAGAACTGTAGGATGCCCTTTTCAAGATATATAAGGTTTTCTTATCTGACAACTTCTATGTTTTCTCATCTCCTTTCCCCAAAAAAACTCCAAAAAACCAAAAACCTAATCAGGCCAGATTTTTTTGCCCAAATCACCCAAACCCCTCATCAAGACCATGCTTTGGTGGGAGCCATTGTGAATACATGCAACTGCTGGAGTGCAGTGAAATGTTTGGAAGACCTGCAATCAGGAGTCCCATGGTTGCTTTCCATCCTGTGCTGTCATTTCCTTCTCCCTCTGCCGTGGCTGTCTGTAGTTTGCACTTGTGATCAGTGCCTGAATTCCAGGCAAACCACGGCTTTATGAGTTTAGAAACCAAAGGAAAGAGCTAAGAAATGATAAAATAGTCAAAACAATGAAAGTGTTAAACAGAGTTTCAGAACATTTAAACTATGATCTTTATTTCTACCTATAAAGAATTTAGGAAACTTGTGAAATACAGCTTTCCAACCAAATTTCAGTCATGCCAGGAATTAAACTGTGCTTCTAATTG